>NC_050089.1:10563543-10870426 GCF_009764565.3 Dermochelys coriacea
GAAGTCTCTTTCCCACTCTGTGCCACACATGTGCAGCAAATGAAATCCATGCAATCGCACTTCCTCCTCTTGAAAAGTCAGGAATTTGCAATGAGTAATTTCTGAATGGATCAGAAAGGCAAAAAGAAGCCCTTGTGGGCAGGCTTTGCCTTTTCCTCTCCTGGAAACCCTCCCCTCTCTTAAAGCTATAGTGGATTTTATACCAAGCAGCAGACATTTAACCAGTGTGCGTTGCTGAATGGTTTGAACAAGCACTGCTGTTTTTGACCCAAGCCCATTATCCCAGTTTGTGGGGCTGCTTTTGTGAACCTAAAAAGCCAGTTCCTCAAAATATCCCTTCATGGTTGGTTCGTTGCATTGGACAGCTACACTCAAATGTGTCAACTCCCAGTACTTGTTCCTGCTTTTTGACCAAAGCATGAAATTGCAAAAATAAAGTTTTGTCATGGGATATTTGTTTGGAGAAACTGAACATCTAAATTACAACACTGCCTTCTTGTTATTGTAGCAAATCCGTGGCCATTTTAGGGCTTGCTGTTGTCATTTTAAGGCTTCATATTAGGAGATTCCTAGCATCAGGGGACAGCTTTCAGCTCCTCCTGCTCCTGAAGCACAATCCCTACAGCCTGAACATCTCAGTCTGCTCCTAACACTATAGGGTATATGACCCACAGTTGTGCAATTCTGATTCCAGCCAAGAGAGGGCAGTGATCCACATGCAAACTCACCAATTCATATTAAACCCCAGCGATTGCTGGACCTAATCAAAATGAAGATTTTAATCATTATTTTATTTTAAGAAGCATGGAAAGTTACCACATGCTCCATGGCTTGGATTTGAATTATGCAGAAATGGCCATCATCTTCTACATAAATAAATGGAATGGGTCAGGCTAGACAGGAATGCGCACTTTGTCACCATCAGCCTCTTTGGGGCCCTGCCTAAGACTATCGGATGAGTAAGGCTTTGCTATGGTAACCATGACAGTAGGCAACTTGTAGGCAGTGGTTAAAGCAGATTGAAACAAGAGTGGAAAGCTCTCATCACACCTGCCAATGAACAGAGGGAGCTATTGAGGGAAAGGGGATGCTTACTCAAGCTAGACCAAGCAGGGTAAACTCCCCCTTGGTTTGTGAATGGGAATGGGGGAGGTTTACTCTTCTTTGAAGTTTCTCCCTTTAGATGAGAAACATAAGAATGGTCATACTGGGTCAGACCAATGGTCCATCTAGCCTAGTATCTTTTCTTCTGACAGTGGCCAATGCCAGATGCTTCAGGGGGAACAAACAGGACAGGGCAATTTTCAAGTGATCCATCCCCTTACTTTAACTCCTATTTGTAGCCCTTGGATCATTCTGCACAGCCCACCGTTCCTCACTTGTCAAATATTGCCCGATGGCACCTATGTTCTGCATGGGTTTGCCTCCTTCCTTTAATGCCTGCTCTTGTGTAGGACTCTTTCCTTCTCTTCCAACCTCCCTCCACCCTCTCTTTGTCTTTAACAAGGTGGGTGTTTTGCTCTTTAGTGCGGAAGTATTTTTGAAGTTTGTGTGCTATTGTATTTGAGTTCAGGGTATCACACTTTAGGGTGCATGGGAGGTGGACCAGGGAGATTATTCTCAAGATATCCTATTTATGCAAATCCTCCTTCCCCTCATCTCTCCTTTGTCTCCTTTCCCTCTAGTTTTTCTTATCCCCCCGCCCCTCCCCACATTCTCAAACTTCTCTGTCCCTCCCTCTTCAAATATTTGCCATCCCTTCTTTCCCACCCATAAACAACAAAGGGGCCAGTATTGCCAACTCTTGTGATATATGGTGTTTTTCTTAAAGTCTTAGCTCCTGGAGGGAATCATGTTGTTATGTAAGAATCTCAGCTTTCATTTAAAAATAAGAGTAAGATTTTAGCTCTTGTGGTTGCAGAGAAAAGCCTGAAAGTTTGGTCCCTTAAAGGAGAAAGCAAATAAAAAGAACCCCATACTTATTATTTTTATAAATTTTGTGATTTTTTTTAAGCCAGTGTCATGGGGGATTTTGAGAGGGGTGATGATTCATGATTTTTAAATGTTTGGGGTTGGCAGAATTGTTCCCAGCATCATTAATAACATTTTCAAAAAGGAATTGAAAACAAATGTTCTTGTTAATTTCATGTCACATGTGCAGCTCTTCCAAGTCACAGAATCAGTTAAGTAATAGATGGAAAATGGCCCTTTAGATCCCCACTCCATCTTCTTGCCAAAGCAGGAGAGTTCCTAGCAGTGTGTTTTCCTTAGTCTTTAGCCAAAGTCAGGGTGAGAGAGAGCAACATTTTGTGATCAGCCCATCAGCGCTAAACTGGCATCTGTGTTCTCACAGTGACAGCCAGGCTAAAGTCCCATTGAAATTAAAGCACAAGTAGACAATATACAAAACACCACTTGCTCAACTCTCAGAGTAGCAGCCGTGTTAGTCTGTATTTGCAAAAAGAAAAGGAGTACTTGTGGCACCTTAGAGACTAACAAATTTATTAGAGCATAAGCTTTCGTGAGCTACAGCTCACTTCATCGGATGCATTTGGTGGAAAAAACAGAGGGGAGATTTATATACACACACAGAGAACATGAAACATACATGTGTGTGTATATAAATCTCCCCTCTGTTTTTTCCACCAAATGCATCCGATGAAGTGAGCTGTAGCTCACGAAAGCTTATGCTCTAATAAATTTGTTAGTCTCTAAGGTGCCACAAGTACTCCTTTTCTTTTTGCTCAACTCTGTATTTGTTCTGAAGTCACTTTGAACTTCTGTGATGTTCAAAGAGATGGCAGAACAAGGAGGCTGGGCTGGTGTAAATCAGGAGGAACTCCATTCATGTCAGTGAATGAAATCCTGGTCCTGTTGAAATTAATGGGACCTTGGCCATTGACTTCAATGGGACCAGGATTTCACCCAGTGATGTTACTCTGCTCTAAGTGAGACAAGAGTCAGGCCACTAGTTTCAGTAGCAGTTTTAATGGTGGAATCACCATTCAAATTAAGGTTTCAGAGTAGCAGCTGTGTTAGTCTGTATTTGCAAAAAGAAAAGGAGTACTTGTGGCACCTTAGAGACTAATTTCAGAGTAGCAGCTGTGTTAGTCTGTATTCACAAAAAGAAAAGGAGTACTTGTGGCACCTGAGAGACTAACAAATTTATTTGAGCATAAGCTTTCGTGTTTTGTTAGTCTCTAAGGTGCCACAAGTACTCCTTTTCTTAGAGACTAACAAATTTATTTGGGCATAAGCTTTCATGAGCTACAGCTCACTTCATTGGATGCATTCATAGGATGAAGTGAGCTGTAGCTCACGAAAGCTTATGCTTAAATAAATTTGTTAGTCTCTAAGGTGCCCACAAGTCCTCCTTTTCTTCATTCAAATTAAGGATTATCTGTTTTACCATAGCACCTAGGAGCCCTTGTCATGGACCTGGGCCCCATTGTGCAAGGTGTTGCACAAAGATTCCATTTGTATTGGATCCGTGGCTGTAATGGATGAGATGTAAAAGCCCAAGTTAGCATCAATCCTTTCTTATTACCCAAACTCCCCGACTCCCACAGCAAAATAAATTCTGCAAACAGCTGTCTAGAAAAGTCTGATAAGCAAATATAACAAGCGCGAGAGTTGGCGCTGGCCAGCAGAGATCTGCAGAGATTATTGTATTTCTTAACTGGCTCTGGATATGCTCCAGGTACTGCTTGATTTTCTTTGCTCCAGATGTATTACTTGACCTTGAAATAATAATAATTTGTTATTGCAGTAGCTCTCAGAGGCTTTAACCGGGTCAGGGCCCCATTGTGCTAAACACAGCACAAATGTATAGTCAATGACAGATCCTGCACTATAGCATTTATAGTCTAAGGTTTGATCCTGCAATTCACTGCCTGAATCTGGATTGCTGCACCCTCACGCATCCCCACTAAAGTCAATAAGGGTGGAACCAATTCAGATATTTCTTGGTGGGGGGGGGAGGGCGGCGGGAGAAAAGAATTCTGGTACCCATAACCCCTTGGTACTCCCCTTGAACTGCAATCATACCCCATGATTGTAGGATAGACATACTCTGTCCCCACCCCCACCCCAAAACCAAAATATTTTCTGTTTTCTAAATTTTTCAGATACTTTTTTTAATGAAACTTGAAAACAAAAATATTTCCAGTGGTTTGATTTTTCATGTTTTTGGTTTTTCCTTCCCTCTCCCTTCCCCTTTCTTCAGTGACAAAACAGAAGGAGGGAAAAGGTAGAATCAGCAACTGACAACAGCAACTGAACATTTTTTGATCCTGACACTTTTCTCTCTCTCTATATATATATTGGTGAAAAATTCCTACATGAAATCAGGTGGGAGTTTTGCTGTAAACTTCAATAGGAACAAGATCATGCTCATAAAGAATTTAGGTCAAGGCTACCCACCTTTTTGCTCTAGTGGAGTGGTTTACTGACTAACAATAGAAATATGGTGAAATAAACAACCACAAGAGCAGGAGACATAAAGCAGGGGAAGGGGTGGGGCTGTCTTCCTCTTCCACAACTTCCTCCTCCTAAAAAGGTCCCAATAGTTTCAGAAAAAGCTCACACAAGAGTCTGCTTTTGAATAATCATAATAATTATTATTAGACAGACTGGGTGGGGAAGGTAATATCTTTTTTTGGATCAACTTCTGTTGGTGAAAGAGACAAGCTTTTCATGAAAGTTTGTCTCTCTCACCCACAGAAGTTGGTTCAATAAAAGATATTACCTCCCCCCACCCGGTCTCTCTAATATCCTGGGACCAACATGGCTAAAACTATTGCAGCCAATAATTATTATTATTTATTTGCATTGCTGCAGCACCTCAGAGCTCCAGTCATGGACCAGGATCCTGTTGTGCTAAGCACTGCACAAAAACAGAACAAAAAGATGGTCCCCACCCCAAAGCTCCTCCAGTCTAAACCTGATCCAAAAAACAGTAAATTGAACAGTAAGGTATAATAATAATAAGCCTTTCGGGTCTTGATCCTGCAACCACTTGCACACAGGAGTAATTTTACTGAAACAAATATTCTAAGGGATGTGTGTGTGTGTGTGCATTATGGTAACAATTTGTTAAAGTGTTTGCAGGATCAAGCTTTTGAACACACAAAAACTGGAGCTGGTTGAAAAAATGCAAACAAAAAATAATCGTCGAAAGCTTTTTTGCATTTTTTCCATCAAAATTACATTTCAATAGAAAATTTAGTCAACGTTTAAAAAATTGATTAACTGGTTGAAAAGTACCCAAAAAATTGTGAACAATTAGTCAAAATTTCCTTTTTTGTCGTGGATTTTTTGGGGGGCCAAAAAATAGAAATTCAGGAAAATTTCAACCAGCTCTCTCTGTAATTCTGACTTTTTCTTTGTGGGTGCCATTGTATGGCTCACACTGCTAGAAACTTACAGGCTCACTTAGACAAGTTCAGAGCGAGTACTGCTGTTTGGGGAATGCTGTTGAACGACATTCCTGATGTCCATTAGCCTTAAAGCCTAAGACAACTTTGTCCAGATCTTATACCTCTCTGGGGTCCAATAACTGGGCTGAAATGATAATTGAACAGGGTTCTGCTTAGTGGGGAGATTTTTCTTCCTTTTTCTGGCATCCAGCTGTCTATCTGTTAATATGCCTATCTCCCCAGTCACCATAATATTTGAGTCCCTCCAGAGTATTTAAAAATAAAAATAACTTCTAGTTTGCTATCGGAGAACAGGAATCCATATTTTGTCCAGAAGGTATTTGAAGGATTATACCTGCTTAACTTCAGGTTTTTGTCCTGAGTCTCAGGCTTCATTAGGTCCTCAGCACTCGCCTTTAATGATCAAACCATTTGATGCCACAGAGCCAATGGCTCCAGAAACTGCAACAGGAATACATGGGAAAGGCCCAGTTCTCTGCTAGTGTAAATTGTCATAGTTCCATTGGCTTCAATAGACACCGGTGAGAATCTGGCCCAGATTGTCCACACAGGCCACAAAGAAGGAAGAGCTTGATTGTACTTGTCTGGGTTTACTTCAAGTTGAAGAGATATTTTCCTAATTAAAAATAAAATCCCCCAGTCCCTCCATTTTCCCCCAAAGAGAAGCAGACAGACAGCTCCTGGTTAGGGTTGGAGTTCTGAGCAGGCCAGTCCAGATGCAAATCATAGCTTTAACTACTGGAATCAGTTATGAGTCAACTGCTAATATTCTCTTCAGACACGCTGACATCAGAGAAGAAAGATCAGTGAAGAGGTGTGTATGCAGAATATTCAGGGTAGGAGATGACTAGGATCATTTTGAACTTTTTTGCTCACTAGTCCAGCTCTGAGCTTGCATAACTTTCAATTCCACCCCCTTCCCGGTTAATAAATAATCATAATCATTAATAAAATATTTTAAAAGGCTTTGGCAGGCAGGTTGAACTATTTTTGGCTTGAAGGCAATGGCGAGTTCTGTGTGAGTCAGGGCAGCTGGAGTCTTTCGTTTCTGGGTGTCTGTGCGTGAAATGATTTGCTGATTTGAGTCTTGTTCCTCTTTAGCCGAATTCTGCTCAAAGTTACATGACTGCAGTTCCATTGGAGTGAGTGGAGTTGTACCAGCATAAGTGAGAGCAGAATTACTGCATTTGATAACAACTGGCAACCGTGTTTAGCAGGTGTAGCAGACAGGCCCAGGATTGAATGGATCATAAAGAATGAACAAACTTCTGGGTCAGGGTGAGAGGTCGGGTAGTGTGGGCGGGAAGCCCATACTGTGTGTGTCGAGTAAATAAAAACAGCTATGATTTTCAAAGGGGAATAAAGGAGATCAATATCCAGATATAATGGGAGTTGCGTGCCCAACTCCCATAGGCTCCTACAGAAGTCCCAACCCAAATGATTTTGGTATTCAGTGCTGTAACTTACTCCAAGGAAGCCCTAAAGACAAGCAATAGAAATAGCATGCCAGAAAAATACCATGTACATTGGTCAAACTGGACAGTCTCTACGTAAAAGAATAAATGGACACAAATCAGACGTCAAAAATTATAACATTCAAAAACCAGTCGGAGAACACTTCAATCTCTCCAGTCACTTGATTACAGACCTGAGAGTGGCTAGCCTCAACAAAAAAGCTTCAAAAACAGATTCCAGTGAGAGACTGCTGAATTGGAATTAATTTGCAAACTGGATACAATTAACTTAGGCTTGAATAGGGACTGGGAGTGGATGAGTCATTACACAAAGTAAAACTATTTCCCCATGTTATTTCTCCCCCCCCGCCACTGTTCCTCAGATATTCTTGTTAACTGCTGGAAATGGCCCACCTTGCTTGTCACCATGAAAGGTTTTCCTCCTTCCCCACCCCCGCTGCTGGTGATGGCTCATCTTAAGTGATCACTCTCCTTACAGTGTGTATGATAAAACCCATTGTTTCATGTTCTCTGTGTGTGTATATAAATCTCCCCACTGTATTTTCCACCAAATGCATCCGATGAAGTGAGCTTTAGCTCACGAAAGCTTATGCTCAAATAAATTTGTTAGTCTCTAAGGTGCCACAAGTATTCCTTTTCTTTTTGCTAATACAGTCTAACACAGCTGCTACTCTGAAACCTGTCAAAAAATACTGAGTTTGCTCTATTTCTGGCCCATTTGTATCTGTAGCATTCTTATGGAACTGAATGTTCTCCATCCATCCTCTGCAGAGTGTAATATTTTTGCTAGGAGGCATACTCTTTAGCGTTCTGTGGGCCTAATATTGTTCCTATTGAAATTTTATGACAAAACTCCTACTGAAAGCAGTATCAGGCCCTCTAAATCTTTTCCTTGAAGCCACCAGTTAGAATGTCAGGATCAAGTCCACTTATGCTGGGTTGCAGGGTGACCAGACAGCAAGTTTGAAAAATCGGGACTGGGTGGGAGGTAATAGGAGCCTATATAAAAAAAAGACCCAAAAATCGGGTCTGTCCCTATAAAATCAGGACATCTGGTCACCCTACTGGTTGAGATGCATGCTTAACTAGTTCCTGTCCTGCTCTGTTCTGAAATCTTCATCCCTTTTATCAGAATGACAGTCTGGCAATCGATTAAATAATTTGCACCAAAATTCTAAAAAGAACATCTGAACTAAAAAGCATCTTGTACATGAGCTACCCCATCAGCTGTATTTTTATGTCTGTCTCTCTTATAGGTGTATGTATCTGGTTCATTATTATTACTGTCTTATTTGCTTGGGTGTGAGCCAAGAAATAACTCAATACAATACAAAGCTGTTGGGATTTCCCCCCTCCCACACACACAGCAAAATATGCTCATCGGCAGGAGGTAATACAAAGTTTTCAGAAATCTGCAAAGGCTTTTATTTTTATGGTAGCTTTCTGTTTTATTATTTTTGTTTTGAGATGTTTGGCCACATTCATATATGCTTGAAGGGGGATCCTTGTCAAATTGTTTAGGAGAATAATAGATTCTGCAGCTTTAAAACAACAAAGGTAGGGAAGATAAACAAAAAACTAAAGCAAATTAACAACAACAACTAATTCTTACAGGAACAGAATTATTAGACGTTATATGTCCCTGGTGTTGACTCCATTGAAATCAGTAGGGTTGTACTGGCATCATCAGTGAGATTAGTAATAAAGTGAAGTCAGTGGAGTGACACCAGGGATAACTTTGGACAATTTTAAATGAGTTTCTCAAAATTTTCCTCTGCAGTTTTGGATACGATAACATTGTGTAAATGCAGGAGAAATAGACCGTGAAAATCTGACTATAAATAATAGCAAAAATGACTAATCTAGTTTCACTGGGTAACCTAAGTGAAATGGGAAAAAAGTAAAATAAAACAGCAATAATGGAGAAAGGTCCATGCAAATTCTATTTTTTTCATATGTTTCAGTTTTAGTAATTGGAACACAGGTCAGCCGTTTTAAAGATACAGTACAATTTTTAGCTTGAAGCTGCCCTATAATAGCACATATCTTATAACACAGAAGAGGGGTTATTAAAAATGTGTATGTCTGTTGTGCATGTGTGTGTATATTTATGTGTACACAGAGGACCTTCCCTTAGTACACAAAAACAAAATTATAATTAGGATTATTGGGGAAGAAAATATAGATATAGCTTTAAATCCATTTAAATATGATCTGACTTACGTGATATAAAGAATAGTTTCACTTGAGCCACCAAATATTGAGGATCAGATCATATTTAAATGGATCGTCTAAATCTACATTGTATTATAGGCTAAACATGATCTACTGGCTCTGTTATCCTGTCAGGGAATGACATTCTCCCATGTGAAGAAAGCCAGCACCAGGCCCACACAGCATTTTAGTCCCAGTTCTAATGAAATTTTGTGTTCACAGCTCACAGAATCTAAATCCAAAAGATGGGCTGATTTCAATTGGTACTGCTTTAATCTGACTAAGCAATGCACTGGATAAAACACATTCTGTCTCTCTGGCCAGGGCATTAATCTTTAAAAATAGTAGTCAGCACAAACAGAGCACTTTTCAATTGCAAAAAGCTTTATTCAGATTCACAAACTAAGGCCCAGATTCTAGAAAACCTTATGCATGTGGGAATAAGCAGGAAGAACTTGAAATGCTAGTAAATAAACACAACTATGACATAGCTGGCATCACAGAGACCTAGTGGGATAATATACATGACTGGAATATTGGTGTAGAAGGGTACAGCTTGCTCAGGAAGGACTGGCAGGGAAAAAAGGGAGGAGGTGTTGCCTTATATATTAAAAATGTAGACACTTGAGATGGAAATAGGAGACAGACTTGTTGAAAGTCTCTGGGTAAGGATAAAAGGGATAAAAAACAAGGGTGATGTTATGGTCGGGGTCTACTACAGACCACCTAACCAGGCAGAAGAGGTGAATGAGGCTTTTTTTAAACAGCTAACAAAATCATCCAAAGCACAAGTCTTGGTGGTGATGGCGGACTTCAACAGACATCTGTCGGGAAAATAACACCGCAGGGCACAGATTATCCAATAAGTTCTTGGAGACAATTTTTTATTTCAGAAGGTGGAAACAGCTACCAGGAGAAAGGCTGTTCTAGATTTGATTTTTACAAATAGGGAGGAACTGGTTGAGAATTTGAAAGTGGAAGGCAGTTTGGGTGAAAGTGATCACAAAACAATCGAGTTCATGATTCTAAGGAATGGTACCAAGCTGGGATGGGTTGCAAGTGCTTTGGAGGATAGGATTAACATTCAAAATGATCTGGACAAACTGGAGAAATGATTTGAAGTAAATAGGATGAAATTCAATATGGACAAATGCAAAGTACTCCACTTCGGAAGGAACAATCACATACATACAAAATGGGAAATGACTACCTAGGAAGGAGTACTGTGGAAAGGGATCTGGGGGTCATAGTGGACCACAAGCTAAATATGAGTCAACGGTGTAATGCTGTTGCAAAACAAGTGAACATCTTTCTGGGATGTATTAGCAGGAGTGATGTAAGCAAGACACGAGAAGTAATTTTTCCACTCCATGCTGATTAGGCTTCAACTGGAGTATTGTGTCCAATACTTGGGCACCACATTTCAGAAAAGATGTGGACAAATTGGAGAGAGTACAGAGAAGAGCAACAAAAATGATTAAATGACCTATGAGGGAAGATTGAAAAAATTGGGTTTGTTTAGTCTGGAAAAAGAGAAGACTCAGAGGGGACATAACAGTTTTCAAGTATCCTAAAGTTTTCAAGTATGTAAAAGGTTGTTACAAGGAGGAGGAAGAAAAATTGTTCTCCTTCACCTCTGAGGATAGGACAAGAAGCAGTGGGCCTAAATTGCAGCAAGGGCGGTTTAGGTTGGACATCAGGAAAAACTTCCTAACTGCCAGGGTGGTTAAGCCCTGGAATAAATTGCCTAGGGAGATTATGGAATCTCCACCATTGGAGATTTTTAAGAGCAGATTAGACAAACATCTGTCAGGGATGATAATTAGTCCTGCCACAAGTGCAGGGGACTAGGCTAGATTGACCTCTCAAGGTCCCTTCCTTGTTCTATGATTCTATGTGCTTAACTTCACTACTTGGAGGAATACTATTGCCAGCCGTAAAGTTAAGCACACACATACATGTTTTTCAGATCTAAGCTTAAAGTAAGACTTGATGCCATGTTCAACACATAACATAGAAATAAATGTGTTGCTTTGTTATTGCTTTGTATCTTCATTTGCACCGTGCACATCAGTATAAAGTGACTTGCAGTTGTATTTTTCTCCATTTTTTCTGATTAGGATTTTGAATGATAATCAAAACAAAACAAAAACCTGTTTGCAAACCATTTTCCATCTGTTTCTCATTCTGTTTGACTCCAGATAACTTTTCTGCACTGTACACTCCTCATTTTAGAGAATACAGAGTTTGACTTTGAGATTAATGCTTTTATTTAGTTGTCCTTGAACTGGGATCTGATCTCACTTACTCCACTGTAAATTAACATTAATCCCACTAAAATCAACAGGGTGATGCTGATTTCATAGCAGTGGCAGGGAAATCAAAATGAGACCCCAAACATCTGTTTAATAATGAAGATGATCTTTGGAGCATGGACTGTCAATTACTATACATTTGTACAGTGCCAGCCACAACGGGGCCTAGCCCCAGCTGAAGCCTCTGGCCACTACTTGCAGTGTAAATCTAGTAATAATGAAGCATGAGAGACTTGAACCTCAGAGAAAAGCAACAAGGAACTTCTCATGAGTGTTGCTTAAGTGCCTGTCAGTCCATGTTCTTATGGAAAAGTTCTTTGTAGTTCTTAGAACAGAGAGGCAACCAAGATGTTTCTACAAAAATGTAATAGGATTTTATAGAAATTACAGTAATCCCTAAAGAATTTAACAGAGAAGGATAAACTTGCAATAACATTTTTAAATCATCCTATAGCAGTTCATAGAAGGAATAAAATTTCTTATTAAATTTAAAGGGCAGTCAAACCCCCCTGTTTTTTGCCATAAAATCAAATAGAGATTTCCCATATAACCCACAAAAATAAACACAGGACCGATCCAGAGAGTGCTATAGACATCAAAATAAGAGGCCAGATTCTGATTCCAGTTATACTGGTATGTTAACACTGTCTTTTTAAAGCCGGTTTGTCAATAAATAGGATAAATAATATCTTCATTTAAACAAAAAAAAATTGGATCACTTTTTTTTTTAATGTTTCCTATAGATTCCTGATTCAGGTCCCATGGAACTTAAATACATGCTTAAAGTTAAGCATGTGCTGAAATACTTTCCTGAATCGGGTCCATGCCTAGCAGGACTTCGCACGCACAGGCTGATTCTGATATGTAATCTATTAGGATGGGCCCCTGCATCCATATGGAGTTGCATTGATGTTAATGGAACTTCTTATGGATGCAGCGGTCTGTGCTAAGGAACTGAGGCAAAAGGACTAAAATGGAATGAAGAGTTTATTTTATACCATTCTATCTAGGTAAGGATTCCAAATTATTTGAAAAGGCTGGTTATTGATCAGATGGTTTTCAAAAAGGCTTTAAATGTCTTGTATGCCTTCTCACCGGCACCATATTCTTGTGCTCTAGTTCCCTCTTGTGTTTGATGTTAATATTGTATTTCATCTTTGCTTTCGGAATTATGTATTCACTGCGTATCGATGAGCATCAAGCAGCAAGAGCCCATCAGTCAATTTCCTGATTGATTAAAGTATGACACGTACAAAGATGATTTCCTTGATATTTTTTCTTGGCTGAGAGTCATTTTCTCAGTGCAGCTTGTACAGTTCCAGGTTGGGCTCTGTGCTCATTGTGCTGTGCAAATGGCTAAGAGTATCCCAATGGCAAAAGCTGAATGCATCCATTTGTGGAACTATAGGAGAGAATCAAAAGAAAGGTGCTGGTGTAGGGAGGAGTGTGTGTGTGAGTTAGGGCAGCTGAATAAATTGGATATCTGAGGCACCTTTGAACATGCTTGAATAGCTATGGGACGCTGAGATGATGAATCAGAACAGCTTGAAGGAGGAATCCTTGCTTTGTACTAGAGGTGGGGTGTGGGGGAGGGAGGGGAATATAGCAATTCCTTTCCTGGAATCATGGAATTTCCACTGAATGGCCCCATCAGGAGTAGGGGTGTCTTCCTGGGGAAATGACAGGGATTTGTCTCTGTTGCCAACCCATGGTCCATTGGTATTCCTCATTCCTTTTCTGCATGTTGCCTATTTAGACTGAAGCCAGGGACCTTATTTTCAAATATGTGTGTGAAACACCTAGCACATCTTGGAGGTTAAATAATAATATGAATATTATCCTTTCCCTTACTCCAGGTAAGCTCTGTCTGCCGTAGCCTTCCCGCTAGTCTCTGAGGGAAGGTGTTTCACTGTGCTATAGGCCACACAGCTGGAGATCATGCTGACTGGCTCAGCATTAGGCATGGAATTTCCATAAGGCTGAGGGGAGGGTGTGTGGTGCTATGGGACTATGGCATTGCCCATCTCCTGTGTGGAAGAGCCCATGTTGGGGAAAAGCAGTGCCCCAAAGGAATGTTTAAAAAGACTAAGGACCTAGTTCTCTTCTCTCTGAGGTAAATCTAGTCATAGAGATTACACCTGGCTGAAACCAACATCGGAGAGATCAGAATCAGATCCCAGTTATAGTGTTTTTGAAACAATCCTGTTTCAAAAGTGTTTGAGGAGGGCAAAAAAAGGACTGGGGTTTTTCCTGTATGAGTTGGAGTTCAGATGATATTTTCCTAAAGTCTTATGATTGTGAGCCCCATTGAGAAGGCAATGGAGTTATTTGTGTGAATAACTTCTCGCCAGAGTAAGGAAAGGAGGGGTACCATCCCTAATTAATAGTTGTTTCTGTTGCTTATCTTGCAAGCTGACTCTGCAAATTAAAATAAATCCATCCTGAGTTCCTGTAGGGATTGTATCTTACTTGGGTCAAGTTGGTGTTCCCTTGTTCTCCTGTTTGACAGTACTTTAAATAGACTTCTTCAGTTTACCTGTTCTCTTCAGGATTTTGCATGCCTCTAAAACTGTCCTCTCTCAGGCCTGGCCTACACTTATATTAGAATGATCTAGCTATGTCACTCAGGGCTGTGAAAAATGTCATGACTGGAGTGCTGTAGTTAGTGTGACCTAAGCCCCAGTGTAGACCACAGCTAGGTCAGTGGAAGAATGGTTCTCTTGTTTAGAGAACACAGAGCTATTTTTTCCAGCCTCTTTCAGTGACTATGATGCTTGAGTCACTCTATCCTTCTAATTGCTCCCCGGTCTCCATCTTTTAAATATGTCATATCTTTATTATGACAGTGACAAAACTGGATGTCGTATTTCAAACGGGGCTTTATCGGTTATCCAGGGCTAGAATGTAATTGAACTGACTGCACCTCTGTAAATCCCAGTCTCTCTATTTCACTATTTTACTTCTTCTACATTCTCTGGCAAAAGCTGAAGAATTGTATCCACTGGTTTCTGTACAGTGGGATTTTGAGGGTACGGTCTAGGGGTGGGAGAACATGGCTGATTTGGGGGTTCAAAGATTTCAGTACATTTTCACAAAGGATTTGGAAGCTTTTTAGAAAACCATTTTTTAGTAACACAAAATTGCTTAGAATGCAGGTGTCCTCCAACCAGGAATCCCTAAAATTATTAGAATGATTCACTCTTATTGACTATTACTAGAATTAGAAACTTATTATTAGCGCTATTAATGACCATTGGAATTAAAACTAAAAGTAAACAAAAAGGTGCTAAAGCTAGTGTTGTGAATTTGTCTTTTCAGTGAAAATATTTTATAGCAAAAATAAACCAGCTGTGCATGTAATATTAGCAATTGGGGGGTGGGGGTGAGGGGGCAGTGTCTCATCAAAAAGCCTGGGTCTGAATTTCAACAACCCTAAAGTTGTAGTGGGTCTTTGGATCTGGGGTTTAGATTCTGCCCCTGTTTATATTGCTTTCCTTTCTTCAGGGCTTTATGGGAAAGCATTCCCAACTCTTTTTCTGCTGTACCATGGGACAGGAAAGATTGAGATACCTTTTGCCTGCCAGCTTGCCTCTCACTTCACCACCATTACTGAAAAACAGCCTCCTCTGGGGTGAAATGTAGTAGCTGTTTAACGGAGGTTAACCTTCTGACTTATAAAATGGGCTTTCTTTAAATTCTTCCTTACCTGACATTCTGCCTATAGAATACCAGGGATATTTGGTGCCATTTATCCATTGATTTTGAACAGCGCTGGAGGAAATGTTTACAACAGGTCAGGTGAAGAGGGAAGAGGTGATCTGAATGCTGGACTGAAATGGCTTGTTTTCACTTACTTTTTCCTAGCTGGAAACCTGCCAATTATTTATTATAAAAAAGGGAGAAGAAAAGATGAAGCAAGATACAGGACTCTCAAGCCAAGTATGAGATTGAAGATGAGGTTTTCAGCCATGCTGTCGGACCTATAATGAGTCTGCATTAGTCCATTTAGCTGGAATAGGAGTGTGAGCCAAAAGCCTGCTCTTTGAATATTGTAAGGTGCTTTGTTAGTGATGGATAATGGATCGCTGCTTATTAGCAGTGAATTTCAGTCAGAAAAGAAAAAATAACCCCCAAGCCAGTCTGATCCATAAACAAAACAAGCCAAATGAATTAGTTTTATTTAATAATCTAAATTCCCATCCAATTCAGCATGGGATTTAACTTTCAGCTTGTGAGTTAGTCCCATTGAAGTCAAGAACAAGAGTTCTTTAATTTCCCGCCCTAAACCTAACCACTGTTAAACAGCTACCACATTTCTGCCTAGGGCTGACCGCATTTTAGGGGTGACAAAGTGAGATGTGTAAGTGTGATTTCAGTGGGTGTACCCCTAATCTTAAAGTTCTGTACCTAGAATCAGGATCTTATCTGTGAAATGGCCATTTTCAAATAGTCTCTGGGAAGCAATGCATAATTGCAATAGGGTGCATGACCTGAATTCCAGTAAGCAAAAAGTTAACTTCCTGATCAGATCTCACACAGGTGTTTAGGTGGTGTAACAAGAAAGGTGCACAGAGGCAATCAAGGAAATTCTGTAATAGTGGCTAAAAGGGCTTGACTGAAGCAGAGCTTCACATTTGGAGCCTAGAAGATTGGGGTAGATTCTAACTTAAGATGGGGTTTTATTGTTTGCCTCTATTTTTAAGTACAAATTATTTGTTTTTTGTAATTGGATCTTAAGGCTCAAAAAAAAAGTTTGGGGTTTAGGGGGAATTTTTCTCAGTGAAATGGCATTACCGAGCATTGAATGGTGGTATTTCTTTAGGGGATAACTAAAGTTCGTCAAAATAGAATTTCTGTTCCACAGGAAACACCAATTTCCAGATTTTTGTTTCTTTTGAATTGGAACAAAACTAAAATAAATTAAAATTTCCCTTGAAACAAAATTTTCAGAAATATCTTGTTTTGTGTCTGTTGGCACATTTTGTTGTGATTTTTAACTGTGCTAAAATTGTATGATCATTTATAATATACTAAAATTTTGAGATGAAAAATTGTGTAGAAACAAAACATCAAAATGTTCTGACAAGGTCATAAAGGAATGTTTCTAACTTACTGAAATGCTTCTTTTTCATTTTTATTCTTTTTTTTGGTCAAAATGAAATTTTGTTAAGATCCACACACTCCTGCAAAAAGTTGTGATTTTGACAAAATTGCACTTTCCGGTGGAACATTTTTCCATCACAAATTTTTTGACCAGCTCCAGTGAGAAGAATATAGCAGTAGTAGGGGACTGATAAAACAGTGGGAGCTGTAGCAAGCAACAAGATTGTTGAATATTATGTGAATCAATTTCTCTCACGTGCAACCGAGGAAAAAGGAATTTCCTGTTGTAGCAAGAATTTCTGGGAGGAAAGGGATGGAGTGAGTGTGTCTGAAGAGAGCAGGGGCATTGATCGCTTGACTCCAAACTGAACTAATAGTCTGTGCCTGTAGAATTTTGAATTTTTATAATGGATAGTTGCATTTTATTAGGCAAAACTTTTGCCTAACTTCCATTTAAAATTTCTTTTCCTTGCATTTTTGCGGTTTAGCTCAAAGTAGCCTTTCTGGTAAGTGGCTGTCGCACTATGTCCACAGCTAGTAGTCACATGGGGCCTGATCCATAGCCCAGTGTTGTTAGGGGAAAGATTCCCATTCACTACAAATGGGCTTTGGATCAGGTCCATAGTGAAGCCACATGTACTCATGGCTATGGTTTGAAAATGCCTTGTTTGTCACCACCACCATTTGCTTCTCTATCCCAGTACAATCCAAGCATAAAAGGCCAAGAAATCCTGCCTACTCAAGCAGAGTATTAACACAATAATGTTGCATACAAGTAATTCTCAGAGCTGGTTCTTTTGCTTCTCAGCCGGGCATCATTAAAACACCCTGTCTAGTTGTAATCATGTGGATGCCGCCAATATTGTGCTTGCCTTGGATCAATCTTTCAAAGCAGTGAACCTGATCTTGGCTAAATGTAGAGTATTAGTGTCAGGCAGTGTATCTGTGATGCCTGCAGTGGGTCAGTGTCTCCTCGTGAAAGGTCCGGATAGTAGACTATTGTGACATGGAGCTGTGCTTGCAAACGTGTCTTACCATGATTCTATAGCCTTGAGTTATAGGTTTAGGTGCATGCGCCTGCTGTTTAGGCTGTCTGAGAGGGAGCAGAAGACAGCCAGGGCCTGACACATTATTGCTTTGTGCCCCTTTGCACGATGGCTCGGGTGTAAGACCCTGCCATGGAATACCTTCAGTGCGGGGGACTTCTATGCCCAGGTGTGGGGTCAGCTCTGCACCAGTTCTGCAGTAGCCTTGTGTGTAAGGAGGGCCTTCTAGGGCAAAGTGGAAGGAGGGGCATGATTGGATAGGTGTGTGGCCAGGCTGGACCTGCAGCCCCGCAGACCCCATAGAGGACACTGTAGCAGGGGAAATAATGAGGGTAGCCACCAGACATGTCCTAGCCCAGGGGTCTCAAACTCAAATGACCACGAGGGCCACACCACTGACCACTCCCCCCTGCTGCCCCGCCCCCCACTTCACCCCTTCCATGAGGCCCCCCCACCCCACCTCTTCCCACTCCTTCCCTGCCCCCATTCCAACCCCTTCCCCCAAATGTTTTTGGATACAGGTTCAATTTGAACTGCCCCCAGGGGCACTGTGTTACACTGGGATGAGTCTGTTGTCCCCAACAGCCCCCAGAAAGGGCTTTTGTAATTTGCCTGACATGAGAGTCCTGTTGTATTTAGGCTACAGGTGTATCTCCCTCCCCACTCTGTTTATACAACAAAGGGCCTGATTCCCCACTCCATTACATCAGTTTCGGGGTGGTGCAATTCTGTGGAGGTATATGGACTTACATAGGTATAACAGAGAGAAGAACACAGCCTAATATCAACGTTTGTCTGGACAAAGGCTCTCATATGACCAAAGAAACAGGGGCTTAAAATCAGGGGCAACTGTCCAACCCTAGCATATGGTTGGGAAGGGCTATTCTGCCAAATGTTCATGCCGAAGGGAGAGCGTGGGCAGACAAAGGGTTAAAATTCCCACCTCTCCTTATGCCCAGCATTTGCATAGCTAACTGTTCATGACATCTGCTTGGGGTTCACATGGTGCTTAATGCCACACTGAGCTGTCAATCAGGTGAGCTCTGCGTCATTAATACATGTTTGTTCAAATGAGCATTCCCTTCCTTCGTCTTTTATGCTGGGGGTTGCAGAAAAGGAGATGCTCACTCATCCTCCTAGACAGATGCTTTGAGTAATAGTCTAGCTTTGGTTTAGTTGTTTTTTAACTCTTCATTGCAGATGTTGATTTAATTGTGACAACTAATTGCAATGCCTCTTCATGCTTCTTGGGGCCTTTTCAACTTTTGAGTTCTGTGCAAATGTCTTTCCTTAGAGAAACAACATCCAGGGGCTAATTCTCCCACTGAGAGATATGAATTAACTGCCATGCAAGCATCTCCCATGGGCTTCAAGGGAGGTTAGTCATAACTTGCGGTGGGCATTGGTATTCCAGGGTGCTAACTGGACACTCAGGCCCTCCACTTATCCATGGAGTAGTTAGAGTGGGGAAAGTGGCAATGCAAGTCATCCTCCCACCAATTTACCTCCACTCTGGTGACTTCTAAGGGTGAGAAAGCAATTCTGTCTTTATAACCCATTCCATCCTGGGCCTTTTTGCTGAGACAGCCAACAATGAGGGGATGCATTTCATAACATGGAGCTCAGAGCACAGAAAACTGCAGAGACCACCAACCTGCCATCAGCCTTGTAACATTTGGCTATGCAGTAAATGGGTTGGATTTCAAGTAGAAACCTTTTGAGACAGATCCTCATCTCTGTTTGAAGTCTATGGATTTATTTATTTACACCTCCTGAGGACCTGGCCTGTAGAGGTGACAAGCTGTATATAACTAAACTCCTCTCTTGCCCCTAATGAGGTTGTCTCATCCAAGTCAGGTCTGGGGCAAATAAAGAGAGGGAGCTGAAGCTTGCGCTGCCTGCATTGCACCTGTTTTCTGTATTAACATGGGCTTCTGTCTCCAGGGCTATCATGCTGGCACTTTTCCCCTGGCACTAAATTGATTGCATAGAATCAAACCATTGTGCCCTGTGCGACTGTGTGTGGCATAGGTTTAGGCTGTTCAGTGATTCTTTCTCTAGTCTCTGCTTGCTGGGAAAGATCAAAAAACTAGAGAGAAACACATTGGCAAATGACTCCCTCTCCAGACCTTGTTTCATGATTAAAGGCGCATGCAGACTGATTTTTCACTTGCTGCAGTAATTGACTAGGCCATTACTTGTGTCTCTCACAAGACTGCCTGTGCCAAATGAATGCTGAGACTCTACAGCCAAAACCACTCTGCTCTTTGGAGAAGCCCAGTGTCAATAGGATAGGGAAGCAGAAGTCTAAGTGTTTTCTTTATGGTAGGTTGGGATTAATGATGCTCATTCTTTTCCTGTTGCTGCCTCAAGTTATTCTTTGTCAGCACAGGCTTATTCAATGTGAGGAGGAAAGCAGATTGCTTTGAGCAGAAGGCTTCTGACAGAAAACCACTTGATTAGCCTTGATCCTTAGCTCTGGCAAAGGAGAACTCTGTGCTCTCAGGAAGGAGGTTGCAAAGGTGTGTTTAAGCCACTTTTAGACTCCCACAATCCTGGGGTTGCTCAGTCTGCAGGCTGCACTAACTTGTGCCAGCGGCCACTGACCCCAACGGGGCATTGTAATAATTGGGTATCACCAGGGCACAGCAAAGCCCTGGCCACATCCCCTGCCTCCAGCCACACCCCTCTTCTGGTTGCGGGGAGAGAGATGGCATGGGAGCAGTTATGTCAGCTCTATTTCATGCTCCTGTGCTTTGGTGATCCTCTGGTAGCCAGCATCAGAGCAGCTTTGCACCCTATTGCTGGGCACCTATAATTGGAGCTTGGATCTCGGTGAACCTCATCAGCAGCTAATTTTGCTCTTTAAGAAAGCGCATGCACGGCCATTTCTATTACAGTGATTCCAATGCAACTGTGAATAATTTGCAGTGATGTTGCAGCTGTGTTGGTCCTAGGATATGAGACACACAAGGTGGGTGAGCTAATATCTTTTATTGGACCAACATCTGTTGGTGAAAGAGGCAAGCTTTCAAGCTCCACAGAGCTCTTCTTCAGGTCTTGTCTCTTTCTCCAATCAGAGTTGTTCCAATAAAAGATATGAGCTCACCCACCTTGTCTCCATGAGTAATTTAGCATTCAGCGCATTTAAATGCAGTTCCAAGCCATTCACTTAGGAAATTCATTTTTCACATAGGCTATTTATGATTAATACTTGTGCGTACTAAAAACATACAGAGATAATTAGTTCTCAGAGAGAAATAAATATTTCAAGCATTAGTTATTATAAAAGAAGTAATAACTGTTGATGTGTATTAACCTTTTTTTCTTGATTTACCTAGCTTGTAAATAGCTGGCTGGAAAAAGTCAAATACTTTGTTGAAAATTTTTGAAAGAAATACTAATTTCTTTTTTGCAATTTTTTTTGTAGAAATTTTTTTCTTTTAAATGAAAACCTGATTTTAATTAAAAAAAAAGGTTTACTGTGAAAACTAGAAAATTTCAAAAGAAACAAATTTTCCACACAAGTATTTGTTTTGAGAAAAGTTAATTGTTGTTGTTTAAAATGTATTGATTTACTTTTTTGTTGATAAGACTTTTCAGATTTTAAACTTGTCAGGACAGAGACCACATTTTATTTTGTACCGTGCCTAGCACATTTATATGTATTCTATATGTTGTCTGACACCAGGAGTAGCACCAGAAGTCATCATGCCTCACAGACACCTCTATTTTGCCCCGATCCCCAAGGGAAGGATGATATTGCAGCCCTTAATAGTGGTCAGCTGAGGCAGTGTTCCCTATTGGGTAGAGCACTGGACTGGGATTCAGGAAACCTAAAGTCTACTCTCATTTCTGCTCCTAGCCTGCTGGGTGACCTTGGACAAGTCACTTCACTGCCCTGTGCCTCAGTTTCCCCATCTGTAAAGTGGAGATTATACTGAATTCCTTTGTAAAGTGCTTTGAGATCTATGGGCAAAAAGAATCATATAAGATCTCGGTATTATTATTAAGATCTCGGTATTATTATTGACTATTGTGTTCAAGGGGCAGAGACAAAGCCCCATTCCTTCCCTGCCCCTTCGCTTGCAGAGGGCGAATATCCAGAGAAGAAAGACTGTTCCAAACTGGACTCAGATCCATGTAGGTTTTACTTTGCTGAGCAGGGAGTTGAAGAGCCTTTCTCCACCCTGCTTGATTAAGACAAGGTTACAGTCTAGCCCTCTTCTAACAGAGTAATGCTCCAATGTATATATGTCCTCTTACTGTTTGTCAAGGTCTTGCCTGATGTGATCATATTGTTTTACTTACTGCCATCAGAAAGAAATGCCAGCTCTTGAAGTAACACTAATTAAAATCCAGGAGGCAATGTGACCTGACAGAGAGGGGAGAGAGAGCAGCCTCTCTGCTGGCGATAGATGAGTTCTGTCAGGGGAAAAATCGGAAGAGTTAGGGCTTCCCTGTCTGCTAATTAGTGGGAAGCAAATCTATTGTGGTCCAAAAGAAGCTTTGCCAGTGGACCTGTCTCAGGAGCTGATGGGTCACTAGAGATGTCTGTCAATCAATAAGGGAAACACAGCCGTTAACTTTCTTGCCAAGCCGTTACGGAGGAGACCCAAGGATCATGTTTACCGTGCCTCTCTGGTTAGAATATTGTATTCTAATGGGTCATTCGGTCAAATCCCAACTAGTCAATACCTGTTAAATTCATCTCCCTAAACCACATAGCCTAAAATGGAATCCTAGTGGTGAGGAATCAGGGCAACCGCTCCTGTGAGTAACTGTTCACTGATGAGATTAAGGCCACAATTTTAAATCTGATATTGCAATACTGAAATCAATGGGTTTGGTCAAGAAATCAGTTGAAAATGGATTTTTTTTTCTCAGCACATTGAAGCCTTCCTTGGTATTTCTTCACTTCCTGTATTTTATTTTTAATCATTTGCTTTTTAGAAAACACATCTACAACTTGAGCTTTTCAGTCACCTGGTCTGCTGTGAGTGGGTGTCACAGGGCACTTCTTCAATGACTCTGTAAGTTGTGCTGCCTCACCTGTTTTTTGTGGTCTCTCAGTCACAAAAACACCCAGGCTGGTTCCCTTTCACCATGTGTGTATTTAACCTTCAGTTTCAACACCTAGCAGTACATACCACAAGTACGCAGACAGAGAAGACTTCTACACAGCTTCTCTCTACTTTCCCTACCCCCACTCACTTCCTGTTCCTGCCAATTATATATCTTTCCTTATTGAACTAATTACCTTATTAGTCCAATCATTGCCCCAAGTGTCAACAATCTCCATCATAATAGGTTAATTGCCTCCAATTAAGCCTGGAGTCTTCTCTGTTACACAATTATCTAAGTGACCAGGATGCTGCAGCTAACACTGTGTGACAGTGGGCTACACTGAATTTCTGTTCGTTATTATTATTTATTATTTGTATTACTGTAATGCCTAGGAATCCTGGACCAGGATGCCACTGTGCTAGGTGCTGTACAAACACAGAACCAAATGACAAGTTCCCTGCCCCACAGAATTTACAATCTAATGTTGAGAGATTATTTAGGATGTGTCTTTAAAATAATGTCAAGAGTGACTCAAACATTTGATTAGGATCCCTCTTTTTGGCATTTGTATAAATTCAGATACCCCCACCCCCAAATTCTTGCAGTGTGTAAAAGAACAAGAAACCAGACAACCGTGGACCAACATCAAAATACTAAAACATCAGCACAAAATGAACCTGGCTTTCCTGGATAAATGTGACCCATACTTAAGGTGTTTGCTGGAGCTATTACTGAATGTTTGTCCTGTCCTATCTGATTAGGTACTTATATGGACCCCATCTCTGAACTATCTGCTGCCAGAACAATGTATTGTACCATCACTTTCATAGATTGATAGACTTTTAAGGCCACAAGGGACCATTATGATAATCTAGTCTGACCTCCTGCATAACACAGGCCAAAGAACCTCACCCAATAATTTCTGCATTGAGATGATAATTTCTGTTTGGGTTAAAGTGTATCTGGATTTAAAGACTGCAAGTGATGAACACAGCTTGCATGTTTCAGGATGTCAATTATAGAGCAGCTTTGCCATCTGGTGGAGAGGGAGAGAAAGAGAAAGCAGCATTAAATACTGTTAAATTCAGTAACTGTGAATTTGTTCTGATGCTGGTAATTTTTCCTTGCAAATTAAGTGATTGCCTCTCTGCTGTTAGAAAGAGTAATTCAGTATCAATTAAGGACACTGAGGGTCTATATTTTTTAAAAATTTTGTTAAAGGGGAATGAAATGACAATGATGGATCTTGGGGAAAATGCAAAGACTCGTGAGTAATTCAGGACACTGTATTTAGAAACTTCCAGGATTTCTCTTCCCATAGGAGTTCTTAGGTTTGATTCTCAGGTACACTAAGGCCACTTTAAACAGCTGTTGCTGTGTAAAGATGGTGGGAAGGGCCATCTGACTAGGGACCTCTCCAACCCATGTAAAAGTGACATAAGGCTTTACAGCAGTCCACCTTCCAGCCCCCAGTGTTGAAAGGCAAGATAGGGATGAAACTGGGAGATCAGTGGCACAGTGGGGTATGGCTGGAGTGCACTGCACAGTGGCTATTCTGCTTTACAGGGCCCTGAGAAGCAGAGCATAGATTAGAAAAGCCCTGAGGCTGCTCTAATTTATACCAAGAGCTGAACAGCTCTATCTTACAAGAAGTACAAAATTCCCTCATTCCTACCCCGAGCACTGGAATGGAGTGACTAAGAATCAGGCCCCTTCCATTTGATAGACAGGGGTTTTAAGTTTTAGATCAAGGAACTCTAAGCCAGGACTCTTGCGTGCTTATTTGTGGCTGTACCAGTAACCTTCTGTGTGACTTTGGGCATGTCACTTACTTTGCACCTCAGGTAACTACCTCACACGGGACTGAGAGCAATAATTAAAGTGCTTTGAGATCCTTGGGTGAAAGGAGCTAGAAAAAGCAATCAATTATTATTTTCTAGGTCGGGGAAGAAAGCAATTACTTGTAGATAGACCAGTAATTTTCTCTTTCTTTTTGTTTCATCCTTGCAAATAAATGTGAAAAGAGGACATGAGCAACTCCACTGAAGGGATTAGCAAAGGCCTTTAAACTTTTCCTTATCTTCTTCTATTTTTTTTTTTTTAATTTCCACTTCGAATTTCCTTTGAGCTATCATGTTTAGCCTTTTGATCCTGGCAGGCAAATCACCCTGGTAATAACATAAGCCTGATCAAAAGGCAGGGGAGGGACTAGTGGGCCTAATGTTTTTTTTTTTTAACATCCTATCTTCCCGTGAATGCGAAAGTTCATCATTACAGATCCTCCTGGCAAATGCTTAGAATCCTCCTCCAAAAGAAAAGAACCCCCTACTTCTTCACCAAGGGGAGCCAAATATGGCTCGATTGTGATGCTGTTGAGGGGAGCTGTTGTTATCTATTGCAAAGGTTCTCAAAGGGGGGCTGCAGGCAGGTTTCAGAGGGTCCTCCAAAATAAACTAGAGAGCATTAGACACACTGGGGCCCAAGGCAGAAAGCCAAAGCTCATGCCCTGCTGTGTGGGGCTGAAGCCAAAACCTGAGCAATTCATGGGGACCCCTGTGGCACAGGGCTCCAGGCAATTGCCCTGCTTGCTACCCCCTAACACCTGTCTTGGCTTTTAATCTACTGGATTAACAGAAAACAGTTCCTGTGGCACAGGTGGGCCATGGAGTTTTTATAGCATGTTGGGGGTGGGGTGGGGTGGAGGAGGACGCTCAGAAAGAAAAAGGTTGAGAACCCCTGATCAAGTGGAACGTTTGCACTGCAAAGGCCCTGTAAATCCCAAGCAATTTTTTTCCCATCCTCTCAGTGCTATCACTGCTATAAGGCTACCCAGAAGAGACCAAGGCTGAAGGCTGCAGAATTTGTAAGCTCAGCAAGTCAAAGAACTGCAGCTTCTTGCAGTGTTAAAGGGCTGTAAAAGCCCTGGGAATTCCCTCAGTGCAGGAGCAGGGTACAGCTGCAGTGTGCCTGGGTTGGGTTGAAGGCGGATTGGTGCTAGGGAGGGGAATGGCTTGAGTACTTTGTGCTCTGGTTATTCTTGGCCACACAGCAAAGCTATTGGGGCTATTCTAGCTTGTGCTGAGGGTATGTCAGCCCCTGGAGAATCCCAGACTCTGGTAGGCACGAAGGTGGCTTCAAGTTACCTTCACTTTCTGTGTTGCATCTTGCAAGAGTCAGCATGGAATCCAGTCCCTGGTGCCTGCAATGAAATGTCCTCAACTCTGGAATTTGCTTCCTTCAGTATGAGAGCCCAAATGCATGTATGTAAACCCCATCTATTTCTCCTGGCTTTCCCTCTTCTGGAAATGAGGAGAGGCAGGAAGGAGAATTTTCTACTGGTGAATCAAGATAGTTTAAAACTGGATAGTGGGCCTCGTTCATTGTTTCATATTTAGAAAGTTAAGTAACCATAGCTAACTACAGGCCTGTTGCAATGGTGATTCTGGTAATGGGAATATGGCTATTAGCAGCAGATATCCTATACCTGCAGAATGCGTCTCATATGCTCTCCGTACTTAAGAAATAATCAGATCCTTATGGAAAAACCTTATAGACTTTAATGGAAAATTCCATCTTTCCTAGAGGGAGGCTCTTAAAAAAAAACTATAGAAAGAATATCACTCTCTCTTAGATTCTTCCCTAGTTTCTATGGAATCCGATTACATTTTCATAGATTAAGGCCAGAAGGGACCATTATGATCATCCGGTCTGACCTCTTGCATAGCACAGGTCAAAGATCCTGACCCACTGATTCCTACATTTCTGTAGAAGCTCCCATTGGTTTCATCCCTATTAAATCTTATCGAGCTTGTTCCATAAAGGTAGCTTCCTTGCTTTCTCATATATAAACGACCGAGAATCCTGCAATCTGATCTGTGTCTACTGGGCACCACACAAGTCTGCCTGCATTGATTCAGCATTGATGTCTTAGCATATACAGAGGCTTGGCAGAATTTAATTTTTATTTCTTTTAGAATTTTGATGGATAATGTCGATGTTCGTTTGTAAGCATTTTTTTCAATTTGTATCGATTTAAATGTCCACAATTGCAACAACGACAACAAAAAATCTAGCTGTTAAGCAATTTTTAAAAAATTTATGATGAATTTCAATTCTCACTGTGGTAAGAAATTATAGGGGAGGTCAGAGAGTCGGGGGGTCAGACAATAATTGTTTAATGACAGTAGGCACTGAGATTCAAAAAGTTAAAGCTTAATAACCGTTCAGACACAGTCAATATCATATGTCAACATTTTCATCTGAAATCAAACTCTAATAAGTCCTCAAGCAGCACCCCTCTGACTTTGCCTTCTGTTCATTTTGAATATTATCAGTGGAAATATTTTTTCATCAGCTGATGTATGTGTATGGTGAAATCAATATGTACATTGACGTTACCCAATAAAAATCTAATCCTTCCAAGCCTATGTGTACATTCTCCAGAGTCAGAGAATAATATGAGGGTAAACTCTGGGAAGCCAGTTTTACTGCAGAACGGCCATCTTATCTGAATAAACAGAAACATGGGGATGCTAGGAAGGCAAACGGATTCAAGCTAATAAACTGTCTTCAGAGGTGGCAATGGAGCAAGCGGTGATCTCCCCACCCCAGTTGCCTGTGCCTGCATTAATTACATGTATCCATGGTGCTCTGAATCCTGGGAGCCCACGCCTGACACAGAAAACATAAGGCCAGTCTGATAAAGGGCCCATTGTGAGTGCTGAGCCCTTCTGCCCCAATGAAAAGAAACAAGATGTTTCTGACACCCCCTGAGGAGTGTGACAGTGTGATGGAATGATGGTCATACAGTCACCTCCCAGAGGGGTGGTGGTTAGGTGTCGTCTGTATATGTTAGGCCAGAAAATCTTGCAGTCTGCTCAGTTTGTTTCCGTATGCTTGTTCTGAACTGATACGTTATTGATTTTATAAAGCCTTATTTGTTTGTTTTTAATTTGTCTGGATAATTTTACGGTGCCTGAAAGTGGAGAACTGACAGCACTGGCTGGAGTCATGTACCTGGCACAGTAGATGGGCACAGTAGATGGGCAAGCCTTGTATGAAAGAGGCTAGATGCAAATGCAAAGTGCTGTGGTTATAATGTGTGTGGACCCAGATTAGCACACAGAACCTTAACCTTAACCCTTCCAAGGCTGAGGATCAAGGCTCTCTCCCATGGTCGGAGAGAAGTTACAGAGCTGGGCACACAAGTTACCTGGTCTCTTGGCTGGCAACAATGCCAGTGTTCATCAGGGGAAACAAACAGCTTCCTTGCATATGGGTCTAGATCCTTATTTGCAGAGGTTCCTTGATTAATCAGCCATTGGACATGACCAGTAGTGCCTTAGTCTTTGTGGAAATAGAGCGATTTTACTGATAGTTTATCTCAATCTGGACAGAGTTCGGATCACATACCAAGGAGCTTACAATTTTAAAAAATAGCTTTTTATTTGTTTCATATGCTGATAAATAGTATAGGATGTGATTTTAAAATGGTACTTAATTCATTTTTTTCCACATACAAAGAGCTATCTTAGGGTTTTTTCAGTCCAAATACCTTTTATATTAAGGGAAATGACAAAAACAAGAAAGAACAGAAGTGAAATCTCCATATGAGAGCTGTCTGTCTGTCTCCCCTCTAACAGACTTCACAAAAAGCATGCAACCAGGCAGACTTTTTAAAAATTTAAAGGCGCAGTGCTTGTAGAACAGTCACAACAGTTCATCATTTCATATATTACCAAAATAATTATTTATTGCACCCCGGCTCAGATAGGAGCCCCATTGTGCTAGGTGTTACACAAATGCACAGGAAGAGACAAATCCGCCCCAAAGAGCTTACAACCCAAATACGCAAGACAAAGACTGGGAGCAGGGAAGTATGGTCTTCACTTCATAAATGGGCAACAGAGGAATAGAGACATTAAGTGATTTGCCCAGGGTCATACAAGAAGGAATCTGTACCAGAGGCAGGAACTGAACCCAGAGCTGCGGAGTCCCACTTTGATGCCTTAACAACAATACTATTCTTCAACCAAATTAAAACTGTGGGAATGTGGTGTCTTTATAGAATCTTTGATGCCTCTGTCTGTCTGCTTACTCTATTTATATAGCACCCATCACCAGGGCATCTAGATGCCATTCTTCCCACCCCTTAACCTTGCCAGAGTTGATACTGAATATTGCAAAAATCTATATGGTTTCCATAGGTGACAAATGCACTTCCCCCCATCTTTAGACCTTCACTTTACATTCCACATGCCTCATTTATGCTAAACACAGCCATCAGCGATAGCTTAAAAAAATACAAAGAGGGTATCCAATTAGCATATATCACACTTAGCCATATTTTAAAGCTTCCCTTCCCATCCCAGTTCCATCAGACCTTATGCACTGTAACAACACAGGTCTGTGAGTCTGTCACCATCACATCCCTCAGGCTGCATAAAATCAAGGCATCAAGTTTTTTAATTGAATGCATAATAAGGCCAGTGGCAGGTTTAATTAACAAAACTTGTCCTGTATGTGCACCTGGAAGTGAAAGTACGTTTAATCAAGAGGAGTTGGCAAGTGCCAACAGCTCTGCACTGATTTTGTTTTGTTTTTGGTTTATTTAAACCAGGCTTTGTACTCACTCACTCAGTGGCTTTGGGTCCTGATTAATTGTCTTTTGCTTGAGCTTGATGAAATTGTTCCAACCTGCCTTGCAATAAGAACTACAAAAGATGTGAAAGATGCATTGAAAGTTAGGATGAGTAAACTGCTTATGTTTCAAGGTATTTATGTAACCCCATCGCTCTAGTCTCTGATATGTCTACACTGTAAAATAAAAGTGTACTCTCATCTTGAGTTAGCTAACTTGGGTTAGCTAGCTCTGCTTAAAATATCAGTGAAGACATGGCAACTCTATTTTTTAACTCAGGGTAGTAGCTCAAGTTAAGCTTTAACTTGAGCTGCCAACTTGAGTTAAAAGCTGAGTTGCCATGCCCTCATTGCTATTGTAAGCAGAATAAGCTTGCCTCACTTTTTTGCAATGTAGACGTTCCATGAGAGACTAGACTAGAAAAAGATGTGGTCTTAACTCATGTTAGCCTAATGTGCTGTAACTAACATCAGGTAAAATCCTAATGAAGACAAGGCAATTTGTAGCTTTCATATGTTAGCAAGTTGAGATAGAGTGACCAGACAGCAAGTGTGAAAAATTGGGACGTGGGTGGGGGGTAATAGGTGCCTATATAAAATAAAACCCCCAAAATCGGGACTGTCCCTATAAAATCGGGACATCTGGTCACCCTAGGTTAAGATAAAGACTCAAAGAGGGCCTAGAGTTTAATTTGACATGCTAACACATGTTGACATTATTGTCTTCACTAGGAATTTCCTCATGTTGTTTACCATGTGTTAGCTAGGATGACTTAAGAACACATGTTTTTTTCCTAGGGAAGACAAAGCCTGAGAGTGTCCCAACATGCATGAGGTTGGGTTCTATTGTTATCATCCCCATATTGCACATGGAGAACTGAAGCACAGAAAGGGGGCTGTGACTTGCCCAAGGCCATACAGAGAATCTGTGGCAGAGCTTGGCATTGAACCAGATCTCCTGAGTTCTAGTGCAATGCATTAACAAGCCTATCCTTTGTCCCTGTGTCCAACCACTATTAACTTCCCCCAAAATTCCAACTTAACCCAAACTCAATCCTCCTGTGGATTTGTTCATGTTGGTGCAACTTAATTCATTCCTGGGTTTTTAAGAAATGAGCCTTTTATCCTTTTTGTCAAAATTTTGAAGAAAAAAAAAAACTAACCTCCTCTCTAGTTGGTAGACAAGCTAGCTGGAAAATAAAATCAGTGAAAGCTCTGCCAACACCCCCCCCCCCCATATTTTACATCCAAAAGCAAATTTGTGATGAAAATTTTTGTTGGCACTGGAAAAATTTCGACTGGCTCTAGCTTTAAGTAAAGAGGGGTCTGAACCCAAACACTCGACCCAGTTACCACTGAACCATGGAGATGTTTGGACCTGGACCAGAACTTTGCCTCTGCTCCCTCTCTCTGTAATAGTCTGAACCAAAACCTCAGAGCTGAAGGCTTCAGTGGGGTTTGTGGGTGCTCAGCGCATCTCGGGATCTGGTTCTTAATTACCTAGTGGCTGTAACAGAAGGACATTCCTGTCTCTGTGCACACAGATTCCAAGGCCAGAAGGGACCATTGTGGTCATCTAGTCTGACCTCCTATATAACAAATATAGCCTTAGAGACTAACAAATTTATTTGAGCATAAGCTTTCATGAGCTACAGCTCACTTCATCGTAGCTCATGAAAGCTTATGCTCAAATAAATTTGTTAGTCTCTAAGGTGCCACAAGTACTCCTTTTCTTTTTTGCGAATACAGACTAACACGGCTGCTACTCTGAAACCAAATATAGCCTTGAAGCTGAGAGAGGAAGGGTGGATGGTTTTGTAATGGAGACACTGGAGTAGGAGACAGGAGATCTATGTTTAGTTCATTGTTCTGCCCCAGATTTCTTGTGTGACCTTGAGCAAATCACGTCTTCTCTCTCTGCCTCATTTTCCAAAGTGGATAATGGGAAATATGTGTGAATTTAGAGTTAACCCTAATCCCAACATTTTAAATGCCTTCCACGAGCCAACTATTCTCTCCTCCTTCAAATCCATCCTCCAGACCAACTTTCTCCTGACTGCATGTATGATATCAGCCAAACAACGATGGGTAGGTTGAGAAGCAGCTGAATTTGTAGACGTGGGGAGAGGATGGATGTGCTTGTAGCTATGGCATTGTAGCGAGACTCAGTACAAGGTTCAATAGCTGCCTCAGCCCCATATTTCCCCTGTGATCTTGTGCAGTTCATTTAGACTGGCATTTTCAAAGGGACCTAAAAGGTTTAGGTACCCAAATCCCATAGAACATCAATAAGAGTTGGATGTTTAATTGCCTTGGGGTCTTTGGAAAAATTCCAGTCTCAATCAATCTTTCCTCTCTGTAAAATGGGTACAATAATAATTCCTTTCTCTGTCTTTCCTACTTAGATTCTAAGCTTCTCAGACACGGACTCTGTCTTAAAGTATGCATGCACTACAAGCTGTGCTGCTGTAGCACCATAGTGTAGACACTTCCTACAATGACAGAGGGGGTTTTCCTGTCAATGTAGTTAATCCACCTGTGAGAGGCAGTGGCTAGAATTCTTCCGTCAATCTATCTGTGTCCACAGTGAGGGTCAGATCAACCTAACTACTTCACACAGGGCATTACATTATTTCACAGCCCTAATTGATGTAGCTTTGTCAACCTAAGTTTTAAGTGTAAACCAGGCCTTACTATTGGTGCGTGTGCATGTACAGTGCCAAGCACAATGGGGCTCTGATCTCAGTTAGAACCTCTAGGCACTACCCTAATAGTAATAATTATTACTTAGCCCCATATATCAGAATCATGCAGCTCTGAAGATCTTTATCAAGTTCACTTATAGTGAAGGATGTGGGTGTTGTATCAGGAGGTTGAATTCATTCAAGCCGTCAAAATACTCTTCCTTCTGTTCACCTCATTAACATGCCCTCCTTTCCTTTTTGTCTGAGAAGGTGTTTGACATGGTGTTTTAGAACATGGCCTGTCTTCAAGACATTAGTGACAGCTGTTGTGGGAATATAGGAAGGAAATTATGATTCCCTAATGATAGCGTGTCACGGCATGTCTCTTCACTTTTATGTGTCTTTAGACATACGTTCCCATTGACAGTGTCTCTGTCACAGCACACGTGCAATTAATCATATATTGATGAAGACATATGTACACAGTGCATTAAAAATATTTTTTCTTTGAAAAAGGCATAGTCTACCTTTGGGGTTTTTTTTAAATTCTTGAATTAGAAGAGGGGGTGCCATGGGTGTTAACCCTATCTCCTATACTGTGGGAGAACTTGAATCCAAATCTGACTGTTGACACTGGGATCTTCCACTATCAGCGATGACTGAACCGCAAAATGTTCAGTTACGAATCAAGCATTTTGGAGATGTTGACTTCTTGCCTAAAATCAGGTGCAGTGCCAGTTTAATATCCGATCTGACCTCTGCTGCTTTCTTCCTACAAATCCAGGAATGGTGTACAGCCATGAGACCAAGACTGTTAACCAGACAAACTAACAAAAGTACATCACCACGGTGAGTCATAGTTGTTCTCATACCTCCAGCCATCTCAGAATAGCTTGTCAAAAGACTGTTCTGAAAAGTGACCAAAAAGTCTGGCATCTGCTTTAGGGGACATAGTGGAATGATAAGGATGTTTACATGAATATATTTCTTAATTCCCCCTACTGCATATGGGTGAAATTCATCTCATGCTGATGGCCAACACAAGGGTCATGCACTGCTTATGTCTCACTTAATCCCTGTTTCGAGGGTTTAAATGATACATAGCCCACTCCTTAGGGGTGAATTTCACCCTATGTGATTTGCTATATATGCACAAAAGATTTGTATCCCTCCAGTAGGGTTACACTTACCATTCTCATGCAGTCTCCACAAATCCCAACTATTTGAAACAAAGCAAGAATAACAATAACAAAAAAGCGCCCCCGGTGCATCGGATTATGTATGGTGTGACACACTGCAGCTCCACCAACCACAAACAAGACTCACCAGAATAAAACCTACACATGAAAACAGACAATATTATATAGAATGTGTCCCAAAGGTTTCTAAGTGTAGCTGGCGTTTTGGAAACCACCGCTGTGGTGACTGACTAAAAGTTCTTGCATTTGCCTTGGGATTCCTTGCTGCAAGGAATGAGTTGCAGAGCTCGTTGGCTTGATGGGAAATAATGAAGAATTTGCAAATGTCTCCCCGAAGGAAATTTCTCCTCTTGGTGCTCACCTCTGGTGGAAGGGAGTTGCTTGTAGGAAGAGAAGAAACAAGGAGGCTGAAGATGTTTAACTGTTTTAATATGTAAAAGGAAAAGGAGTACTTGTGGCACCTTAGAGACTAACAAATTTATTTGAGCATAAGCTTTCATGAGCTACAGCTCATTTCATCTGAATGCATCCGATGAAGTGAGCTGTAGCTCACGAAAGCTTATGCTCAAATAAATTTGTTAGTCTCTAAGGTGCCACAAGTACTCCTTTTCTTTTTGTGAATACAGACTAACACGGCTGCTACTCTGAAACCTGTTTTAATACGTGATACCTATTACCATAGAAATACCCAGCAAGCTGACTTTCCACTCTCCTGCTCAGAGCACCGGACCTGGAAGGATTGTCTCCAGAGGGCAGCATCCATGGGAATGACTCTGTAGCCCCACCTTCTTCCAGTGTACCTTCTTCTGAAGAGGGCATCTCTGGGAAATGATGCCATTTTTATATGTAGATTTAACCTTGAGCGGCTGGGAAGAAACCTCAGTGATCTCAATCCTTTAGAGTGGTACATCGACAATACTCCATCAGGTGAAAGTCACTCCTTTGCAGGTGATCTGCATAAGACCCACTTACCATTTAAACCCTATTTTGTAGATATGAGTGATGCTTAGGGGTTAATTTAATCTCGTAAGAGTAGGTTTTCTTTTATGAATGTTATAGGGTGGGGAGACAGGAGAAGGAAAGGCTTGACTTTCGTTGCACTGTGATGAAATATACATGGGAGACAAGGTGGAGAGGATCTATCTATACGTATTTCTGCAGCACCTTTTGCCATATCACTTAAACAGTGCTCTACTTTGGAAATAAGAAACAAGATTCATGGTCTTTCCTGTAGGTCACATCTATGGAACAGCAGCCACAGGAGGTCACTATTGCACCATGTATATGGCTGCAAAAAAACATGTTGGCCTTGTAATACAACTTGCTCTGAAAAGAAGGTTAATCCCTCCAGGACAGTTCTGGCCAGTTTGCCACATCATTTTACCTGAAGGATAATGGTTTGTTAAACATGCTACAAATGATACATATTTGCCCAGTGGAACCCAGAGCTCATGAGGCAGAGCAAATTCCTGGAGGCAACTCAGATTCTAGCAGGAGTGCTGCAAATACTGGAAAATCAGTGCTGTCTGGCTTTCATTAATATGCTGGTTTTTTTCTGGGGACACTGGCTAGCTCAGATATGAATTGGTAATGAGATATGAAGCCTTTTATCTCTAGATCCCTGGGTTTGTAATTGGACCAGGTTCACACTTAGAGCATTTGACAGCTGTTTGGTTTCATAGATGAAATGGTCTGGCAGACTCAATCCAGTTCTAGTGGACACAGGTGTCCACATCCTCAAATGCACTGTCACAGCACAGGTGGCCCGCTTACTGACAGCCTCACTAGAGAGGCCACGGACTGATCTGGCCACTGTGGCTGAACCCTCCTCTGAGCCTCAAAAGGGGATTCCTCCTGGGTAGTGTTGAGACATGTTGAGTATATCTGCACTGCAGTGAGAGCTGTGACTACAGCACATGTCGACCTAGCCACTCAAGTACAGACCCAGGACCCTGGGTGGGCTTGTACAACCCATGCTGTCATTTGTGCTTCACTGCTAGTGTTACCCAAGCTAGCGAGATCAAAGCTAGCTCAGGTATGTCACACCTCTGACTGCGCTGGAGACTTATCCAGTGGTAGGGAGGTGTCGGTGAAACTGGCCTGGCTACTGTTAGGGCTATACCTGGATAGAGAGACAGTGTGATTCTCCAGGATGGCCAGGCTAATGCCTTTCCCCAGCATGCAGTGCACTGAAATATATTTGAGGTCCTACCCTATCACAGTGAGGATAAGGAAGTTTATTTTATGCAGTCAGAGAATTTTCAGTATTGGGTGGGATCCTGGCAGAAGTGAATCCAATTCATCACCAGTAAAGCTCTAGGGCTATTGGGTGAAAGAAAGTTCACCTGGTTAGGGGCAGAGTAATCTTGTTTTTTTGCACCTCTCCAAGCACATGCTCTAGCCTCTTTTAACCCAATATGTCAGGCCACAGCCCTCCTGAACCTTTCCACAAACTGTTCTGTTTAGTCTTTCTAGTTAACTGGTGCAGTTCTTCTTAACAGTATCAGGTGAACTTTTCATTAGATTATTCCTCCTGACCTTTGTAGTGAAAATCTCTGGTGTCAGTGCAACCTAATCACCATCTTTGATGTTAGGCCATGAATAGTCTACCCTTCCTCCCAAGTTCTCTACTGAACCTCCTTAAATATATAGGGCTCACTTACCTGGCTCATGCATAAGGTTGGGAGGAGGATGGGGAAGCTCAGACAATTCATTCTCTCCTCCCACATGTGTACAAAAGGGTTCTGATACCACGGTGATGGGCACAGTATAAGAATCTGAAAGAATGGAATGGGGGCTGGGCATAATTGTCCTTGCATTCCCCTGCTTGCAAGTCTCTTAACTCCCCAGAAGAGGCATGGCTAAGTGTGGGACGTAACCCCAGCCCCTTCAGACTAGCTAGTGGAGCTCAGCCCACCCAGAGTGGGAGCACACTCTGTCCTTTCTTTAAGAGTGCTGCAGTGGCTAAGCTCCTTCAGAGCTGCACTTAGACACCTTAGCTGCTGGCAATGCATGGCTTTCTGATTCCTGAGGGGGGGAGAAAGGGGATGTCTTCATCAGAGATTTCAGCAGGACACTGGGAGTGTGAACTTTTGAGTTTTATTCCCAGCACTGTCTACTGAAGTTTTGATCTGGATCTGAACTTCCCTAAAGTTTGTTTGGATCAGGCATTTTAGTTCAGGCCTTTGTCAGTACTTAGAACTAAAAGCAGGTGCCATCAGTGCGGTATGCAAAGTCCCCAGCTTGATCAAAAGGCTTTGTTAGAAGTGTGGTTTTGGAGGGAAGAAACCTATGCACTGACCCCTTTCAGTATCATCTGATGCATGCACCATGATTAGAAAGAGCATGGGAGTTAAAAATAACCTGTGGAGGAGGCACTTTTAATGAGCAATTATCATTCCATTCCATTGACTTCTGCAGCAAGAATCTCCATGTGTTTAGTCTTCTCGAAAGAACATGCCAGATGTTAGAGTGAGTGACTTGTTAAGTCCCTGAATACTATTCTCATTGGTGCGCTGAACCATTGTTAGTTCTTTTTTATGACTATTAATATAATTGGATTCTGAACATTGTGTCCTGATAATGCACAAAAATCTTGGCTGGCTTTCTGACGGGGGCCCAGTTTGTGAATAGAAGGTGTGGACAGTATGTGACAGAACAAAGAAATTTTTCTGCATGCAAAAGATCTCCTGTAACTTAATCGTAGATGGAATCATTTGGTTTCAGAAATTATGCCTCCTAGCAAAATCTGATTCTTACATTTCAGCATCTTGAACTGTAGTCTTCAAGGAAGCTTTTGTGTTCGCAGGCACTGTTATGCTCCCAAAAGAGAATGTTCTTCAGAAATGATTGACTACAAGGCCAACTCTACCTTCACAGCATTTTAATATGGAGAAAGCAACAAGTGAAGAAGGCTTCTTGTTGCAAAATGACTGAGACACATTGCCGTTCAGGCCTACACAGAGGCGCTGTAACTGGATTAAAATATAAATCTGTGTATTGGGATTTTACATGCTATGGAATCCACTCTCTGTTTTTTAGCCAGATTGGCCAAACTCAATGAAGTGCATCATCATTGGTTTAGCTTTGCCTTTGGTTTCCCTCAATAGATGCTCATTAAGATCAGGGAGCAGCGTGTTTGGAGAATAATAATTCTCGGACTTGAATCTTTGATCTGAAGAATCTGGGAAAGAAAAGGACAGAAATTGCAGCAGCCTGCATGGAGCAGCCTGATTAGCCACCCCAGGTTGATCAACTTTTCTACCAAATGTAGACAGAGCTTGAAAAACAATGGAGAGTGCTGTCTTTGCAATCTTGTCTCTATACTACTATGATGTTTCATTACTGCCTATGTTGCAGGCTTGAAGCACTTCATATAAGGCTACAGCTGAGCTGAATCTTTGCCCAAAACCTAGTCTCAGAAGAATATACTTTGGGGTTAAAAATTAACATTTATTTGCTAATATTTCAAATTTTCACAAGTCTTTGAGCCTTATTGTTTACTCCAGGACTAGAAACATCAAAATACCACAAGGGAGACTCTTGAGGCTTAGCCAAACAGTGGAGAGATAGGTTTCAGAGTAGCAGCCGTGTTAGTCTGTATTTGCAAAAAAAGAAAAGGAGTACTTGTGGGACCTTAGAGACTAACAAATTTATTAGAGCATAAGCTTTCGTGAGCTACAGTTCACTTCATCGGATGCATTTACTGTAGTTCACGAAAGCTTATGCTCTAATAAATTTGTTAGTCTCTAAGATGCCACAAGTACTCCTTTTCTTAGTGGAGAGATAGGTAATCTTGTAAGTGACCCTGATCTTGCAGGATTTCCAGAGTAAAAGTTTTGATTAAAGATGTATAGATTTTGGATGGACCTTTTGGGCCAGATTTTCATACTTGCCTTGAGTAGTACCTTACTCCATAAGAAGGAACTTTAAAGCTGTGGAGTAAAAGCTGACAATATTAATGACCACAAATATTCAGTATTGGTCATACATTTTGGATTTTTGGAAGTGTAATAAAAAGGTTAAATCAAAGCCCAGCATATGTTGTGGCAACCTGGGAGCTAAATTCTATGATAAGATCCCCTGGTGTCTTTAGAACTTCTGTGTGGCAGATTGGAAATTCTGTGACTCAGTAAATTCAAAATTGGATGGTTTTGCTGAATGAAATATGAAATAAGGTTGAGACTTTCAAAGCCATGTACGGGATTTAGATACATTTTTCATCAAAATTAATGGAAGATATGTATCTAAAGGGGGTTAAATATCCACAGGCAACTGCTGCATGGTGATACAATATTTTTCACCAGGTGGCTCAAGAAGAATAGGATGTGGAACCTTTCCACTAGAGCTGGTCAGAATTATCCTGCAAGGAAAATGTAAACTCCAAAATATTTAGTTTCCAAAATGCTGCTGTGGTGCCTCATGGGAGTTGTAGTCTAGGTGCTGCACGCTCCCATTCTCCTGTATAGACTGTGCTTCCTGGTCACATACATCCCTCATGATGCATCATGGTCTTCCCTCTTAGTGAGGGGAGATGGTGCATCATGGGAGTCACATGACTGCAGTGCATCATAGGAGATGTAGTCCAGGTGTTGGGGGCATAGAGGAGAAAGGGGGCATGAAGAAACTGAACATCCAGGTGGCACTGCAGTGGTATATCTGAATTGAAATATTTCAGGTTTGGGGCATTCCTTTTTTTTTTTTTGAATAAAAATCTGTTTTCTACAGTATGAAGACTCTTTTAACAAAATTTTTTTTAATTTAATCAAAAACCCAATTTTCCTCTGAAAAAACAATTTTGACAGAAAAATTTCATCCAGCCCAACATTCAGCATACTCTAGGTTACTTGTTTTATGACCCAGAATGATGGTAATCAGGAACATTGCCATCTGTTTTCACATGTCCTGTGTCAAATGAGTCTAGTCTACAGCTGTCTGCATAGAGAGGTGTCTGTCTTTGCAGAAATGCCCAAGGTTGTATCAGACCAGAGAATACAACTACCTTCTCTCCTTCAGAGCTTGTTCTTTCAGGCTGAGGCATGAGGCACGCTGATAGGAAAGCTGACAGTGTCTCTACATATTGTACCTATTCTGAAGTCTTTCAGTCTTCAGATGCTGCCAGTGTGACACTTTTTAGACAAATAAATTAGCCATGGTGTGAAATATGTTGACAATGAAGAATCAAATTATCAGTTACACTTGAGATTTTTGTCAGAGGTGCTACATTAGGTGCTTTCAACTTTGTCCTTGTTTTTTATTCTTCTATTGGCAAAGCTGTTCCTAGAATATCCGCTATTGTTGCTAGAAAAAGTGGCTTCCTGTGATATGAAGTAATTTTTGAAATAGGAAACATATGGCTGGTCCCTAAAACAAAGCAATATTCAGGTGCTGATGGGTTACATCTCCAGTCACGTTACAGGAAGCTGTGTGTGTGGGTGTGTATGCGCTGGAAATCTTGCTGCAGAGGTTTTAGGACTAATGTCTGGGGGGAAACAGGATATTATTTAAGCATAGAAATATATTTACACTTTAACGGTATTAAAATCCTCTGCTGTTACTACTTTAAACAAACGCCACTCAGCATTACTTATATACCAACTTCATTACTTATAATTAATTAGTAATACTAAGCTACATCCACTACTAGCGTAAATCAGTGTAGCTCCATCGACTCTAGTATGCATCCAAGTTAAAATGATCTAAGAACACACAAAATGATTTTGTGCTGGGTTGGGACATCAGGAGAACTGGGTTCTGTTCCTATCGCTGACACTGGCTCACTGTGGTGTTGTATGCAAGTGACGTCACCTTTCGGTGCCAAATTTTCCCTCTTCTGTAAAATGGGAATGTCACCACCATCATCATTGTAGAAAACCCCAAAGGGACATAGCCTCCTTGCAGATCAGATGCCATTCAGATCAGTCTTTAGCTAGGTCCTTAATACAGTCTGGCTTGTCCTTCAGTCTTCATCTATCCCTGGCTTATTGCGACACCAAAGGCTTTCGCGCCCAGGTAGTCGCCAATTGGGTAGTGGCTGGCATTCCTTGGTAAATGCTTTTTGAAATTCATTGGTTTTCCATCCTGGAACTAGAAAACCACCAAAACTCCTTAAATTTTCAGGTTTCCTGTCTATCACATAGGGGGGTCTAAAAAAGCAAAGGGAAACCTGCTGTAGTGGTGGCTAATGGGATTGGTGGGGTGTCTTCTCCTCTCCCAAACATGCTGGAAGATGGAAAAACCTCCGGTGATCAGGGCTGGCTCCAGTGTTTTTGGCGCCCCAAGCGTCAAAAAAAACCAACCAAAAACCCAACCTTGCCACCGAACACGGAGGCTAAGTGATGGTACAGCCGCCGAAGAAGAGTCACATCCCCGCCGCCGAGCGCGAAACGCACTGTGACGGAGCGGCCACCGAATTCCCGCCGCCACTGAGGGCGGATTGCCGCCCCAGAGCTCGACATCCTGCTGCCTCTTTACATTGGCCGGCCCAGGCACCTGCTTGGTTCGCTGGTGCCTAGAGCCTGCCCTGCTGGTGATTGTTGTAGTCAGGTGTTCGGCTGCGTGTGTTCCCTCTGTATGCCATCACAGCTCTGTGCATGTAGCTGGCACAGCAGACCCCTGGCCAGGTTTATTGTCAACGAAGCACATTCCTAGCTCCCCGGATCGATGTCTACAGTTACACTAGCACATGTAGGTCTGTGAACAATGGATGCAACGCAGTGAATGGCAGGTCTTTCCATTCCTTCCTAGGCTGGCCAAAGACACTCCCTCTGAGACTTCATTTTATACACCAGTACAAACAAGTTACGTATTGTCCCTCTGACATAGTTAGTTATTGCCCCCTAATGTGGGTTATCACCCATTACCTTGTATATATTGGTTTGATCAGAACATCTCTATCCGTTATACAGTCATCCTGACCGTATCTTTGAGAGGTCAGTGTTCCTGTTTTGGCGGGGAGGTGGGGGGAGGGGTGTTTGTACCATACTTGGTATCGGGGTGTTCTGGTACCATCCTTCTGGAATGTGTTTTGTGAGTGTCCTGTGCCTAGCCTTTCTCAGGAATCTGTGTGTTTTTGCAATACCAGCCCTGTTCTTGCCAGGCTCTGTGAGTGTGTACGCAGGCAGAGCCTGACTCCTGCTCACAGCCTGTCTCTTGCTGACTTTGCTTTATATTAGCAAAGCTTTGACCACTACTTTAGCCCAGACCTCAGGCCTCATACCAGGCCTCTGATATAAGGGTTTATGTCTCAGGCTCTCTTCCTACTACATTCCCCCATTTTTTGTCTTTTTATGGGGAGGATGTTTATTCATTGTCCCAGAAAAGCATAATGCATGGATTGAATATGAGCCAGTGGGCTAAACACTGTTATGTGGTTACCTTACTTTACCACCCACACATTCATGCCCCATCAGTCTCTTAGTCTGCACCTTCCCTTGTACGACTGATGGACAGATTTTATTTTCCAGTTGATTTTAGTCCCTTATGGTGGGCCCAGGACTTTGATTGAGGAATGTAGTTTTATGACTGAGCTTTAGAGGCACTCTCAGATAAATTATATATATATATATATATATATATATATATATATATATATATATATATATATATGAAAATATGGTTATGGTGCATATATTTGCAGTGTATATGGGTGTATGTGTATAGTAAAAATGTATGTGTACATATGACACCACCTTATATCCAAGCATAACAATCAGTTTCCAATTTGATATTGTGGTTTGGCCCTTCAGGTACTGCAGATAGTAACACACTCCTACTAGGGCATTTACAGTTACCACCTGTATCATTATTGTAGTAGGCTTAAGTGTTTTGAAATACTGGAATAGGTATTACAGTGTGTTTTACAGTGCTATGTATATGAGAAAAAACCAGAAATTTGGAGTAGTTACATTACAAATGAGGCCTTTACGTACAAATTTCTTGTAATTAGTTACTACACAGTACTATCCATCCATGTTATAGGTTACCCTTAGTGCTGGTTGTCACCCTCTGCTAAGCTTTACTGGGCAGGAAACAGAACAGTTAGTTTCTCTTTTTCATTGGTTGTATTGCTCTGTGATATACCAGTAGCTGATGTTGATCTAGTTATTTCTTATAGATGCTGTCTTCCAGATAATCTACTGAATGGACCAATTCATTAAATATTCCTCGGCCAGGATTTAGTATTGGTACCCAGACACTGAACAAGATTGTTTTGAATAACATGTGCCTCACTTAGGATGCAGTGTCACTGACCACAAATTATGACTAGCGCTAGCAAGGATTTTGTTTACCTAATTTGTAGTTACTGTGTAACTTAATGATTTCTTTACCAGTTTGTTTTTTCCTTGCCTTCATGTTGTTTGCTGCCATTTGTTTGTTGATTTTTACCTGTGTGTTGGTTAAACAGTTTATCAATGTTATGCACATTGTAAACATTGAATGGCAAAAATACAACAGTTGTAATCAAATGTTCTGAGTTACTTTGCTTGTGTTTTTGATCCCTCTGCTAATAAAGCCTAAATCCAGCCCTTGGGACAGGAACTTGGATGGAACTAAAGCTTGGGGCTTTGTATTTTTTCTTCCACAGTTGCTGTCCCTGTCACTTTGCTTACAGGCAGTGATAATACATATCTCGGTGAAAAGACTGTGTAGTGGTGCTATGATCCCTGAACCAAACCTGCATGCCAATGTTTTTTTCTGGGCTTTGACTGAAAAGGTCAGATGCTGAACTCTCTCCTGCTCTGCAAAGTTTCCTTTTGCTCAGACTTGAAGGCTTGGTTCGGGCTCGTCTCCAGCATTAATATTGCTCCATGTAACCTCATCGGGTTTGGAAGATTTGCAAACCTTGTATGAAGTCTGTGAAGAACTGGGTGGCAAACAAATTAAGGGCTATATAAAACTGAGGTCAATTTGCCACAGAACTCTCACTGATGTCAATGGGACACAGGCTGGATGGAGGGCAATATTAGGCCCTCATCTTGTCTTTATTTCCATTCACAGAGCCCCAGCACTTGCAATTGTTTTGTCTGCTCCAAAGCCTCTCTCCACTATCCTCTGTGCTTGCTTCCATTATCACCCCGTTACCCAATTAGTACCTTGTTAACCATCCACACCTGCAGCATTCTCACTCTTAGACAAGTGTGCTGTTGCTTTTAACCCTTTGTCTGTACATTACTAAGCACAGACCACAACATACTGTGCAGCAGTTGAAAAGGAAATGTATGTCCTAGCATTTGCAAAATGCTTGCTTTAAATTCCTTCACAAATATATATAAAATAGACCACAGGTGTTTGAGAACCTGTTAAAAAAGAGGGGGAAAAGGCATTTTGAATCTGCCAGGAGGCACTCCAGGGGTGGGGACCCCCATGACAGAAGACTATTCTATAAATGTCCATTTGGGGGATTCTTGCACCTTTCCCAGAAGCTTCCCATCCTACCTCACCATCATCATAGGTTGATGCTTACACAAAATTTCATGCGACTCTTCTGTGTGACTGGTAAAAAGTTATTCATGATGGGGCAGTACAAGCAGAAGTCTTTTGCATTCAAAGCTCTAAACCAGAGATGATATAGAAGAGTATTTTATACTCTATGATGTAGCTCCTTGGGTCCCAAAATGCTATAATAAGGAACCCAGAAAGCACAAACAAACTACATGTGGAAATTCACCTCAGAATTGCAGCTGCTTCCGAGGTGACGCACAGCCGCTGTTTAACCACACACAGCACCTTTACACAACAACTTAGCACAATGGAGCCTTGGTCCACAACTGGAGCTCCTAGATGCTACCGTAATACAAGTAATAAATTGAAATGAATACTGTGTCTCATTTAAACTGCAGGGAGGCACAATGGAAAGAAATAGCAAGAGATAATGGAGAGCCATCAACAGGAAGCAAAGGGCACAGTTTCTAAGCCTATATCTGTGATTTAAACTAGAGGGCACAGTGAAAAGAACCTTTCCTCAGTTGTTCTATCCTAGCCATGCTTTGGAATTACCTGTTATGGATCATTGTTGATTATCCTTCAAATATTGTGTTCTCATTTTCCAACCTGCATCTGAAGGGAAAGATGCAATATCAGAAAGAGTAGCTAATCTGATAAAGACGGGGTCATCCAGGAACTGAGTGCGGAGGGTGAGATGATTGTGCATGTCATTGCATTTTATTCACTGAGACACCCGCAAAGCAGTGGTGGCTGGATGTATGGTAAACTCTGACATTCCTGCACAGTGGGCTGATGGAACCCGATTTTGTTCCTCTAAACACAAGTGGTTGATTAGCACAGGCAGATTCATAGATTCCAAGGCCTGAAGGGACCATTGTGATCATTTAGTCTGACCGCCTGCATAACACAAGCCATAGAACTTCTCAAAAAATAATTCCTAGAGCAGATCTTTTAGACAAAGATCCAAATTTGATTTAAATTGGTCAGTGATGAAGAATCCATCGCAACCTTGGTAAGTTGTTCCAATGGTGAATACAGAGAGAGCGCACAGGCATGGGAATGCTATGGAAATGTGAGAATAGAGCAATATATGTGGCAGAGAAGAAAATATATTTTGGAGGGCTCCCCAAGCAGGATGTCTAAGACTGGGGATTGTCATCATCGCAGCTGAAAGGAACTTCATCTCATTGCCAAATACATTGCCCTCTCCAGGCAGTGCAATGAAATGAGGCCATTTAGTTTGCATGCAGTGTGTTATACAGCTGCTGCTTCCCAGACCATCCATCCAACATATAGAGAGCAACAAAACTGTAGACCACACGTTATATATACTCTACAACCATCCAATTTTCCAGTGACTTAGCTCTTGTCATTACAGGACTTAAATATGGTGGAGTTTGGGTGTGAGAGGAACTATGCTCTTGTGGTAAAGGCACTGAACTGGCACTCATGAAAACTGGATTTACTTGCTATCTCTGGCACAGACTCTGTGTGACCTTGAGCAAATCCCTTGATCTTTCTGTCCTCCATTCCCCATCTGTGAAATGGGGATGATAATAGTTCCTGTATCCCTCCTTTGCTCTGTCTTGTTGGTTTAGATGGTAAGCTGTTTATGACAGGGATGGCTTCTTACCATGTATATATCCCTAGCATAAACTCAGTTGGGACCTGAATGCACTTCTGTAATAACAACTTTGGGGAACTGGTATATTTCAGAGGATGTAAACTTTGTGGAATGAGGGTCTCATTTAAGTTCATAGTGGACATCATCGTTTTCTCTCTGTCACCTAGCTACTTACATGGCTCCAGTCACTGTAGCATGTGGATTCCTCCCAAATATTTAATCATAAAAGTACCAACAACAACTGGTATGTATATGGCCCCTTGTTAATGTCTCTGTATAAATACCAAAAAGAAAAGGAGTACTTGTGGCACCTTAGAGACTAACAAATTTATTAGAGCATAAGCTTTCGTGAGCTACAGCTCACTTCATCGGATGCATCCGATGAAGTGAGCTGTAGCTCACGAAAGCTTATGCTCTAATAAATTTGTAATGCATCCGATGAAGTGAGCTGTAGCTCACGAAAGCTTATGCTCTAATAAATTTGTTAGTCTCTAAGGTGCCACAAGTACTCCTTTTCTTTTTGCGAATACAGACTAACACGGCTGCTACTCTGAAACCTGTATAAATACCAAGGATTGAATGGGTCATGGAGAGCTACTCGTTCATCCCTGGAGATGACCTCTCAAGGTCAAGAATAAGGAGGCACCGATAGGTCAATGTTGGGGGATGTTGGTGTTGCTGCCCATGCTGAGGTCTATTCCATGGATTAATGAAGGGTTTCAGTCTCCAGGGTTGTTAGCTGGCCCCTTCCACCTGCAGCAAACCTACTTAGAAATATGCCGATTCACTGTGAGGGCATTTGTTGCTACTCTTGGTCAAGACTTGCAATTTTCACACTTAAACAGCTGATTGGTTTTCTGAACTCAAATTCTGACCCTAGTTATCAAAGAGGAAAAGAGGACCTGTAATGGAGTGTCCCACCTCTTGAAGAGCCAGAGACCTGGAGCCAGCCAGCCTTGATCCAATTAGCCTTGCCCACCACACCTGAGGGGGTTAGTTAGCAGAAACAGCTGGGTACAGAGGAGCTAATTCCCCTGTAAAGAGCAGCAAAAGGTGGAGAGAGGGCGATAGACAACCAGTGTAAAACTGGTGTGAGAGATGCCAACGGATGCCTGCCAAGGCAGGGAATGGCTACTGAGAGTGCATAGAGTTTATCAGGGAACCCTGAGTTATCAGGTGGGAATTGAGAGAGACTTCACAGACTGCTGGGAGCAAGTAGGCTCCAGCAGGGAACCCCTGAGTTTGCAGGGGGAAAAGAGCTCCAGGCGGGGAAGGTCTGAGAGACCCACCAGTGTGCAGAAGACTGGGAGTTTGTACTTGATGGAGATTTGAGAACTTTATTTTTGGAATGATTTTGTTATTTTAATAAATCCACTCCCAAGGACGGGTGTTAACTCAGAGTGGAGTTTGTTTTGGTAGTTTGATTGCAAGAGCCCTGAAAAGTGGGGGAATTGAGGCAGAGCAACCTCTGGCCAGGAAGGGGGCGCTCAGGAGGCAGCTGACTCTTTACAGAGCCCTTTAAATGTTAAAGTGGAAAAAAGTATTTTATTATTAGTTATTATTTACCATAGCCTTATCACTTTCCCCTTTGGCTAATTGGTAAACCCAATAACTGCTCAACCCCCCTCCTCCCCCCAAATTAGTATCTCCTCACCTAATTGCTAAGATTTAATAGTAAAGCACTTGTAATGAGTTCTCATTGCACTAGGTAAAAGATTTCAGATATAGGACAGTACATTGACTGGTGTACTGTGAAGTGTCAGGATGAGAATACTGTATAAGAGGGAATGTGTTAAATGGCTAGAGCAAACCATCATTGTGGGTTACTGAACATGCCACCTTAACCTCTCTCTTCATCAGTGTTCCCATTCTTAAAATGGGGATAACAACACTGACCTACCTTGCAGAGGGTCTTATTCTCCTGTTTCAGGATTCAAGCTACTTCCATTGGGAGTTAACTGTAAGCTGCAGTGGGAAAACAGGACTCCATGGATGTCATGATTAATTAAAATGTATAAAACGTGTTGAGATCCTCAGATGGAGGGTGCAAAAGAAGCCCCAAATATTATTATGACTTAATTATTATAGACCAGGTCTGAACTAGAACACCAAGGGTGAATCCCCTCGTGAGTTCAGATTTGGAGCCAAATCTGGATATAAACTTAGCATCCGAGGCTCATCTCTAGTTTTAATGATTTAATATATTAATTAAACAAGTCTGTTGGAATAAAAACCCAGCCCACGTTGTTCTGTGGCATCTTGGATTATATGTTCTTTTATCATGTTAGTGAGCATACGAACAATGTTGCATAAGGCAGCATTGTCCAATGGGCCCAGCTAGTCATTGCTCTGATTTAGCAAGGCTATATAGCCCTATGGTTTTAAATAATTTAGTGCTGTTTAAAATAGCTGTGCTCTTTCCCATATATATCAGGCTGCTGCCAGCAGCTTGCCCAATCAGCAGTTTTCCTAAGTCTTTCATCACCATTCCTGCAGCCAATGAGAGCTCACCGTTGTTCCGAGACCTCTCACTGACGACCAGAGCAGTGAGGGCCTCAGACAACTGATTGGCAAGCCATTGTCCAATCCGTGGCTTGAAAGCATCATGTCTCAAGCACTGATTCAGCTGTGTTCAGTCCAGACTCTAAGCAGCCCTCCAAAAGTTGCAGGTATCTTAACCTCCCCAACCCAATAAACAGAACAGCCTGCTGCTAACAAAGGAAGCTCTATTTCCATTCCCTAGAGAAACACACCCGTAGCCTTAGGAAACCAGTGGGAATGGCAATGCTAAAGCTCACTGCATGACCACAGTGGGGTGAAAAGCTGGTGAATAGCAGCACTTCTTGCTCACGAGGCCAGGAGCAAGTGGCGCCCGTTGTTGGGAATGAACTATATAGCAGGCCCGGGCACCCACTGGTGTGATCCCATTTTGTTATCATATGTTAATAAGAGGATAATATCATGCACAGGTTCCTACCGTTGTCTAGCCTTTTGGGTTGCAAACAGCGCTGCATCCTGCTTTAACTTCCAGCAATGCAGCATAGTGGGCTTGAGATTTGGGTAGTGAAGGGGAGACGGTGGGGGGGGAGAAGAGAGGACATTCCTGTGCATATGTCTTTACAAGCTGAGGAGCAAAAACTGTAGCCCCCGAACCTCCCACTCCCTTGACGGTTGGTTGGCGTGCCTGTCTCTGAAAGAGCTCGTCGCTTGTCCTACAAAAATGATTTGTTAGACAAGTACAGCAAGAGTTGAGAGTGGTGGGGAGGGACAGAGGAGGGCAGAAGACCTTGGAATGGATTCAGGAATGACTGATGGGCTTGACTGAGAATTTTACCCATTTGAAACCTTGCAGAGGGGAGAGAGAGGAGGGGAAAGAGGCTGGATGTCTGCTGCAGTGTCATTCTATTTTATTTCCCACCACCAAATGCAAAACTAGTTTTAAAGAGATACACGACAAGAAACACGAAGCGTGCACCTTTCTCTTAAAACTCCCAAACAACGGGATCCGAGGCAAACACCCCAAACAATGGGTAGTTCTTTCCCCTCAGGCCGTTGCCTTTCTCAGCAGTGGTTTGTTTCAGGTTTAAATAACATTCAGTAAAGGAATGAATTCAAATGATGACCTTGGAAAATGTGGCTGGTTTTTTTCTGTCTGACGAGGAATCGAGTTCAAATCATGTATCACCGGAGTTGCTGTGATCTGAGTCTCTTACTTGTTTCTTGGCAATAATAACATTCATATTAGAGTATGATATCATCCTCTCATCTTCTCCCTCCCTCTTTCTAACCCTCTCTTCCTCTTTTCTCATCCTTTCCCTTTCTCTCCCCCTCTCCCTTTTTTTTCTCTTTGCTTGCCAATTCATGCATTCTCACATACATTACCCCTTCCTTTCATCTCCAGAATGACCTGAAATGACCTTTTGCCTGGCACTAGACGTGACTCAACTGATAATAGCAGATACTTGGGGGCCTCAAGCGGTAGATTGTCTGAGCACGTAGAGGGGGAAAAGAAAAGAAAAAGACCTTTTTTTAAAGGAAAGCATTAGTTTCTCTTTGTAGCAGCATTTCCTGCAAGGTAGTAATTAATGACACATTATGCTACTTTCTGACTGTTGCATAAAATCCTTCAAAAGCTCCTCTTATACTTTGTCTATCCCAAAGCTCTATTATATTTGAGGAAGGAGGGTCTGGGTGGGGGGCGGATAATCTGTTTCTAAATGGTTAAAATGCCGTCACCAGAATACTTATGCCACCAGCTACTAGCATTCTGCATTGCGTCTCCTGTGTCTTTGTGCCTCCTGTTTCAGCCAAATATTTCTTGAAATGGCACAAATTTACTTTGGTCTGAAATAATCAGCACTTTAAGATGCCTAATCTTTGCAGATGTTTTTTTCTTTGTTGTCCTGTTGAACCTAACTTCTTTGTGTACTCTAACCCTTCATCTTACGGACTTGCCTGCAGCAGCGCCACTGATTTTTTTTTTAATTTTAACTATTTATTTGGATACCCAGTGAGGTTGGGAGAGTTACCACAGCAACGACTCTGAGTCTTGAACATGAAAGGGCTCTTATTGTGCCATGTGCTGCCTCAGAGAGACAGAGAAAGGGAGAGAATTCCTCTTTAAAGAAACAATGGCAAGACATCATGTGAACTCTGGAGGCTTTAGTAGAAAATTTTGAATGGAAGAAGATGGTGCTACACTAAGCTGCATTTATTTTTTCTCATAGTTATAGAACTTTGGAAATATATCTTTTACTCTCCCTTTTCTGTCTGCTAGTCCATTTGTCTCGTCTGTTTGTCCTGTACATATACTTGTCTATTAGAGGTGGACCTGGGCTAAAATTCTGGATCCAAACACCACCAGACTTGGAGAGATGTTCAAAACCCAAACCTAGGTCCTGATCCTGCAATCAGATCTATATGGGTGGACCCTCTGCACAGGCCCATGGAAATTAATGGGGCTACACATGGCTACCCATGCAGATCAGATTGCAGGATCCAGACCCTCAATCTGAGTTTTGCAGCTTTGTTCCATCCCTTCTTTAAAGAGAAAGGGAAAGTAGAAGAGCTCAAAGGCCAAGAAATGGTAACAAACACAGTATGTGTATGCCACACTGTCCAAGTATATTTCCCATAAATATTTATTTTATGTATTATTTGTACTGTGGTGGCCCTAGGAAACTCTGTCATCAGCCAGGACCTCACTGTGCTAGGTGGTGTACAAACACAAGATATAAATATGGCTCCTGCTCCAAAAAACTTGCAATCAAAATACTGCCTACCAGTGGTCTCTGCAACAGATTCGGGGCTTGTTAGCAGGGGATGTTACTGGACCGCAAGCTAGGGTGTGACTCTACAGATCACTAGCTTGCCATGCAGTAACGTCTGCGTGGACACTGCTACTGTGCTCTAAAACTTCCGTATTATGCTCTGACATACTTCTGTTGGAAACAGGAGACCATCAAAGTGCACTGTGGAACGTGCACATTCACAATGTCCACACAGGACGTTTCTGTGCAACAAACTAGTGTGCTGTAGATTTATATTGTCTGCTACCATGCAGGGACATCCCATGCAGACAAGCCCTAACCATACCTGGAGATATTCTGCATGTAGAATGCCTTTAGAAAGTAGATTTATAATCCTTTGGACTTACATCTGAGATTCTCAAATGGATTGAAATGCTTTACTTGTATCTCACAGCATACTGGGGTGTAATTCCCGTTTAAAACCAGCCAGGTTATTTAACCAATGTTAATTTTAGCTCCATTTTTTCAGATGGGGGGGGTGCAACCTTGAACTCTGTGCCTCATAGCGGATTAGTGGCAGAGCTAGGAATAGAACCCCAGAGTTGACTTCACCCCTCATTGCCGGCTTTAACCAAAAACCAATGCATTTACTTTTGAAGAGTCTTTTGCAAGTGAAGTCAGTTTTTTTTAACTACTACTATGAATTCAGAGTTTTGTCACTATTTGGGGTGAGGGGATAGAATAGCCATGGGGAGCTTGCTAAGGAAGAGCAGAGAGAGACTGGATCAAGGTACCTTTCCAGAAATCTCCGCTCTTTCAGCTGGAAAGGTTTGGTTTTGTTTTGAATAGGTTGAATGTGAGAATTTGAATGTCGGGATTGGATGAGCCTCAAAGCTCAATATGAAATTCCGCCAAATCCTCCAAAGTTTATGTCGTTTATGGCGGGGAGACTAGGCAGACCCTCCCAAATTCCACATGGCTTCCACACTGCGGTTGCTAGACCTGGCCAAAACATTTTGAATTTTGCTGAAAAATTTCATAGAAACATCAAATTTTGACAACAAAAAGTGGGAGGGGGCAATTTCATTGAAATTTAATGTTGTTCTTGCTGCATTAAGTCAACAGTGTGGCCCATGTATAGTGTTTTCCATTCCTCTTTCCATTGTGAAACATAAACCTCACTGTTTTAATCTGTCATTAGTGTCTAATATAAAATAGACAGGACTAGCAACATGGCTGAGTTAGCCCTGTGGGAGCAACTGTAACTTTGTGAATCCTTTGATTTCTGAGTGCTTGATCTCATAATCTTGTTACTACTCTGTGAGTGTGCGTGTGTGTGTACGTTGACACAACATCTGGGAGGTGTGATTCCCTGTTCGGGCAGAAATACATGCAATAGGTCTATTCAAGGTAGTGCACTAAAAATAGTAGCTTGACTGCAGTAGCAGCATCTGCGACTTGGGCTAGCCTGTCTGAGAGCCCAGATTCGTACTCAGTCAAGACATATATTTTGTGTGTGTGTATATGTGAGAGAGAGAGAGAGAGAGAGAGTAGAAATGTTCCCAGAACATCAGTGTAATAAGATTACTTTTCTCCAGGGTTATAATATATGTACTTTGAAAATGTTTAATATTTGAATAACATTGTCTTAATACTTATGAATTACTTTCTCTCTCTGAAATGCAAATTCAAGTCCTACTCTTATTAATTACCTGGGTTTGCAGATCTTTTCTTTAAAGGACACTACTAAACTGAGTCAAGTGGATTAAAATTACTGTTGCAGATGAAGGACAAGGCAATCATGGTTTATTGCCTGAAAAGCTAAAGTGATGATTGCATATTCCTAAGCATGTTAAATTGTCAGCTGTCTAAATGTCTGCTGTAGTGCTATTGTAAATGACTTCTGGTCTCTTCTTAATATGCAGGATATCACTAGAAAGTTCGGTTCAGATCTGTTAGGAGAAAATCAGAATTGAACTTTCTTCTAAAATTCAAATTAAACTTGAACCGGCAACTTTTCTTGACTTAAATAAAAAAACTTTGATTTAACTTTATTTCTTTTTAAGTAAGCAAGTGCAGCACACTTGAAAATAAGGGTCAGATCTCCTACAGGCTGGTCCACACAGAGGATAATAGCCTACAACTGTCCACCAACCAACGGAGCCTAGTCCTTTAATTCAAGCAGCACAGGCCATGCTTTGGTGTTGAAGGTCCCAGGTTCGAATTCCTCTGATGATACGGGGAAATTATTTTGCAAGCTCTTGGTTTGTCAGGCTGTATGTCAGAACAACAAAGTTCAGATCCATGCCCAAAGTTCTTCAAAATTTGGGGGAGCAGGGAATGTCTGAAGATCCAGGGTTTTTTTGCAGCTCATTATAAAGATAAGCACCAGATTCAGACCTGATGGGTATACTTCCTTAGAACCTATGTATGCCTTCTTGGCTCCTACCTACACCCTCCTGTACTGGTTCCTGATATACTCCTTTCTTCTGGTTCCTGGACATATGAGTTATACCAGTGCAGACTTCTGTAGATTCAGTGGTCTGATTCAGAGGTGATGTGTAATTGAGGGTTGTAAATCGCACACTGGTAATTGGGAGTGAATCTTAATCCAAGTTTGAAGGCGTTTAAAGGATGTACATGGTGGTATAACTTTTGCTTTGAGGGAATCAGAAGAATTTGTACATTAGACCAACTCAGACCCTGAATTTGTCTGAACGTTTGGAACTGTAGCATTTGAGGGTGCTCAAATCCAAGGCATTGGTTTGAGCCGCTCTCTAATATTGTCCTTAAATGGAAATACTAAAATATAACAAGAGGCTGTTCTTACTTTTGTACCCTGGCAGAAATCAGGAGAAAGACTTCAGTGTTTCTCTCCCTTTGGAATATTAGGCTGCACATACTCTATCCAAAATATTGTCCACATAGATATATTTAAAAAATCAACCCTCTATTTATATTCTTTGATAATTTCCTGGTGAAAGGCGATGGATGGGCACCCCTGGTAAGGGAAGTGCTATGGATCACATGTTCTATTAAGGTTCCATTTATAAATGGCTTATAAAGAGTAAATAATGATGAGTAGATGTTATGTGCATGTTACAGAAATGAATATTTGACTCTAAGCTCTTTTGGAAAGGGGCCATTTTTTTTTGTCATGTGTGTTTGTACAGCGCCTAGAACAATGGAATCCTGACCCGTGACTGGGGCTTCTAAGTGCTATTTCAATACGAAAAATAATACTAAAGAGTAGCATGTTGCTTGGCTCTATAAGAGTCCATAACAACTGATTAACTATTACAACATTTTTCATCATTTGACTCTTTATATATGGAAACTTAATGGGCAGAGTGACTGTCCTCTGTTTATCCAAGGAACTGAGAATACCAGAGGTTGAATGTGCTTCCCCTTGCACACTGCCCCAACACATTGCCAGCCAAGAGGGAGTTCTGAAGCCTTGGCCTCTATGCTGTGGTTGCCAACAAGTCCTGCAGAAAAGCCATGGTAAGTGGCCATCTGTTTGCGTCAACTGGACTGAGACCCGCTAAGGGTATGTCGACACTGCATGTAAACCTGGGTCTGTGGGATTTGGCATGGGGACTTGTTTTTTCCAGGCCTACGCTTGAGCATCCACATTGCATTGTAAATCTCGGCTTACAATGGCTGAACCCGGGTCTCAAAGCCATGCTAATGTCTCCGTGCTGCGCTACACAAACCTTCTGACTCGAGTCTGTGGTTTGAGCTGCTCCACACGGTCAAATGATAGAGTTTGGACATAATTGCAGCAGGACTTGTGCTCTGACCCATCCTCCTAGCAGGGTCTTAAGACCCAGAATCTGAATGCTTGCTGACCTGAGTCAGACTGATTTGTGTGGGGTCAGAAGGCGGGGTTCAGCTCAAACCCGAGTCAGAGTCTTGAATTAGTGTTCAGTGTAAACATTCCCTAAGACAACCAAACAGCCATCTGCTGCTAATGGTTTTTTACTACAATCACTTCAGATTCAGGCTGGATTTGAACCATTTACTCAAAGGCAAAAGGCACTATAGAGCATTACCGATGCTGAGGCATCTCGTCCTCCATAATCAAATACTTAACCTCTTAACTTCAAAATGTTGGGGGTGGGGGAAATTGCTGAGAGGAGCTTGGGTTAATTATGATGAATTCTTTTTAGAGTCATTGAGCACATGGAAATGGCTGTTAGTAGCATTTGTATGGTTTAGTCATTTGGAAATGGAGAACATAAAAAGGAAATTTGTCCTCAGCGTGCTGGATTGTGTTTGTACGTTTTTATGAGACATTGAGCTGGAAATGTCAGCATTACTTAGAGTTTTGACCCTTCAAACTCGGGTCTCCTTCCAACTGGCAAGTGAACAGTGCTAACAAAACAACAGTGCTTGGGTCTGTTTAGCTGAGTTTGCAACTATTATTCTGTTTTCCTTAAGGAGAAAGAAAGACAGAATATGAATTAGGAAGGAGGAAGCCTTCCTGATCTATCCTATCTTGCCCCTTCCTTGCATGCTTGACTTTAACCCTACTGTACTGACCACCTTGGGTGATAAAACTTGGAGTCTGTTTTTCTAACTGAGACAGTTTTATTTGGAATGGGGAATTGGGAGTTCGGACATGTGGGTTCTGTTCTCAGCTCTGCTATTAATTTCACTGCATGATCTTGGGCAAGTTACTCAGGTTTTTTTGTGCCTTACTTTACCAATCTGTAAAATAGAGACAATGAGGGCTTCATTGCTTGTTAACTAATGCTTATGAGTAGACCGAGATCCTCAAATGGAAGATGTGACATAACTGCAAAACATACTATAATCCATCAAAGGCCCAAATCATGCCATTCTTACTAAGGCATCTCTGGGCATTGATTTTGCAAAGTGGACTGTGGGATTTGGATTTAAGAAGTTCCTTTAGAGAGCTGGTGAAAAAATGACAACTATTTAAAAATTTTCAGAGATTTTTCTGATTCCCTCCCCCAGTGAAATGATCTATAATGTAGCATTTTGTTTTTAGTCAATTAAAAACAAATGAATGATGTGTTTTCTTTTGGAACGGAATGGGATCAAAATGAAAACATTTCAGTTTTCCTTGGTTGGTTTTCTTTCCCCCTTTCTCTCCCTTTGGTTAGCCTCCTCCCCTCATCCTCTTTTGAAGGGGGAAAGAAAGGAAACACCATATCAAAAACTGAAAAATGTTCATTTTGATAATTTTATTCAAAAAGAATTTTTTTTTAATTTCCATTTGTTACATCATAAAACTAAAAAAATTCAAACATGAACATTTTTGTATTGTTGAAAAAGCCATGTTTCACGAACTTTTTTAAACTGGCCATAGTTACTATTAAGGCAAACTATGGTCCAGATTCTTACTGCCAATGGTCTTTCAGTGGCCTGCATGAAATGAGTTTGGTGTCTCAGTCCACTTTCATTGGGCAGGTGTCCAAATGGGGATAATGATACAGACTTTCTTTGTAAAGCGCTTTGAGATCTACTGATGAAGAGCGCTATACAAGAGCTTGGAGTACTTGTGGCACCTTAGAGACAAGTACTCCTTTTCTTTTTGCGAATACAGACTAACACGGCTGCTACTCTGAATACAAGAGCTTGTTATTGATAGAATAATTGCCCTTAAGCACTGTTGCAATTGGTGCCTTTTTTGGACGTCTCAACAGGGAGACGAAAAAATAATCATAAATTCACCCCCAAGACTGATCTACACTCTCTGTCCCTTAAAGTCAGCATTGAGGCACCTTTGCAGAGCATTTGAAGCGTGCATTGCTGCTTTCTGCATGCTGTAGCTGTTTTCTCGATAAAGAGAGGACTAGAGTACAGGGCTGTCGATCCTAGATCTTTCATGAACATTAAGTTCACAACAATTAATGCATCCGATGAAGTGAGCTGTAGCTCCGAAAGCTTATGCTCAAATAAATTTGTTAGTCTCTAAGGTGCCACAGTACTCCTTTTCTTTTTGCGAATACAGACTAACATGGCTGCTACTCTGAAACCAACAATTAATACGGTTTTGAAGCAACCACTGGGGATTCGTATATCCCCACATACAAGTGAAGGGTAAGTTGGTACTTTGGTGTTGGCTAGCTGGTTGTGTTTAGATATGGTAAAGATATAATATATATATTGCTGGAGTCAATTGTTGAGTCTGTTATGTGTGAACTGTATCTTTCAGAGCTTGTTAGGGCGCCAGGCATAATCTCTCGTTTACATAGTTAGTGTAATCTAAATAAATGAGTGACTAAAATAAATACTGTTTTAAGGCTCCTATGAACATCTTCAGGTTAGGTAGAAATGTAAATGTAGAGGAATTCTCATCTCAGTCACACTGATGCAACCCCAGTGAGATCTGGATCCTGCAAACTTTCATGCTCTTTGAACCCAGTGGGACTACTCACGTGTGTTTGCAGGATAGGGGCATGAGATGTCATCAGTGTCAATGAGGGCAGAATATGGCCCATTATGTACTTGGAAATCATTTTTAAAACTGCTGGGACAGATCCCCAGCTGCGGTGAATAAGCTTAGCTCCACTGACCCCAGCTGAGAGTGTGGCTGACTGCTTTTATTAAATATATTGGGAAAAAAACACTTTTTCTCTCAAATGCACTTTTGCCTTTACCTGCCTGGGTAAATTTCTATTGGAGTTCACAATGCTAGAAACCCACTATAAGTCCCTTCGATGTGCAAACACCATTGCACATATATGAAAGAGATCAATTGAGCCTTAATCATTTTGGTGGTTCAGTAATACAAGTAAGCTGTCTTAAAGTGTACAGGGTCATACCTTCCTGAATCCTTGAATAAGAAGAGTGGTAATGCAACATGTATTGCCCTTGTGTCTTTGATATTTAAAAAGTAATTTACATAGTTGGCTTTTCTTCTTTTGATGCATAGGTTATTTAATTGGTAAGTCCCCATTAGTGATAATAGGCTACTTGTACAAATCTCCTGCATATTGGTAAAAGAACAGGCGCTGTTCTAAACAGCTCCAAACTATTGGAAGTTTTCTGCAGTGTTTCTCTTCCTGCTGTGAGTGAAAGATCTGTTTTTACAGCACATCTAGGTCTTTCACAAGTCAAGTGTGAACCCTTTTCCCATCAGTCACGAGACTCCCTTTTCAGTAATATGATGCAGCAAAACACAGATTTGGCATTAGAATTGTATTCCTAAGTGAATGCTTTACAGCGTTAAGGCAATCATTGATTCATTGTTGTTTAAACAACAAAGAGTCCAAATTCTGCAAAGACTTGCCAGTGGATTTAGCTATTAATACTGGGAGTTAATTCTTACTGACTTTTAAAAAAATTGATGTACTTATAAAAGCAGCGTATTTTAAAAACTCCTTCTCCATTGGGGCAACTTACTGGGGTTACATTTTGTAACTGAGATATGAATTTATTCCACTGCATTTACATTTCTAGTAAATGAAGGGCCACAATTCTAATCCCTTGTTTTGTAGCAGTTTCATAGCTAGGTGTCTACTACTAGCCCTAAATGGAATGGTGGTGATGTATGAACCGCACAGATGTGTTAAAAATTCATCAGTGGGGACTAGTCACAGTAGCAAGCATTGTACTCAGTAGTAAGGTGCACAGATACTATGGTCATGTAAGCAGTCAGAGAGAGAGGGAGAGAGAGAGAGAGAAGTGTTTTGCAGAACTGAGCTCTTACGTGTCACTTTAAATCCACAGGGCACTTCACATACATCAAGACACTTACTTTGGCCCTTGGAGCTTGTAATTCAAATGGATAAATTGCTGAGCAGAAGAGAGGGGTGTGGGGAATTATTGATGAAAAGGAGGAGGGAAAAAGGATTCCTGGAAGAAGTCAGATTGAAGGGCAAGGGAAAAGTGTTGGATAAACAGCAGGGGATCATTCAGGTGAAATAAAAGCAACTCGTGCTGCAGACAGAAAAATGAAGAGGTGCGAAAGGGAAAAGATTTATGGAGGAGCTCTGGAAAGACCAACATGGAGAACAGATGAGGCAGATATAATAGCAGGTCTTTCCCAGATGGCAGGAGCTGCAGAGGGGAGGCTTTCTCACTAACAGCGGGGAGGGACAGAGAAGAACATAAGAACGACCCTACTGGTCAGACCAAAGATCCAACTTGCCCGGTATCCTGTCTTCCGACAGTGGCCAATCCCAGGTGCCCTAAGGGAATGAACAGAACAGGAAATCATCAGTGATCCATCCCCTGTCGCTCATTCACAACTTCTGGCAAACAGAGGCTAGGGACACCATCCCTGCCCATCCTGGCTAATAGCCATTGATGGACCTACTCCCCATGAATTTATCTAGTTCTTTTTTGAGCCCTGTTATAGTCTTGGCCTTCACACATCCTCTGGCAAGGTGTTTCCACAGGTTGACTGTGCACTGTGTGAAGAAATACTACCTCTTGTTTGTTTAAACCTGCTGCCTATTAATTTCATTGGGTGACCCCTAGTCTTGTGTGATGAGAAGGAGTGTTTTTTTTCCACCAAATGCATCCGATGAAGTGAGCTGTAGCTCACGAAAGTTTATGCTCTAATAAATTTGTTAGTCTCTAAGGTGCCACAAGTACTCCTTTTCTTTTTGAGAAGGAGTCAATAACACATCCTTATTTACTTTCTCCACACCCGTCATGATTTTATAGACCTCGATTGTATCCCTCCCTAGTCGTCTCTTTTGGCAAGCTGCAAAGTGCCAATCTTATTAATCCTCCTCATACAGAAAGCCGTTCCATACCCCTAATATTTTTTGTTGCCCTTGGCTGAAACTTTTCCAATTCCATGTATCTTTTTTGAAATGGGGCGACCACATCTGCACGCAGTATTCAAGATGTGAGCGTACCATGGATGTATATACAGGCAAATAATGATATTTTCTGTCCTTATTCTCTATCCCTTTCCAATGATTCCAACATTCTGTTCACTTTTTTGGCTGCCGCTGCACATTGAGTGGATGTTTCAGAGAACTAGCCACAATGACTCCAAGATCTCTTTCTTGAGTGATACAGCTAATTTAGACCCCCTCATTTTATATGTATGGGATTATGTTGGGATTATGCTCTCCACTGTGCATTACTTTGCATTTATCAACATTGCATTTCAGCTGCTATTTTGTTGCCCAGTCACCCAATTTTGTGAGATCCTTTTGTAGCTCTTCACAGCCTGCCTGGGACTTAACTGTCTTGAGTAGTTTTCTATCATCTGCAAATTTTGCCACCTCACTGTTTACCCCTTTTCCAGATCATGTATGAATATGTTGAATAGGGCTGGGCCCAGTAACAGACCCCTGAGGGACAACCACTATTTACCCTCTCTCCATTCTGAAAACGGACTATTATTCCTACCCTTTGTTTCCTATTTTAACTAAGAAGCTACTGGAACACAAGCGGAGGAGCAGGAAGCAATTTTTAATGTTCAGGAAGTAATGCACCTTTAAATGTCACAAAAAGAAAAGGAGTACTTGTTGCACCTTAGAGACTAACAAATTTATTTGACCATAAGCTTTCATGGGGTGCATCCGATGAAGTGAGCTGTAGCTCAAGAAAGCTTATGCTCAAAATAAATTTGTTAGTCTCTAAGTGTGCCACAAGTACTCCTTTTCTTTTTGCGAATACAGACTAACACGCTGCTACTCTGAAACCTTTAAATGTATAATTACAATGCATTTGCCCACTGTTTAGCTGTCCTTGGTCCCCTCCCATTAAAGATATGTTGACACTGCAGTTAGGAGGGGTGATTGCAGCACACGTAGGAATGCCCAAAGCTTGCCCGCTAAAAGGAGCAGCATGAGCTAGCTGCCTGAGGACAAGCCCGCCTGGAGTGCTTGGTACGTACTCAGGTGGCTAGCCAACTCCATCAGCCATGCTGCCCTGACTTCACAGCTGGTTTTAGTGAGCTGGTTCGATCAAAACTAACTTGGGTTTGCCTACATGTGCTGAAATCATACTGTACCTGCAATACAGATGTACCCTTTATAACAAATGCTGTGAAATGTATTGAGGCTCCCAAAATCAAGGCTTCAAGGGGCCGCTTTGAAAAACTTTGGCTGTAATTTCTACGCACCCCAGTGGCTCCATCTGTGAATACTAACTCACAGGGGGGGTTGTGAGGCTAAACCAGTTAGGGTCAGATCATAATATCTCTTACTAACCTGAGTACTTTCACTGTCTTTCATATTGCCTTTCTATTTATCCTGGGTGCAAAGGAAAGGTAGTAGTAACATCTCAAGTAACCAACTTTTTTTTATTAAGGGATTGGGAAAATTCAGCCAAATCTGATTAAAAAGAAGAGTGTTTGTGTGTATAGAAGCAATTTAGATTGCAAAATCATTGCAATAAAATCAGGGAATGGAGAATTTGGGCTGTTCAATTATTGTGCCTTTTCCCAGCCCCCTCCTCCAGAATGTGATGAGTTGAAATACAGCTTAAACTACATATGTATGAAATGTAATATGTAATTCAGGGTTAAAGCCTAATCATTTTGTAACTGCTGTAAAATTGCTTTACAAATGTCTTTCCATTCCCCCCCCTTTACAATGCACTGGTAAATGCTGGCAGTGACCATTTCTTCTTTGTTGTTGAAGTGCCAAAGTTGAACTCACCAGTGACCTTAAGTGGAAAAAAATGAAATGGATCCATTTGTTCATTAGGATGATGCATGTCCTGTGAAAAGCCACTTGGAGCTGGAATGTAAGGCAGACCACACTGGCTTTGTGCTGAGAGATGACTGGGAAAATAGATGTTGCTCTTTGGTTTTTAATGTACTGGCTCTAGTTGTGAGTATATGAACGGGTGGGGTGTGTGTGTATGACACTCGCCCTGATATGGGACCATGGTACCACCATCAGCTAAAGGAGTTCTGCTTTAGTTTAAGGCTAGAGGCTTGTACATTCGAGCTGACAGATTAGGGTTCTGTGCTCAGCTTCCCAGGTGGATGGGTGTTACCTATATAATAATGGATTTGTTATTTTTTTGAGGCCGCTTTTAGGAAACGCACCTCCTAAAAACAACAAAAAGAAAAGGAGTACTTGTGGCACCTTAGAGACTAACACATTTATTTGCGCATAAGCTTTCGTGAGCTACAGCCTCACTTCATTGGATGCATCCGATGAAGTGAGCTGTAGCTCACGAAAGCTTATGTTCAAATAAATTGTTAGATCTCTAAGGTGTCCACAAGTACTCCTTTTCTTTTGCGAATACAGTCTAACACGGCTGCTACTCTGAAACCTAAAAACATAAAATTCCCAGATCCTATCAGACCCACGCCCATCTAGTCTGGTATCTTGATCTCAAAAAATGGCAAGTAGCAAAGCTTGTGAGAAAGGTATACAAATCCCCATAATGGATATGATGGCATAGCCTTCTGTGATGGGTGGCCCCCATCTCCTGGCAGCACAGTGCAGCACTGCAATTAATTCTCTGCCTCTGCCCCGAGTGGCTTTCAATAAGTCCAATGAGGCTTATGTATATTGAACAGTGCCCCTTCAGGAGTCTAGTTTATTTACCCAAAGGGCAGAACATTTTACAAATAGGCCTCTACCCCAGTATCCTAGCTGGAGGGGGAAGGGGCTGAGTTAACCTTAGTCCCATCAACCCATTTGTACCAGTGAGGCTTTCCTGATCTGGAACCCTGTTCTGGAGCCAGGGCCTCTTGTCATCAGCTTGGGTGGGATCTCTTCTCTTGGGTCAAGGTCCCCACAGAGGTCAAACCATGACAACACAACACCCATATAATTCCTCTGATCTGAGGCTCCTGTTTCTGCCTGGTGAAGTCCCTTCCATTGGAAGCAAATTTTTGCTGAGGCTTGGCTTTTATAACTCGTCCCTTCTGGAGATCTTCCTAATCTCCTACTGTATTGTACCACCATTTTTCTGAATGTATTTATTGCATGTACACACACCTCCTCTTGGACATACATCTTATGCCTGGAGTAGCCACTGCCACACTCAGTGCTCAGATAAAATAACAAAGGTACAGGCACCACTATCAAGTCTTCCCTTGAAGAGGACACATTTGCTATGGCTTTCAGTCACCCCTCCTTCTTCATTCAGCTTTACGTTGCCTGGAGGGAAGGAATAATAGGCTGCTGTCAGAAATGTCACTGTCTCTTTCTCTATTACAGTAAATGCAATAACCTTGCAGAAAAATCACTGATAATCACACTCTAAATACTTGTGAAATACAAGCTGAACATGATAGGTCAGATCCTCAGCTGGTGTAGAACGAGGTAGTCTCTTTCACTTAATGGAGCTATGCCTATTTATGCTGAGTATCTGGCCCTGTAATTTTGGCTAATCCCTGTGTGCGGTAGCATCCCACTTAACAATCAATAGTCTCAACAACTGGAGAGCATTCTTTAAGGGTTTTTTGAAACACCCAAACTTACGTTGTACTTTAAAATGTTGTCTGTGGTACATCTACACTAAGACCTGCAGCACAGCCATGGCTAGCCCGGGTCAACTGACTTGGGTTAGGGCTATTAACTTGCAGCATAGACATTTGGGATCGGATTGGAACCCCGGGCTCTGAGGCCTTCCCACTTCATGGTATCTCACAATCTCTGCTCCAGCCTGAGACCAAATGTCTCTTCTGCAAGTTTATAGCCCTGTGAGCCCGAGTCAGCTGACCCAGGCCAGTTTGCAGGTTTTTATTGCAGTGTCATTGTATCCTGTATGGCAGGAATTCCTGATTCAGCCAGTACATCGACAATTGCAAAGGCAAAAGCGGTGCCAGAGAATATTTTGTTTGCCAAGTTTCCCTTTGCATATGTAATTTATTCTCTATTCATGCTGTTAAAAGTTAACTTTGAATCTATTTGCTGTCTGTGGCCAGAGCTTTTTTGATTCATGTATATTGCCTTGGTGATGCTAAGTCAAATTCATCATAGTAAAACCCCTATACTATTAATATCTGGCTATTATATAGCACTTTTCATTAGTAAATCCCAAAGCACTTTACAATGGAGGTCAGTGTCATTATCCCCTTGTTACAGGTGGGGAAACAGATGCAGAGAGAAATAAAGTGACTTGCTTAAGGTCACACAAAAGCAAAACCCGGAATAGAACCCAGCTCTCCAAGTTCACAATCCAATGCACTATTCACTAGGTCACATACTTCTTCCCCATTGTAGCAAATCCTATACTAAAAGAAGCTACAATAGACTTTCATTGGTGTTTGTCTGCACTTTAGCTTTCATGCATCCAGATGCATTCTGGGAATGAGGCAAATTAATGGGCTCTATATTAGTGGAAGTATAGGCTCAATAAGTTAATTCAGTATTTTTTTTTCTCTTGTTTGTGCACACTTCATGTGATTTAAACAAACCATGTGGGCAGTGATAATCAGGTCTCATAAGTTAAATATGGTTGAGAGCATCCAGGGTGCTAAAGGAACTTGTCTTGGTGACGTGATAGGAAGTATTTCACCTACTGAGTTAGTAATGAACCAGTGGTGCAGCGTGTTGCGAGCAGGCACTGTGCTGTTATTAATACCCTGGCATAGTTCTTTAGCTGGTGCAAATATAAGTTACACCAGCTCAGGATCTGACCCCATGTATTAGATGAAAGATGATATTCAAAGCCAGAAGGGACAATTATATTGTGTAGTCTGACCTCCTGTATAATACAGGCCAGTCACCTGGTTACTACTGTATTGAACCCAATAACTCATGTTTGGATGCCTTTCTGGCAGACATGCTTTAGTCAATTTTTATATGGATGTATGTCCTAGAGATTTTTTGCCATTAACAATTCCAAGGCATCTCGGTCTTCTGCCCAAATTCCAGATTGCGTGTTTTCAATGTGCCTCCCTAAAATTCCTCCTGCAACTTTAATTGGGTATGATAGTCGTCGCTTCCTGTCCTGACATGGTCTCACCCACATTCCCACCCTTCACAAAATAGCTTTAATTTTTATCTCACTAAAGAGCATAGCAACCAAAGTATCTGAGCAACCAGAGCAATATTCATAACGATGACACCAGCAGAGCCAGCGCTAGGCATAAGCTGACTAAGGCCATGTCTACAAGTTTTGCCAGCATAAGTGGTAGTGTGCACAGAGACATAGCTACTGCCACTCGTTGGGAGTGGTTTAATTATGTCGGCGGGAGAGCTCTCTCCCATTGGCATAGAGCGGCTACACGAGAGATCTTACAGTGGTGCAGCTGCATCGGTACAGCTGTGCTGCTATAAGGTCTCTAGTGTAGACATGGCCTAAGCAATTGCTTAGGGCCCCGAGCAGCTCAAGGAGGCCCCCCATTTGCTTTTTAGTATGTGTCATGTGTGGGGGGGGGGTCCAAAATATTCCTGCTTAGGGCCCACAGTGTGAAAGCACCACCACCAGAAATGGCATCTCATGGGAAATATTTCATTGTTAACACCAGGCATAATTGTAGTGCCCAGCCTGGCCTCTGGTAAGTACTTACAGGTAGATAGATACAAGCTTCCCATATGGTAGTGCTGGCATGTTCAGTGGTGCCTGCTGTTTGCATATGGGAGAAAAAATCATGAAAGAACTCAAATCCCCCCTGCAAGAAGATGCTGTAAATAGTGTGGCCAAGTTTCAGACTCTCACAGTACAGTGGGACGGGATCCAGGCTTATCTGGTGTCAGGAGAAGGAAGCATTTTATGTATCCTAGACACACTGCCTCAGCTGGATTTACTAGCTCTGGAAGGGGCAGATGTTGGGTTCTCAACAGAGTGGCAACATCTGAAGCAATAATCATTCCTTAGTGGATCTTGCTGAGTTGCGCTGGTGGGCTCTCTCACCAGCTCAGAATGAAGTGATGCCATACCAGATTCTGTTCCAGGCTCTTGCCTCAGGGCACAATTTATTGGTTAAACAGACTTTAGGCATAATCTCAAAACAAAGTAGTTCCTCTGCCCAACATGGGCTGCTTTCCCTTCACCTCTCGCAGCCCTTCAGGGTCCTTGCCCTGACCCAGGGACTCCTGCTCCTTGCATTCTCACTCAGCTTGCCTGCCTGGGCCTCAGATAATAGCTAGCTTCTTTCCCCAGCCACCAGTCCTAGTACAGGAACTCAACTTCCTGCTCCCTACAATTTCTCCAGCCCAGCTGAGTTCTTGCTGGCCTTTTTAAGGAACAGGTGTTCCTCAGGCTATCACCTGAGCCCCTTGCCCCACAGGCTCAGCAGAGAGGTTGCTTATTAGTCACAGGTGGAGCTAGGCCCATTTCCCATTAATGGGGCCAGTCACTGTGAAAAGGAGGAGCACTTAGCTAAACTTGGGGTAGCATCACTGCGTAATTATAAACACTGCACCATTGGCCGACAGGGGGCTGGATACCTTCCAAATGCCAAATTCAAGAGAATCATTTTTTTGGACTCGAATGCCCCATGTTATTTTTCTTTCAAGAAGAAAATTGGAGATGGAACGCATTCCACTTGGACAGAGGATTCGTCTGCAAGCTAGGCCAACGCTCTGCTAAATAGTCACCATGCCAAGTGCTTATGGGTAATTAGGCATGAAGGGAATCGGCAGTCTGCTCCCTCCACTGTGTCTCACAGACTGCGTATTTGCAATGTGCCTTCAGAGTTGTGGCACTCAAATAGAAAATGGGCCCTGGACATACAGCCCTCACAAGGGACTCAGTTAGTTTATTGGTAACACTACTGGAACATCAGAGATCTTTGAGTGGCTGCAGCCTTACAACTCTAGCTCCTCATGCACTGATTCTCTCACTGTGATGCTTTCAAGAAAAATGAACTCATTTGCACTGGTAACTCCTATTGTAGTGAATGAGGATCACTATCTGATACCTTTTGATGCCAAGGGCACTATAGTAGGTGGCCACAGGAATTTCATATCGTTCTGTTGGATGGTTGCGATGCACAGCTAGGAAAAAAAGTTGGAAAGATGGTCCAGGTATAGAATCCAGTGCATTTGTCTGCTTTTGTTGCCCTCATAGTCACTTGTGAAGGCAAGTTTTGTTGTGTGAAATGGAAATGTAGCAATGGGAAACCTTTGTTTAGTTTTGGTTAGCAGAGTGTAGATACTTATCCAAGCCATGTTAACATTTCTTGTTAACATATGTTAGTATTTCTTGGTTTTATACAGGCCACAAATAGAGCAAGACTTGCCTTTGTCGTGGATCTTTCTCTTGGAACCATGAACAAAACTAGGAAGTGCGGAGATGTATGAACTCAACTTCTGAAATTTAGTTCCTGTTCCAGGCAAGGGATCCAGACAAGTTCACACACCACAACAGTGGGTAAAAGAAATCCCTAACTCTAAGCTGCAAAGTTCAGGAAGTTTTTGGATCCAGAGTTTTTGGTTCAGCCAGTATAGAGTTCAGACCTGGATCCAATCTCTCCCAGAGTCTGGAGTTATTCACACACAAAGTTCAGGTTCAGTCCCATCTCCAGTTTCAAGTGCAGGTCCCTATTCATTTCTAGAGAACTCCACTGAAGTTCATGGTGTTAATCAGGGATGAATTTGGCCCATAGAGTTTGTAAAATCTTCCCAGCAAAGTTAGACACACATGTATTTAGCTCTCCTTGAGCTAGCATGCTAAAAATAACAGTGTGGCTGTGGTGGCATGGCTCATGGTTTGGGCTAGATTGCCTAAGTATGTACCCAGAGGGTTGAGCAAGGAACCACCACCCGTGTGCTGTGGCCACACTGCTATGTTTAGTGCACTAGTTTGAGCATACTTAGCACATCTGTCTTCTCGCGCCTGTCCAGCTGCAGTGTAGATGTACCCTTGGTGGGAGTCTCATGGTATTTGGTGTTTTTACTAAAACCTCAGCTCCTGGAGTCATGAGAATACCAACTTTCATTTAAAAAAGAGTAAATTTCTGGGCTTTATGGTTGTGGAGAAAAGCTGGAAAATGTGACCCAAGTGTAGCCTAAAGTCTCAAAATCCAGACAGCAAATAAAAACCCCCCCATATATTATTTGTTTTTTTTTAAATCATAATTTTAAAGTCGATTTTTTGGGGAAGGTAAGGGGTCTGATTTATGATATTTTGAACACTTGGAGATGGCAATATTGTAATTATTAAAGTGACAGGAATGTGCTCCATTCTGTACAGGTTATTGAAGTAGACAGAGCTTGCAGTCTAAGGCCCTGGTCTCATTTTCATTGAAGGTAATGGCAAACTCCCCTGGACTAAGAAAGGAGCAGGATTGGGCCCCAAATATTTAACTAAATCAGAAGGGAGTATTGTGTCTCTGGATAATCCATTACTATGCTAATTTAAGTAACGTTTGTAGGGGGACCTACAACTCTAACTCTGTATAATGCATTACAGCAGGAAATGTTTTCCTTATTTTAAAGTGAGTTTGGGAGGAATAGATTTGAAAGAAAATTGCCTTATGTTATCAGCACATTTAACCATTATTTAAATGCTGATCCAGTTTTATTTTCTTAGGGGAGAGTGTAGCTTTAGCTGAAGCATAAAGCAAACTCTACCAAGTGTAGAAAAAAACTCACCCTGATGTGTCCTATTTGACAAACTGACCTGCGGGTCACAACCTGAGTTTATTGATCTGTGGGGCCTTGTCTGGGTATCAGGCCTGTTTTCTGGACTTTGGTTGCAGCTGCATTCCTGACTTCTGAAAGAGTAGGGGGTGTGGACTTCCACTAGGAGTAACCACTGGGAAGGAAGTAATGTTCATTAAGTGTGTTTCATGCAGAGGCAATGCAGGACCAAGCATGCTCAGTGCAAAAGCTTGTCTCCTTTGCCTGTCAAGCCCTGTGTTTGAACTCATTCCAGAATACTGGATTTACTTTTCACAAGGAAAGAATACCTGACTGGATTGCATTTTCCCTTCTTTCTTCTCTCTTGTAACCAGAAGATTGGAAACAGTATTCTTTTATGATCAGTTCAGTGTCAGTAATACAATGTGCTGAATGCAAATATGACTATTTCAATGGAGAAAGAAGAAGAAACTTTGCTACCTGTGAAGTGAAGACTTCTTCTTAGGTTAGTAAAGAGGTTGAATAGAAACTATGTTTTCCAAGTATTTGTGGCAGTAGTTTAATGTTGTTTCCTACCCCACCCCACCTCCTCAAATACTTTAATATAAATTATATCAAACTTCTTTAAAAAGTTCATCTTCTAAGCTAAACAGCAGCTTTATTATTCTTCAATATCTCTGATAAGATAAACTTGTTTTACATGAAAACGCTGCAACAAAAGTTTATTTTTTTGTTGGGCAAACTCCACTTTTGAAAACTTGATACTGTTGACCTTAGCAGGTTTTTTAAAAAAGTATTTGCTGAGAGCTCTGTTCTTTGCTTCTATGCTGCATGTTTAGAATTTTTAAAAGGCTATTCTCCCTCCCCCCTCAGCTGAAAATAGGACACATTTTTGAAGAATAAACTCCGTCTTATCAAGCAATTCTTGTGGCTAGTTGATATGGTCATTTCCAATTTGAATGTAGATGTTTTACCTGTTAATGTATGGCTCTAGTTCTTTCGGTGAAATGTATTATTTGTTTTGTTGCCAGGAGGTGGGAGGAGATTTTACTTTTAAAAAACAGGTTTAGAATAGTGGATGCTTGCATTTTGAAATAATTTAAGAACTTTACATTTTTTGTTTAAGAGCTTACTTAAAAGTTTCATCGACTGAGATTTTAAAACACTTTTAACTTTTGTAGAGGGGAAAGAACAATCTTTTTCTTGATATGTTGTACTGTCTAAGGGAGAGTTTTCTAAATATAGGCCAAGTGTTCAAGGAAGAAAATGACTATTAAATGAGAGGTAGACACAAATAATACAGAGTTTAAAAAGGTGTCTTTAGTCTATGGCTGTCGTGGACAGATTAGAAACTATGTTTTCATTTAGTTGCTAATGCTGATAAATGCTCATTAAAATGTACTACAAAGAGGAGACCAAAACTTAACATTAATTTAACTGGGGAAAGTATGTACTGCACTGACTATACAAATTATATTTTGGAAGTGTCTTTTAACTCTTGATATAATCCAAGAAACAAATGAGGACTATGCATATGCAGAAGTAAAATTACTTTATCGTAAACTATTTTTTCTGTTATCTAGTAGTACTAAGTGTGCAATTGTTTCTTCGTGGAAAAAGACATAGCCCAGCAGAAGAAAGGTTATTGATAGATTAGGAATGGCATGTTCTGTTTTGGGGCTAGCAATGCACAGGTTTTACTACTGAGTGATTGTAAGTGAAAACTCTGCAACTTCATATACAATAAGTCAGCCGTTTTATTTTCCAATAACAGGGGTGGGGTGTAGAGTGGGAGTGATGGGGTTATCTGACCTTTTTCTTTTGGTTCTTTCACTTGATTTGCATTGGGGTCACCTGCTACCTGCAGAACAGGAAAGAGGCAAGGATATCTGGGGCCAAGCAAAAGGAATGTGAAAATGACCAGACCTGAAGCACTTTGATCCTTTCTCTTTTCTCTGTTCTTCACTTTGGCTTCAAGGAAATGTTTGCCTGGAAGCAGGACAGGAAAACCCATCTAGGTCTGCCCCCTCCTGTGGTTTAGCAAGCTACAGAGGATCATGGAGTCAGTGTGGTCTATTGGACTTAGGAGACCTGGGTTCTATTGCTATGTGGCTGAGGCAGGTCATTTCTGCCTCTTTGTGCCTCAGTTTCCCCCTCTGTAAAATGGGGATAGTGACATTTAGACAGTTTTTTGTAAAGTTCTTTGAGGCCTTTTGATGAAAGGTGTTTTATACTTGCAGAATAGAGAGAGGCTTACGATGCAAACATTCATAACCAGAGTTGGATTTCAAAGACAGCTAACTTTGAGGTCTTAAATTCCACAGATTTGGCTCAGGTCATTTTAGTGATAGGGACCATTCACAAAATTCTGACGTAGGCACAAACAGCCCCTCCATCCCATCACTGCTCCCCCCTACAACTTGAGGGAGTTCAGATCCAAATATTCATGTTGGACCCTCTCTAGTGCAAGGCAGAAACCATCTTTGGATGATTGCAACCCATCTCTCGGTCTAAGATTTAGCAACTGGTAGGGTCACAGACGTTATCAATGGAAAAGAACCATTAGAATATTGAGTCCATTCCCCCCAACAAGGGAAACTCCAACACTAGATGAACCCAATTTGTTTAAAGGGATACTGCCCATTTCCCATTCACCACAGTCCCCCAACGGAGGACCATCAGCTGTTAACCTGGTCCTCCATTTGGCCTCACATCACCTTTATTTTTATCCCCAAACTTTTCTTTCTCCTGTTTTTCACACTACAGATGTGCTGGTGCTTTTATTCCGCATATGAACTTAAAGCATCTGTTTAAAAAACGTGGCCATAATTTCTTTAGTACCCAAACCTTTCCAAGCTCTCACCCATATCTGTTGCTATTCATAGCCAACAATGTATTCAGTGTATGTCACTCTACTTGCCGTTCCTCTGCTCTCACACTCATGCAGTGAGTCTTGGATTGCTGAACAATTTAAATGGGGTAAGTGCTATAATGCAGTTCTCTGCTCTAATTCCCATCTGTGATCCTGCTCATTCGCCTTCCTTAAATTTGGGGTAAGTCTTTTGAAACAGCCACCCAGAAAAATCAGACATGAATGTTTGATGGAGGAAGTAGGAGTAGCAGATACACGGGACGTTCTATGCTACCCCAAAGCAGCAAGTTACATTTGCTTCAAGAATGGTCACCATCCTGGGGTGGAGTGGGACAGGGCAGAAACAAAATGGCCCAAAGTTTCAGGAGTAAGTAGCGATTGTGGGTGCCCATCCTCAGACACTTTAAAGGGACCTGATTTCAAGAAGGCCACTGCTCAGCGCTTTCTGACAATCCAGAGCCCTTTGAAGGGTCCCAAAAAGTTAGGCATCCAAAATTTCAAGTCACTTTTGAAAACCAGGCCCATACCTACATCTCTGGTGAGATCCCCATGTACCACTGGTGCTTATGGAGCATATCATGGAAAATGTCGTACTTTCAAACAATTGAAAACATACGGGAATATGGCGGAGGCTCTCGGTGTCTCCAAGTATCCTGGGGGTAGACGGCATAGCTTTGCTTATTCCGTTTCGAGTCCAATACGGTGTAATCTTGAGCAGCTGTTGCGAATCAGCTCAGCAAACCTTTCTTTGTCAGCTATGTCTACCCTCTTAATAGGGCTGGGGCAGAAATGCAGTGCAACATCTCTTATGACATCTAAAGTAGCATTCCCCTGCACAGTCCTTTCTGCAGGCAGGAATGTGAGATCTTGCTCTACTTCTGCCCTTGTTCAGAGGGCCCTTCTTAAGGCTCCTGAGCCAAGCCACGGGAAGCATTTTGTGTTCATTTGTATTTCCAGCCTCAGTTCTGATTTTCATTGAGACTGATTATCCTCATCCTCTTTATTAAACCCATGAGTGTGCCCCTTTCTTCCATCACCCGCCCCTCGCGCCCCATAGGAATGCAATGGTCTCAATGATAGGGAGGTGGGGAAAACTTGAGAATCCGAAGCAGCAGCATCAGGAGCATCCTTAGAAGGTTACATTAACCTATTCTGCCACCCATTTACTACAGAGCCTAGCGTTTCCTGTGAAGGCTGCATCTCAAGCTGGAATGTCTACAAGCAAAGCTTTTCTCCGAATACTGCTATGCTTATGTTATTGGCTTCCCCCACTGTAGCACATTTATATAATTTGATTGGTAGACCAGCTTAACCAAAAGAGTAAAGAATTTATATCCCATGTCCCTCAGTTACTGAAATGAATTCCCCAAGCCATCGGCATCGGCACCCCAGGACTAGCCAGAGCTCCAAGTGCTGCTGCCAATCAGAATAAAGTTTAGCAATCTCAGTTCATCGTGGACTAGCAGGAGCAAGGAGCATTATGGAGCCTTGCCAGAGAGAGCCTGTCCACGTTAGGAGACAGAAGGGGACAATATGGGACTAATCTCCTAAGGACATCTATGTCTAAGCTGAAGATACTGATTTTCTTTCCGATGTTAGAGAGAGGCTGAAAGTATAGTCACATCACTGCTGTCTGGGGTTGGGACAGAGGTTAGGGCAGTGACCATAACCAAAATACAAACTTTCAGTGCTTTATTTGTGTTGTTTTAAGAAAAAAATCTGTTTATTCTTACAGGTCACAATGGAGATAAAGGCAATTACATTTACAGTATTGTCCGCAGATGTCATAAATGTAAGTACCCAGTTCAGAGTTGCATTGTATTTCAATATGGGGAGAAGTTTTGATTCTACTTACCAAAGAACAATACACCTAAGCAGAAGAGGTGCCCAACTCCCATGGATTTTCAATGGGAGTTAGGTGTGTAACCAATTTTAGGAGCTTTTGAAAATCCCACTAGGTTCCTATCTGCATCTTTAGGTGCCTAAAGACCTTTGTAAAACTGGCCCTAAGTCTCACTGACTTTCCATAGATCTTAGACTCTTAAGTGCCTAAGTCATTTTTGATAATGGAACTTAAGCTTCCCTAAGCCACATAGGTGATTTTCATGATTTTGCTCATCTGCTTTAAAATAACAAATTGAATGTAACAGCAGTTTTGGCTGCTGTTAATGGCTTCTGTGTTCAAAAAGGAGTTTGACAGACTAGTCAATAGCACAGCAGTATAAACTAGCTACTGAAAACTAGAGCTCCAAAATTCAGGTTCCGATCTGTATTGCCAGAATCTGCAAAGTTCAGGAGTGTTTGGGATCCAGGATTATAGTTTGGCCCATTATAGCGGAGAAAAATAGTTGTGAAATTTATGTCTGCCTCCAGTTTAGAAATCTGAACCCCCACAAAGTTCAGAGGTCTGGGGCTTTGGTTTAGCCATTATAGAGGTAGGAAACCACTGCAAAATTTGGACTAAATTCAATGCTAATGTTGTCCCTCTGCATCTAAAAGTTTGCAGGTATCTGAATCTGGGACTTTGATTTGGGCCATATCTCTAGCAGACAATGAGTGGTGAAATATCCTGCATTGACATGTAAAGACTCTGAAAGAACAGGTGTCTTTTTTTTGAACTCCTTCTCTTGCGCTCTCAGGGTTCAGGTGGTTGAATAAATGAGTATTGCGTTCACCAGGCAGCAAGGTTTAGGGTTGTTCTCAAGTCCTTTGTTTGTGTGTATGTAAAGCCATCAATGCATCATTCCTTCTGCTTCAGCTATTTGCGACGCCCATCTTCTCTATTGATTTTGCGCAGAATGTAGTGCCCTGGAAGGTGTGACCTGTAGCTCTGGCTAATTTATTTCTGTCATGCTTGTAGGATTTGGGGAGGGTGGCGGTGGGGAAGGGGACAATTAGTTCAAGATGTGGAATATAAATCCAAGCTCTGAAACCCTCACAGACTTTCCAGTATCTCGAAGTGCCCCCTACCATCCCCAAATCCCTTAGTTTGTATTCTGTAGGGTTTGGGATAAAAAGGGAAATCAAATTCATAGAACTAATAAGGCAGATCACTCTGGGATGAACTCTTCTTGGTGACGTATGTCTGGGCTAATATTTATTCAAAGTTTGCTAGATTGCAAAACCATTTTTTTAAACTGTCTAGTTTATGGTCTTGTACCAAAAGCCCGGATCTGAACTCCCTAAAGCTTGCTTTAATCTGAGCATTGCTACTTGATCTCATCGGTATTTATTTCATAAAGCATGGAGGAGTTGGATTTTATTTGGTGCTGAAAATTCACTTTGGCCTAGAGTGGTTGAAAGATATGCAGTTGTTTTTATTTTAATATTGTAATTAGGATTGTTCGTACCATGGGCACAAATGTTAATCTCTGTCCAAGCTTTCTTTTGTTTATAATCAATGAAATGACATTTGGGTTAGATATGTGAGTAAAAGCCAATGCTCCAAGTTTATAAATATTTATGGGCAGATTCTGTCCCCCTTCCTTACGATGACGAGTGACTTTCTCTCTGAGTAGTCCCTTTGAAATAATGGCCCTTGCTCTCAGATGTAGTGCTGAATACCGCGACTTAGTCCCAGTGAGTTTCCTGAACTTTGCAAAAGAGCAATGAACTTTTTGGCTCTGATTGAAATCATGTGACATTCATGGCAGTGTGTCATGATTTCAGCAGGCAACTGCGTGGAACTCAGCAATTTAGATTAATTTTGCTTGGAGATTCTGAGTTGATTTGAACCCAGAACGCCAATAGAGGCACTGTGAGTTTAAGAGTCAAAATCAAAGTGTGAGGTCCATGTGAAGCAAATTGCTGCCTATCCTACAGCTTTAGGGACCAGTCCTGAGAACATTTGCTACCAGGCTTGGACCTTACTGCTGTGAGTTATTCCTATGATGCCACCAATGGAGTTAAGTTTTCGGTTAGATACAAAGTGATCCAGAGTTCAGGGTTGTTTGGATCCAGGGGTTTGTTCGGGTCCACCACAATGCAAAGTTCTAAGCTGGCCCATGATTGCTGAAAGCTCAGTGAACCTTTCAGCAAACCTGGCGTGGGGATTAGCTTTGTAATACAAGATAAAACCAGGTGACCATCACTTGGCTTGGGGTTCCAATGAACCCATTTCACACAGTCACATATATTTTGTTGCAAACATTTCTCACGATAAACTATCCTATGCATTTTGAAAAAGCCTTTTGCTGTAAGACTTGACACCTGAGTGGGAAGCATGAATTTTGGGGAGAGTTTTGAAGGTAAAGATGGACATTTGATGCAAGATAAGATGGCTGTTCCTGGCAAATGGGGACAAAAACAGACTCTTAGAGTAGCAGAGGTCTCACTGTAGTTCTCTGCCTGCCTTGTGGCAAACATGACATACAAATACAAACTCTGTCAACATATGTAAGTTATGAGTCATATCACTAAGTGGCTAGGACCATGCATCCAAGTGGATAGGCTCCCAGTATCTCAGTATTTGTGTTCTGGGTTTTTTTTCCCCCCCTGTGGTCACTGTTTAGGACCTAGTTAAAGTTGGTCTTCTCACGGTATTGCCATCATCCAGGAACAGAAGGAGGAAGGGAGAGAGTGTGACCCTGAAAAGAAAAGGTCTTTTGGTTCATCAGTGACTCCTTGGGTCACTACAAAGCCCATGAGAAATTAACACACATACTTGAAATGAAAAATACTAAAACCCACGCATGTCACTTTGTACAGCGTCTTGGGGCCGGATTCTTCTCTCCCTTGCACCAGTTCTGGATTGGTTTAATTCTCTCTTGACTGGAGTTACTCCTTGTTTACACCAGTATAACTGAGAGCAAATTCAAATTCACATTTTTCACTTAAAACCGTTGGAGAAGAGCTGCCCAAGGTTTTTCTCTCCATCAAAATATCAGTGCAAACTTTTACTGAAATTTTAAAAAATATAAAACATTGTGGGGCAGGGGGAATAGGAGGAACTTCAGGGAAATTTTATTTTAAAAACAATTCCTAATTTTATTCCCCCTTTCAAAATCTAAAATTTCATTGAGAAAACATCAGAATTCAGAAAATTTTGACCAGTTTTAATTGTTATTATTTTTCAGCACTCCAGAGTGTGCTAAGTCGTTTGCCGAAACAAACTAATGGCTTCACTAAGGGCTTAATCCAATGTTCACTGAAGTCAAGGGAAAGAGTCCCAGTGACTTCAATGGGAGCTAGAACAGGCCATAAATTAGGACTGTTCTCTTTAAACAGTTATATTTGAAAGACTTGGTCTTGACAGTCCATATAGGGCAGTAAAGGCCACTATACATGAGAGGTTACTATTAATGTATTTAGTTGGGTTGCAGTTACACCCAATACAGACACCAACTGGGGATCGGGATTCTATTGTGCTAAACACAGAACAAAAAGCAGTGACTTCCCAAGGAGCATACACAACTTCCATTTGTTGTTGCCTCAATCTAAGCCATATGATAATACTGTCTAGCTCTTATATAGCACATATAAGTAGATGGGGAAACTGAGGTACAGAGCAGGGACGTGACTTGCCCAGAGTCACTCAGCAGGCTAGTGGCAGGACTGGGAATTGTCTCCTGAATACATTGTGGTTCTTGCTTCTCTGGGGTATACATGTGTGGTGCATCCAATTATTACTGTGATGGGTGTCATACTAAAGTGTATAATTATTAAATATTCTCATTTGCAGCATTTACTCGGCTCTTTTTTGGTTTTGGTGTGTGCGCTTTATATGCATCTTGATAATTCTTACGTACCATTCTCTTTGCAAACCCAGGCTTAGGCCAAACATTGTGAAATGCATCTGGTTTTACTGTACAGCATGTACTGTAATAGAATATGATCATTCCCCATTGCGAACAAGTTATGCTGCTTCTGGGGGTGAGCTTCTTAGCAGCCTCATTAAGGGTTTTCACTGCTACAACAACAGCTGTGATTCTTGATTTTAGTCACCATTCGTGTCATCAATGGTAGTGTACACAGTGCAGCAATCTCTCATTTGGTTGTGCTCTCTCCCTTTCCTCACCACAGGCATAACACAATGCTTGTAATGAACATAGATGCCTTGGATTACAGCAGCCTGAATTACAGAGTATTAAAGATAGGGTTGGGGGCGGGGGGCTGGAGCCTGATGATGGTTATGTTTACATACCCCAGCGTAGATTGAGGTCTCAGTGGCTGGGTGCTGTACATAGATACATGAGAGACAGTCCCTGTCCTGAAAACTCAAACCCTAAATAGACAAGAAAGTCAAAGGACGGAAGAGGAAATATTATTCCCATTTTGCAGAAGGGGAACGCGGCACAGAGATTAAGTGATTGCCCATGTCATATAGGAAGTCTGTGTCAGAGTCAATATCTCCTGAGTTCTAGTCCAGTGCATTGTCCACAAGATCAGCCTTTCTCTCAACCTACCCTGATCCAGCCTAAGTTCAGGCTCCGCTGCATAGGAGCTTGCTAACCTTTTATTGAACTCTCATGACTTCTGTATATATTAATTGTCCATCTTCTTTCTCAGCGAATGGTGACTAGACCACAGTGAACCCTGCCAAGGTGTTGTGGGTCACTGTGCTGCTAGAGTTCTCCTCTTTTGAATGGGACATAAAACCAAGGTCCTGTGTATTCATTATCATTAAAAATCTTAGCTGTTAACTACAGTGTCCGAGTCAAATTCCAGTTTGGCTATTTACTGTCTGCCTGCCTAAATTCTGCCTGTTTTTCAGCTGAAAATGGCATTTTCCACTTCCTATCCTAAATTGATATCCATGTATCAAGTTGTACTCTTGATGTAGCCTCATTTCAGTAATGAGGAAAGTGATTCTAAAAAGTATGCTTCACTAATCAAGCACTAGGAGTCTGAAAATGCCACATACAGGTAATGCGTATAAAGTGTGTTGGGACCTTCTGGATGAAAGGCACTATAATAATGTAAATGATTATCATTTAATATTTTATAAACCTGAAACTTCAGCTGATTTTCTAGTGTAAATTATTTCCCTATATTAAATGTCCCTAAGAATCTAAGTCTATGAGATAGATGCTTTGGAAAATTATTTATTTTACATGAGAAAGTGTGTCATATGTTTCACAGATGTACAAATCCCATATGTCTGTTTTGTAAGGCTGGTTATGAAATGCATTAATTTATGACTCGGAGCCAGGGGGGAATTGGGCTGCCCACAGAATAGGGTGGATCTCACTATTTATTTGTGTTTGGTTTCAGCCAATATGTTAAAGATAATTTGCTAGATCCTCTACTAGGATAAATAAGTAGAGCTCCGTTGATGTCAGTGACTTATACCAGTTCAGGATCGCCCAATAATCTAGCCAATCAAACATTAGATATTAGGTTTTTTTTGAAATATATTTTTTAATCAAAGATTGTACATGGTTTAAAGCTTCTTTTGAGTGTCAGAATTGTAAATGTTTTGACAATACAGCCCCTTCAACATATGGTATTATTTCAGTTTGGATAAATTATATTAAATCATTGCAGCTTGTTCTGCAGATATGCATGTAAGTAACTTTACTCACATGAGTAATCCAATGGGGCTACTTCTTATTATATCATAGAAATGCCTGTATCTGGACCCCATCAAGATTCCTGTTGTGGTAGGTGCTGTACATATGCAGTGTAAGACCTTCACTGCCCTGAAGAGCTCACCATCGGAATGGACAAGACAGACAAAGGGAATGTTATCCCCAGGTTTAGAGATGGGAAACTGAGACACAGAAGGATTAAATGACTTGTCCAAGGTCCCACATTGCCAACTTTGCTGATTGTATCATGGTCTTGTAATATTTGGGGTTTTTCTTGAAGTCCCAACTCTTGGAGTTCCATATGTGATAACTTTAGCATTCATTCACAAACAAATGCTAACCTTTGTGGTTGTGCAGAAAATCTTTGAAAATGTGAATCCAGAAGGCTCAAACTCCCATCCCACCCCCTCAAAAGTAAGAACTCAGATTTATTATGTTTAAAATGTCATTATTTTTAAGCTAATCTCTTGATTTCTAGGGGCCTGACTCATGTCAGAACGAGGAGTAATGGTCTCAAGTTGCAATGGGGGAGGTTTAGATTGGATATTAGGAAAACTTTTTCACTAAGAGGGTGGTGAAACACTGGAATGCGTTACCTAGGGAGGTGGTAGAATCTCCTTCCTTAGAGGTTTTTAAGGTCAGGCTTGACAAAGCCCTAGCTGGGATGATTTAACTGGGACTTGGTCCTGCTTTGAGCAGGGGGTTGGACTAGATGACCTTCTGGGGTCCCTTCCAACCCTGATATTCTATGATTCTATGATTCTATGATTCTATGTGTTGGCAAGGCTGAAAGGCCATATGGTAAGATTATGGCAGAGCTGGGAATTAAACGCTGATCTTCAGAGTAGCCAGCAGAGTGCCTCAACCCCATAACCGTCCTTCCTCACTGCTTACACGAATAAAGTTGCTCCCATATGTAAGTTGTCTGTAGGGCCAGGTCCGTGGTTTAGAATTGAGTTACATCATAGGGAGAAGTTGCGGGGCTTCTGCCAGCGATTCCACAAAGTCCACTAGGGACTTCACTATTGCCATTGATTTTTACGTGGATGGTGTCCACTACTACGGGGATGAGCAACAAAATAAAATCTTAAAATAGAGGTTGGAACTCGGGACTAGGAAACACTCAGGACACCTGGTGTTATGCCCAGCAGTGCTACTGACTTGCTCTGCTTCCTTGAAGGGCAAGTCATTTAACAGCTGTGTGTGTGTCTCATTTTCCTCATTTGTCAAATGAGAACGACACTTCGTTGGCCTGTTGGAAGTATCTTTATACCGATGCTTTTACATGCTAGGTTGAAGCGGGAGAACTAATGTGTACAAGGGAAAAGGAAAAAAAGTAGGTTAGTCTGTCTGGGCTTGTCAGATGTATACCGTGTCAGCGAACTCAGTGAGACAAGAAAGCAGAGAGAAAAAGATGAAAAGAATTCATTAAAATGAAAGGTAAACCGATGAAGTTAAATTTACAAAGCAGCAAGTGCAGAGTTGCACAAAGAGATCCTGCTAGCAAGCAGCCTGATTTTTGGTGCCTAGCTCCAACAGCCCTGTTGTTCGAGCATGTGCGGGAATGTTCCCCATAATTATGCATACCATGCTTAGCTGATTAGTGAATCCTCTCCAGCCCAGGGGAATTCCTGCAGGTAGCACTTTGTCCTGTGATTACAATCAGATCTCGCAAGCGAAGTAAGGTGACATTGGCTCAACAGGTGGATAAGGGGTCCTGCAGGTGATGAATGGCTTTTTATTGGTAATTCAGAAAGTAGCACTGTTCTCTGAGAGTCGGTTTGGATCTGGAGCCTCAAACTGATGCTTGGTGGAGTATAGGTGTTGCAAGAACTACATTGCAGCTCAGGTTATTACATTCTGCTTACTTAGGTACCCCCTTCAATTTCAGTTGGCCATAGGACTATTCTTTACTTCTGGCACCAGGCTGTTATGCAGCGTTGCTGAGTGATGTTCAACAGCTGCTGTGTTTGCAGTGATGGTTGCGTTTCCGTGGGGTGTGTTTAATACTAATCTCTATATATTCCTCAGCTACTTCACAGAGATGTTGAGAGGGTTAATTACTGCGTAAGTGGGGGAGATTCTGCTGAGAATGGTGCCAAAGCAGTGCAAAGTAGTAGTATTTAGAAAAAGCATATAGACGACTCCGTTAGAACAAAGGTTGAGTTTTAGAGGGATATACCTGATAATTCCCTAGAATGGTGACTGCATGCCACTCTGTACCATTACTCTCATTTTACAGATGGGGAAAACTGAGGTACAAAGGGATGACTTGTGTTCAGTCATGTAGTCAGTGACAGTTGGGAATGGAAGCCAGGCACCTTGACTCCCCATTCCCTTTGCATCTGAAGAAGTGGGCTTTTTACTCACAAAAGCTTAAGCCCAATAAATCTGTTAGTTTTAAGATGCCGCCAGACTCCTCGTTGTTTTCGTCCCCTTTTCTAACTATTAGACATGCTGCCTCCTTCATCGGAGATGGTATAGTCCACATCAGGGCTACTAAGTCCCTGCTACACGACTAATATAGTTTTAACGTGTAATGTAGATCCCTTCTTATATAGTCACATAGCCTCTTTTCTTTTTTTTTTTTTTTTTTTTTTTTTTTTTTTTTTTTTTTTTTTTTTTTTTTTTTTTTTTTTTTTTTTTTTCTTTTTTCTTTTCTAACCACTTCTATAAAACATGTTGATGTTTCCATGACAAATGGCTCCAAGCTTGCAAGTGTTCTGGCAATTTTAGCTGGATAGCTATAACACTTATTTCAGGAGATTCACTGTCGTGTGCTAGCACGCAAGATGGGTTAATAATAATAATAGCAGTTAATGCTTCTGACAGTTTTAGGCACCTTTTGACTTTTTTATTCAGGCCAGGAACTGTCTATTACTTGGTGTTTGTGCAGTGTCTAGCATAATGGGGCCCCTTTCTTGGGTGGTCCTAGGCACTACCATAATAAATATGATTAATGATAATATTAGATAATCAGTGTGGGCTCCTCAAGTTTTTATTTGGTGGGGGAGGGAGCAGAAAAATTACTTTCACTTATTCACCTCTTGTCCTAGCTTTCTACAGCTAAGCACCCACAGGTTTTTATTTCCACTGTGCCATTGGCTTGGGGCATTCATAGCCTGATTCATCATGGGCTGGGACATTGTGTCCTCATCTGCAGCTGTGCAAATTGGGTGCAAAATGCACTGGATCATAACGGGATCTTTTGCCCAGATGTAAGTGATGACAGTGGAATGGAGACCCAGGCCCTATAGATTCACTACAGTCGTAAAGTGTATGCCTTGTTAATCTTCTGCTACAGTATATCTGAGTATATTCCCTTGAAAAAGATCAGGGTATAGTTATCCTTGCTTTTCTGTGTGTTCCTTGCACAGATACGTTAGTGTGGTATGTCCTCCACATTGTTTGTGCTTGGAATTAACTCACCAGAAGTTTTGAGTTATGAACGTTCAATATCATTATGATTATTACTTGTATTTAATTGTGTTGCGATTGCATCTAGGAGCCCTAGTCATGGACAAGGACTCCATTGTGATAACACAGAACAAAAAGAGGGTCTCTGCCTCAAAAAGTTTACAATCTGTGCTTTACATTGCTACAAAACCTTTTGTCCAAGGATCTCAGCTATCCAATATCACATCAGTGGGGCAGGTACATAGCCTCATTTTACAGATAAGGCAGGAGGCGTTGAAGGATGTACTCATGTCACACAGCAGAGCTTATATTAGAAACCAGGAGTCTGGACTCCCAGTTCTTTTTCTAGCTATTATAAATAGCAGCTTTAGAACAGGAAACTTCAGAAGATTATTACTAACAATTATCATAACAAATGGCTATAGGATGATAAAGATGATGTGGCACTTAACACACAATATTTTGTTAAAGGGTAGCTAGTAACTCAGGTTTCAGAAATAAGTGCAAACATTATACATATTGGAGAAGATAATAATTTGGCTTGTAACTCAGTAGTTACTAAGTCCTTAGTACCTACTGCATAAAGGAAAATTGGAGTTAAAATGTGAAACACTCCCTGCATCTTTTCTATGATTATATCCATTAAAATATCTGTAATTGGTTGAATGTTAGTAATGCCATAAAATAGATGAAATCTTGAGTGATTACTGTCTTTTGTTTATTTTCATGGTTCTCTGATTGTACTGTACGTGTTGCTCCTCTATTCCATTTTGTATGTTATGCCATCACCACTTGAACAGTCTAGTTAGAGTTTGGCTTAAAAGACCTCTGTCTCCCATGTAAACCAATTAACAGCTACTTTCCATTTTACCAGTGGTGCCTAAACTGTAGGGAAGACTGGCCTCTAGCCAATTCATTAAAGACTCCAGGATAATAGTTTGCTGTCTAATGAACAGTCTGTCTTTAAGCTTCTCTGTTCAACTATGATGGCGCTTCTGAAGTTGACAGGTATTTATAAGGCAATGAGGAAAGGTCATTTGTTGGACATTAGCTTCATCGACTGGTCCAAAGAACCTTCTGTTCATTTTCACCTCTATGCTCCTAAGGCAGAATAGGCAAAAGCAACTGTCAAGAGGAAAAATTAAGTTTATTCTCTCATATTTGCTTAAAAATTTGCAATCAATCAGTGCTGGATGTACATTTTTCTTTGTTACCTGCAAGTCTTGGTCTGCCCAGTATTAAATATATAATATATTTGTTATGCATTAGAGTAAGTGAAATTGGGGGCCTTATTGTTCCAGGCTTTTTAAACATACATAGGAAGAGACATTCCCTGCCCAAAGAGCTTACAATGTAGATAGACAAGTCAGATAAAGGGTGTGAGAAATGTTTAGTACCCCCATTCTACCGAGGGGAATTGAGGCACAGAGCGATCTAGTGAGTTGCCCAAGGTCACACATGGGGTCTGTGGCAGTTAGTAATTGAACCTGGATCTCCTGAGTCCCAATCCAGTGCCTTAAACACAAGACCATCTTAATTCTTTGTCATTGGGTCTTTTGTAAGTATAACAAGAGATGTAATTTGTACAGAATGCATTATTTGATAACAGTACCTCTTCATGTATTTGCTATGGTCTACTGTATTAACAGAAAAGACAGAATATGCTCCATTTTTTGGTTGTTTGCATTTCACACATTAATACATTCAGCCTCACGAGTGTGTTGTGTAAGTATTTATTATTGCTGTTTTTAAATGAGGAAATTGAGGCAGTGAGTGGGTGCATTGACCAACGTCACCTGGGACACTAATGATAGATCCTGAATTGGAACCCATGACCTGACCTAAATCCCAGTTAGCTGCCAGACTGTCTTTCCTCCCAGCTGGAGTAACATTTTTATTACTCAATTTATTCCTTACTTTATCCTTGTGCCCCTTTAACAGCGAGTGCAAGATTGCCCATTTTTTCTGGCATTGGAACACAATGAGGTCAAAAGTCTTGTCATGAAGAAGGGCTACAGTACAGAAACTGGTACTGCCAGTGCCCCAGACCATATTTTCAAATTTTTAAATAAATTGTGACATTTACTTTTTCTTTAGCTTTAAATTACTTTGTACTGAAGCCACTGTCTGGAATTGCAGGTCAGATGGTGTACGCTCCACTCCCTGATGCCCGAGGAAATAAAGTGAAGCCAAGATGGACTTTCACTTATCTTAGGCTATGTATTAGGGGATGACTCACGTCTTCCAGCACTAAGTAGAGATGGGTTCAAGTCACTTAATTTTGGATCTGAATCTGCATTGTAAATTTATTTTTGTGACTTAAAATAAAAAAATTCAATTATCGAAAACAAATTTCCACTGAAAATTTCCTACCTGCTGGTGTCTTTTTGTGAGCCTCTAGGAGGAGGGGAAGACAGGATTGTTCTGTGTTTGTACAGCGCCTAGCAGAATGGAGATGGGGCTCTGGGTCTGTGATTAAGATGGCTAGGTGCTACAATAATACAAATAGTGGATAATAATAATTAGTAGTGACCCCCATGGGGGGGATACAGTATTCCCTATGCCTAGAACAGGAGCATTTATACAAACACAGAGTCACCCTTGATAACTGTGTTTCCATGCCTGTTGGTTTGGTAGATGTCAGATCTTGAGTTATTCTCTTATCTCCCTTTAGAAATTCATATTGCATGAGGAACAATCTTACCTCCTAAGGTTGCCTGTATTGGTTCAGTTGGGTGCCTTCCTCCTTGTCCTGGTCCCACGGGCTCCTGTTGTGTCTGGGCACAGAGAGGAGAATCAGGTACTTGGCTGTTACTCCTATTTTCTTTTCACCCTGTATTCCCCTCCTCTGCCCACAAGGAGTGTACGTGCACCCAACCCTCACTGCTAGAGAGTGACTAGTGCAGGAATATAACTTTGTCCAGTGCAACAGAGAGAATCAAAGTTTGGAGGAGTTCACTGCTACTCTCTCTCCACGTTGTTTGTATCTGCAGATTGGAGGATGCTGCTTCCTTAGGGTAGGAGTATTGGGACAGTGTCTGACTTCTCTAGCTCCCAGAGAACCAGCAGAGATGGGAGTGATGTGCCAGAGTGGGCATAATATGGACATACATATTTCCCACTGTAGAAAGAAGAGACAGCACCTGAGACAAAGAGCTTTCAGACTGGTGACGCTAAGTGTCTGAATTGCTGGAAGCTGGGTCGAGCACTTTGTTAGGAGAGGACTGAAGACAAGTGTGCACCCCTGCTATGACTTGACTGACTGATATTTAAAATGTATGCCTTTTAAGCAGAGAAGCATGTAGAAGCCCCTCTTAAACATGAAGCACCAAAACCAAATCTGTGCATATTCTCTAACAGGTGGCTGGTCAAAACAAATCTGTCAAGTGCAAGAAGTCGCCTCTGGAGGATCAACCATTACCTGTCTTTCTCTCCTGGCTCTCTGTCACTCAGTTGCACCCTCAGTTTTCATTCTTTTTTATCTGAAAGCTTTAAAAGCCAAGGAGGAAATGGAACCATTTAGATATTTCAAAGCCCAGGAGTTATGGATGAAACTGAGCAAAAGAAAAATTAAAATGAATAATAATACTAGATCTTTTACATAGTGGTTTTTATCAGTAGATCTCAAGGCACTTTACAAAAGAGGTCAGCATCATAACCCATTTTACAGATGGAGAAACTGAGGCATAAAGCAGGGAAGTGACTTGCCAAGGTGACCAAGAAAATCTGGGGCAGAGTCAGGAATGGAGCACAGATCTTCTGAATTTTAGACCAGTGCCCTAGCCGCTGGGGCACACTGCCTCCTCTATAACAGGAAATGTTTCTTAAAGAGGGAGATCCATTAGACTGTGGAATTGTCTCCCATAAGAATGTGGTGAAAAACTTATCATGTGAGTCACTGAAAAGCATACTTGAGGATCTCTTGTAAGGAAACTGAGCCCTGATCTAAAGCCCATTGAAGTCCATGGGATTCTTTCCATTGATTTCCATGGGCTTTGGGTTGGGAATGGACGCGAGAACCCCTGGTGGGCTGTTGTCCGCCTCTCACTCCTGCAATTCTGTGATAAGCATTACATTTAATTTAGGGCATATTTAGCTGTTATAGTTCCATGTGCAAAACACGCAAATGACTTTTATTTTAGATTAAGGAAAAGGGCAACAACACAAAGTACACAAGTGCAGTCTTCACGAATGGGGGAGCACAGCCTGAATGTCTCCTACTGTACAGCTGCATACAAAATGGCTGCTGAACTCTACCACCTGGGAGAATTCCTGGAAACTTAAAGACGCATTTCCCAGAAAACAAAAGGCTGCAGCCTCAGAACTATGTACACTAAGGTAGCCCTGTGGACTTAGCACAGCTCCACACTTCTCAGTGTTTCTGTTGCATTGGACAGCCACCACCAGAAATTGAACAATTCGTAAAAACGGGACCATCCATCTATCAGATCTTGTCCTGCTGTTGGTGGTCAGCATTTTGCCTTTAGGCTGTTACAGTTTACCAGAACTAGTTCCATATTGCCATTTGATCCTGGGAGAAAGGGAAAAATCTGGTCAGTAAGGTTCTCATTAACCAAAAAAGCTGCAACATGCTGGAGTCATTAGTACTTTGTTGATTGAGTTAACCATGCAACGCAGACTGCAATTGATCATCTGCATTCTCACTAAATATGTCACAGTTAAGGGAAGTTTGTTATAAAACAGTTTGGATGATATTAAGAACCCTGGATTTAGCCAAGATCATCAGTTTCAAAACTGCCATTTGGCTTTAAACTAAAAATAAAGATTGTATTCATGCTAGAGATGGGACCAAACTGCAAAGCTGAATGTTAGATCTGAGCTCTTGATTTGGCTCACTGTGGAAATACGGTGCTGAAATATGACTCCAAGTCTAAACATTTTTAACATTTGGAGGTCTTTGGATACAAGGTATTGCCTGCTTTATTTAAAGATAATAAGCAAAAGTAAATACATACCACCAGGTTCAGTTTAGTGTTGTTATTTGTAACATAGACAAGATTCAGAGTAGCAGCCATGTTAGTCTGTATTCGCAAAAAGAAAAGGAGTACTTGTGGCACCTTAGAGACTAACAAATTTATTTGAGCATAAGCTTTCGTGAGCTACAGCTCACTTCATCGATGAAGTGATGCATCTGATGAAGTGAGCTGTAGCTCACGAAAGCTTATGCTCAAATAAATTTGTTAGTCTCTAAGGTGCCACAAGTACTCCTTTTCTCTATAGACAAGATGTTCACCAGAGTTACATATATGGTATAATTTGTAGCTCAGAAAACGGGTGAACAGGAGTTGCTGAATAGTTGTACCTTGGAAATACATCATGATCACTTTAAACATTGTCTTTAACTTTTGAAATGCTGAAGATCACATCTTGAGGGAATTTGTTAAAGCCTTTGAAGTATTTTTATGTTATACCCCTATGGCAGAAGACGATACAGATCAAGAAAGCACTGAGTAGATTTATTCACAGAAAATACTTTCAAATTATTCAGATCTGTGGGGCATACATTCTTCATTTGAAGCCCGGTAAGTCTCAGAAACCTTCCCAAGAAATGGAGTTACAGAATTTTAAAATGAGCTTCTGTGTGCCATACTTTTGCCTTTTCAGATGTAATGCAGTAAATACTGTGTGGTAAATTGGAGGGCATTCATAGAAAAGCAACAAAAATAAGAGGCGGTAGGAACTCACACAGAAAAATTAAAAGCACTGCAAATTTATGGCTTCGTGATGCATTGACTACTGCAAGTCAATGGACTTTTCCTGAGCAAAGAATTCAAAATTCCTGGCCTTGTCTACACCTAGGGATTTTTATTTAAAGTAGACTTTAGGCCTAGATCTTCAACTGGTGTAACGTGCCATAGCACCATTGAAGCCAATGAAGAAGTTGACAGATTACATCAGGTGAGGATCTGGCCCTTAGCCTTTTTTTAACTGGTAGTAGCAGCAATGGAAGCTATAGTTTAGATAGGGAACCTGTGTCTTTAGCCTCGAGATGTCTAGACCTTCTCTGTGCAAGGTTGGAATACATGATGGTTAAAATCCAGAAGGCTACCTGGCATTTTGTCTACACTAGTGTTTCCACTATTGCTAATATCTGTGGACCTACAACAATTGTAGAAAGTAGAGCCATTTGAAACATTTCAAAGTTTATACATTTCACAATATTTTTCATCTAAATCTTGATAGAAGAATTATAAAAAAATTGTGTGTGTGTGTGTGTGTGTGTGTGTGTTTAACCAGCTCTAGTAGCAACAGTGGAAATTTAAGGGAAAAAAAAGTCTAGTATAGGCATAGTCTTGTTAGGGGATGTAACAACGTGTGTGTACTGGAAGATTGTAAATGTAATCCTCTGGTGAGTGTGTGTCTTATAGTGTCCCCCTCTGTGCCACTTCTGTTGAAGGACAGGGTACAGTCCCAAGTAGAGAGTTTGGCTCTTTTGTTCAAGTTGTAGCAGTTAATGCTTTCAGCTTTGGAGGTCCCCAGTTCCATCCCTGGTGTGTTGGCCAAGATGGCAGCCATCACACAAACAGCAAGGAGGGGGAAGGAATTGTTTAGGGTCATTCAAGGGGACAGGATTAAGGTGAAACTGAGCAACTGAAAATACAGGATTACTCTTTGGAAATTTCTCCTAAGAATTAAGTTTGTGGGGCTGTGGAATAATCTCAGAAAGGAAGTGATATAACCTCCATTGTTTGGGACATGGTACTTTTCACAAAAGTACGGCTGTTAACTGAAGTGTCCTGGCCAACTTCCAAAGGAGTAGTTAGATTCTGGTTTCAACTGAATAAGAAATTCTTCACTCACTGTCCTAAAGTATTGTGCAGCCTTGCTCTGTGGTGTTCAAAGGCTGCCTGGCACCCCCAAAACAGCTGCATTTCAGAGATGCATGAAGCAGTCAAGGGAATACGAATCAAGTAAGGAGATTAGGATGTGGTACCCTTTCAGTGGAAGTCACTATGTGTGTCAGTTATTGTTACTGGTTTTAGTGTTCCTACTAGACTGAGAGATTCTACTGGCTGAATATGTCCGCATCACAATTAGCACTAATTTGCAGTCTTATTGCCAGTTGCAGCAAAGAGGCCAGATAGTGAATGGGATTCTGGTAACTGAACTTTCCTCTCACTCTTATATGTGGTCCCTCCTTGTCAGGCTTGGGACAGTGCCGTGCCAGGGCCCAAACTGTCCCTTTTCTGTGGATAAACACATGAAAATGCTGTACAATAATAAGACTGATGAGTAAAGCTCAGCCCCCAACTGAATATTTGAAAGAGGCTTGGATTTTTTGGTGAGACAAACAGAGCCAGACAGGAATACTGAACATAGACGGGGGATGCCAAGGGAATCGTTTCCATAGAAACAAAAACATGGAGGGTTTCAGGGCTCTCCCAGCTCTGCCTTACAAACTCGTCTGATTATCTTAATTGTCAATATCATGGATTGAAAAGATGTGGGTGACAGTGAAATGTGATCCGAATTTGCTGCAGGTGTAGAAAGCATTGCACTGAAATCTCTCTCTCATATGGGCTCTGAATGGCTCATACCCTGTGCATAGACCTGAGACTGATATCATGATGGTGTAAATCAAGATTAACTCCATAGCAATCAGTGGAGTTCCATCGGTATACACTAGGAGAGACTCCGTCCTAGTTTCTTTCATTGATGTGGCGGAAAACAAGATCCTTGTCAACTTCTTTGCATCAGTCTCTCACCCATGTGGGCTGATACATATGTGCATGCATGCCTACATACATAATCTTTTGCTTGTAAATCAACAAACAATCATGTGTTTCATGAAATATTGTTATGAAACATGCCGAATAGAGGCACATACCTTCCTATCATGGGGCTTCTGAGGCAGTCCTGGAGAACAGCCTGCGGTTGTCTTTCTTTTGCGTGTTGGGGGAGTTCTCCCCGGCTGGGCAGTTAGGGCTCCTTTAGTCTGCTCTGACCCCTTTACCAAGAAAAGTGGCTAGAGAAGAAACTGACAGGAACTCTCTGTCCTTCTGCCCAGTTTCTCTGTAGTACTATTCACCCATGATATCTATGCACTAGGTGACTAGTGCTGCATGTCTGACCTCATGGCATGTCTGACTTCCTGTTCAGAATCAGGAAGGACTGGAAATGTCATGAGAGATCCTGTTAATAAAAAGAATCTAATAGTTTCTATAAACTTCCAAATTTTGTATTGTTATGGGAAATATACTTCATGCTAGAGATGAGGCCAAACCAAAAATACCAAATCTGAATGCTTCCACATTTGGATCAGGTTCCAAAGTGGAGTGGAACTTTTGTGGCTTGGACTTAGCTCTTCTCTGAACCTTTCAAGACTTGGCCATCACTGGTCATTACTCATTATTATGTGTGGTGTTGGTTTAATGGCTTCTTGTGATGTTTTGTTTTAAGTAGGGCTGGGCAAACTTGTTCTGTCTGATTTAAACCAGCATTGAACCTTGTGGGTTATAAAGTTCTAACTTCATTATAATAGTTTGTGTTCCTCTTTAGAAGAGGCTGAAGGTGGGGGAGGGAATAGAGGGAGGGGAGTCAGAACAGAAGATGGGACAAATCCTAGGAAGCATTAGAATGGAAAATGGGAGTGAGTGGGAAATAAATTGACAGAGGCAGGAAGTAGAACTTCTAATAGAAAAACATTTCATATATTGTGCAGAGGCCCCCTCTTGTAGTAGTTAAGCTTTTTGAGCCGTTCTCCCACTTGTAATAGAGAACACAGGTTGTTCTATAGCTAGGAAAACATAGGGTTGTTGTTATTTATTTTTGATATATTGAATCACCCTTGAGAGAGAAAAAACATACAAAATAAGTGCTTAAATTACGGGAAGATGGTTCACACCCTCCAGACTAGCTTTGCAACTCCACAGGATTCTTGGAAAATGTCTTGATACTCTGAAAACCGCAAGCCTCTCCCATCTCAAAGGCTTGCCTCTCAACAAGCATACATAATGCTCCTGCAGTGTTTAAAGGAAACATCACAGCTTTGAGAAGGGTCAGCCAGAGATGATATAACTGCAAATACGAAAGGAAATCAAAGAGCTGCAGGGTTCCGCCCATGAGAGAGAAGCAGAATTAGACTCTGCTAGAGCAGCCAGCACTGACAGGGAGAGATGCCTGAGAGGAATATTTTTCCTCTAGAAACTCATGTGTGTGTGAATGCACAGTTAACCCTAACCAATGCTTTGAATTTTTAAGCTTTGAAATGCCCTCCCTGAACTAATTAGCAGGGCTACTATTCCGGTGTTGCCAACTCTCAGGATTTTAGTGTGAAGTGAGTGATATTGGTGGTGTTCTTAAAGCCCCAGCTCCTGGAGTCACATGAATATGTGATTAGAGCAGTGGGCCCTCGATCTTGGTTGGGGCCCCTGGATGATACTCTAATACAAATAATAATGCTAGTAATAAAAGGTAAAAGTAAATATGTCCTAATGATTGGAACCATCAAGATGTGCACACAGCTTATTTTACTATTCTTTATCTACCCTCCCTTTTGTGCTTACTTGTGTATTGTTTCAAATTATGACAGTAACCTTTGTGGGGCATAAACTCTGTGTTCCTAGTTTTGTACAGTGCCCTGCACAATGGGGTCCTAAACCGACTGCAATACAAATAATAATAATGAATATTTTTAGCTGTAATGTTTGTTGGCAGTGTTTCTCCAACTTTTTCCATATGGTGATCTCCTTTTCCACACCAGAATCCACCAGAACCTCCCTCCCTGCCTTATTTAGCTGAGATCCAGGGTAAAATTTTCTAAAACACTTACATCCCATTTTCAAAAGTGCCCAGAGACTAGATTGTGGATAATATTTAGGCACCTAAAGATGGAGACAGGCACCGGGTGCCTAATTCTCATTGATTTCAATGGGAATTAGTCACTTGGTGGAATAAGGTGCCCAGGCAATTTTGAAAATCCCACTACGTTCTTATCTGGATCTTTAGATGCCTAAATACCTTTAAAAATCTGGCCCTAAGTGACTTTCAATGAGACTTAGGCACTTTAAATTAGCAAAATGGGAAGAGCAGATTGCAATGCCTGGCTTGAAAGCCACTGTTCAGTCTTTAATATTAACTTGCAATCCTGGCCTTCAAGCTAACCTACTTTTCATCTGCTAATGTGTAACATATCTTAGACCAGCTTCATGGAGTTCTTAATCTACAAACATTTTCAATGGCTGCCCCCTGATTCATGTCTGCAAAATATAATTGGACATCAACTCTAACTTTCCTGACCAATTTCCATTTTTTTTCATTTGATTGTGTTTGTTCATCTTTTTTTTTTATTTTAAACTATATTGATTTTTATCTGAAATCCATTGATAGTGGTTATGTACGCCCTTTCTGTGCTATCTGATATTTTTAATTCCAGGGAGTACTTTGAAGAGTTTAAGTGTGTATTAGATATCAACATTGATGGATCAGCCAAGCAAGGAACATTTGGAAATTCACATATTCCTTCTCTTTGAGCTATGATATTTGAAATGTAAGCCTCCTGCATGCCATTAACAATTTGAACATCTATAAACATTTCTCAGTATGTTTAGATTTTGTTTTGGACTAGTTTGAATATGTGTATGTAGTTTTTTCCTTTATCCCATCCAAGAATATTAATTGCCCATTTGGTTTGCTGTTTGCCATTTATTTCATTTGTTTTTCTTCAAAGTAATATCAGAGCAGTTTGTATTGCATAATGTAGAGTAGCAGGAGACGGCATGGTCTAGCTGACTGTGCACAAGGCTGAAAGCCAGGAACTCCTGAGTTCCAGTACTGCCTCTGACACTAACTTGCCGTATGGCCTTGATAAAGTCATGTACCACTATCTCTCAGTTTCCCCAGCTGTCGAATGAAGATATTGTGAATGTGGTATGTTTGAATTAGTGCTTATGCAACACTGTGTGGCACTGAAGTAGAGTTCAGATGGCCTGGTGGCTTGTGATGCTAGAGGTCATGGGATCATTCGAATCCCCATGTGGCTGTTGTTTGGGGAGCTATGCTTTAGTTCAAACAGGAATTATTTCAGGGAAGTTCTATGGCCCGTGTAATGCAGGAGGTCAGACTAGGTTGTCACAGAGGTCCTTTCAGGCTTTAGAATCCAAGAATCTATAAAAATGAAAGTGCTAAGTTTTATTAGAGAGGAGATCAAAACTTTCAGAGGTGTGATTTGTATAAGCACTCAGATGTTTGGATCCTTATCCATACTTCTTTTTCCAAGTGATTAAATCACTTTTGAACTCAGGACTTAGACTCCTAAATAGAGCTTGGCAAATAACTGCTTTTTTTTTTGTCTGTTCCAAAAAGTTGGGGAAAAAACTGTTTCCTTTTTGAGCTTTTAAAATCTTTTTTTTAAGTGAAATTGAAATAAATTTCAAAGAAAAAATGTTTGAAACTGAAAAATCAAAATGTTTCATCTCAAATTTGAAACAAAACATTTCAATTTTTTGTGGGGGGATTTTTGTTCAATAGAAACAATTTGAAAATTCAGCGCAAATTAATGAAGTATTTTGGTCAACTGAATTTGTGTGTTTTTGTGAAAAAAAAGTTTTGGGTGAAAGATTTTTCCCAGCTCTGCTCCTAAATCATTTAAATGCTTTTAAATATTTTACCTTATATCAATAATTATATTCTGCTTATCTAAACATTCCTTTTGTTGTCTTAAATGTATATGCTTTTTCATGAACTGTCCTGAATTGTTTTTTGTGTAGTGGTGCTACGTGCTGTTAAAAAGCTGGCTCGTTGCACCCCAGAGGTGTCTTCAATGCAGTAGTGGCTTAAACTGTTTCCATTACAGTATATTGCTTGGATGAAAAGCCTGTGTCTGTAGCTTAGTGGCTAATTTGCAAAACTGAATAAAATCAAGCAACCTTTCAACACTGCTTATGTTCTTGCAAGTTTTCCCGAAATACTTCACTGTGGATGCAAAAATGTAGCAAGCGAAGCAGGATGCTTTGCCCAGTTCTGCTGCCACTGCTGCCCAGTGATTCTCTCCCATTTAAAGGAACTCGCATATATATCGTAGTCAACAGATTGATTGGCTGTGTCAATATACAGATGTAAATATCTGCTACACAGGAGCTGCAGCCTGTTTTTACAAGCTAGTGAGCCAAGCAGTCAGACTTTGGGAAAAGAGCTTCCTTGCTGTTTTTCAATAGACAAGGAGGTCCAGATTCTTTCAATGGCACTGTTCTAATTTACACCAGAGATTTCACAATCCTGTTCTCTAGCTGTCCAATACTTGAGCTACCACCCTTGCAAATGAGATTGTTGAATTAGTTCAATTTCAGTGTAGTCAAAGGAGTTGCACGGGGGATGAATTTGTCCCACTGAGTCTGTTGGATTCTGTGTACAGCTCCAAAACTGGGTTGCAGTTAGACAGAAGGGATGCCCGCTTGATGCATGCTGCTTGGTTTTGTTAGCTTTATGCGCATTTGTGCAGGCCTGATCCAAGGCCCATTGAATTCAATTGGCGGTGTATTAGACCCTTAACCATTGAGGAGAAGAGACGTAGACGGAAGGCCATTCCCTAAGCTAAAAAGACCTCAGCAGGACAGTTTCAATAAGGTTCTCGTGCAAGTCCTCAGTTTCCCAGACTTAAATAGCTATCAAATGGTGACTCAGCACAAGATCCACTCCTACGATTGAGAATTGAGATTGGGAATTGGGGTGGTTCCATTGACTAAAGCTGAGGATCAGACCCATTATCACTAGAAAGAATTCGACACCTCTTTGACTATTTAATTTGTTTGAAGTGAGATGAATGAAATAACGTACACATCAAATTGGGAATTAATGGGCCTTTTCTCCAGTCCTGCTAGCATAACTTCATTGAAGTCAGTGTCGTTATGCTCATGTGAAAATGATGTGAGTGAAAGGAGAACCAGACTCTGTCACTGTAAGGACACCGGCTGCCTCAGTCATATGTACACACAACATATAAAGAAGTTGGGGAAAGGAATCACAGAATCCAGATATGGAAAAACCTTTTAGGTAGCTGAGTTTATCCCGGTCGCACAGGATTATTCTGTAGAGTATGTTTGCTAAGAAATTTGTCCAGTCTAGTTCCAGCAAACAGGATCTCCACCTCTTCCTACTGGACACTATTCCACAGATGTAATTGTCTAGAAGTGTTGACTGGCATTCAGCTGGGTCAGGTGTACATGAGTCATTGGTTACTTTTTCTAGTTCATGCCGGACAGTGTACAATGCCAGTCTCCAGCAGGGCTCTGTTGATTTCTTTAATGAAGTGTGGTTAAAAATTCCCTAGGCCAGATTCTGCTCTGTTACACTTGTGTAAACTAAATTCCACTGAAGTTAGTGGAGGTAGTGCAGCTTTATACTGGTATAAATGGGAATAGAAGTTGGCCCTTAATGTTTTTTTATGGGTTGCATGGTATCACTTGGTGTCAGTAAAGATGTACAAAAATATATCCAATATCAGCTTGTGAGGGTTTTCCAATAGGCAGTTCAGAAGATTTTTAATGAGCTTTAATAGAAAAATAGAAGATTTCCAATAGGGGTCAAGATTTCTTGTTTCTATTCCTGATTGCCGCTGATTTGCTTCATGATCGTGGGCAAGTAATAATATCTCTTCACCTTTTGTTTTTGCTAAAATCAGGTATGCTTTCAGTTTAAGGTTGATTGCATCCTTTGATAGAGACGATAGCCTTCATTTTCAATGGGATGGACCCTATGAACCTGACTCATTATTGCGTTAGTTTAGTTTAATTTTCTTTTTGCGAATACAGACTAACACAGCTGCTACTCTGAAACCTTTAATTTGGGTGTAATTCTGTTAAAATCAGTGGAGTTACATCCCGGTAAAACTGGACTAATGCAGTGGTGAATCAGGATCTATAATCCTAGTATATTTTGACCATCTCTAACTTGTATGAGCCATCTGTAAATGGGTCTAATGATACTTAACCACCTTCCAGGGGTGTTGTGAGGCTTAATTCATTATGTGTGTGTATCCATGATCCTTGGATGAAAAGTAGAATATAAGTGTGCAGTACTCTTATGATGGTGATGAAGAATATCCTCTCTCTGAGGAACATTAGAATTTTGAAAGCCTTTAGGGTCCCATCTAACTCCCACTGGAGTCATTAGAAAGACCCCCATTGACTGCTCCAGGAGTTGGATCAGGTCTTAAATAGAGAATTCTTCTTGGTTCTTCCAGAACACATCGCACAGGGGAAACTTTGCCTATATTTTCCCAGAAGAGTTTTCTCTTTCAGATCAGAATTTTTATCAGCAATTCTTATGCTAACAGGGGTCAGGAGAGGAGATGTTTCTCACGTTACACTTGAAGCTTCTCATGAATAATGGCCTATATCTCTTCTATTGTCTGTCCAAAACATAAGCAACCAGACATAAGGCCAGAGGAGAAATTTAAAGAGTACTGAATGAGCCAGCAGGATGGACCCAAGAGCTAAGATAGGGAATGAAATAAATACAAGGTAGAGCAGATGGTTATTTGGAGAAATGTTTAACATTTCTGAGCAGATTAACTACTGAGCAACTAGAGAATTAGTCAGATTCTCTAGTTAAAAAGTACCTTGAATCTTCAGAGTGAGATTAAGAGAATCGCAGATGAAGATCACTGTATCCAAAATAAATTAGAGATCATTATTCCCGAGAGAATTTTTTAAGTGTTAAGTAGTGCTCACTGGGCTTTTTACAGAAATCTGATGGGGGTTGCTCATGCTACACTTTGGGCTGCCATTTGCTCCAGTTTAGGAGCAATCTGTTTATTTCAAAGTACTTTCTTTCCATCATCATTATCTTCAAGTTAATTTCCTTTCACTTTTCTGTTTCCTAAAAATTATGTGGCTAAAATAGTTGAATAGTTTCTAGTTTGAGCAGGATGAGTATTCCCACCTGAATTATATGAGATTTTGAAGGGAAATGAAATTCCCCTGAAAACTCATTAATTTTTGTTTGGTAAGAAAGCAACAGCCATCTGATTTTAAATTTTATGTATGCTTTTTTATTGATGATGCAATAACAGAAAAATATAAAGCACCATCGGTACATGGAGTTACAATCTCAGAGCCGAGTCTCGCAAACATCAATGCATACGACTAACTTTATGGATGTAAGTTGTCCATTTGAATTCAGCAGGACCACTCTTGTGCATAAAGTTTATAATGTGTGTAAACGTTTGCTGTAACTTCAGACTCTCGCCATATGTTGATGGCAATTTGTTTTCTGGATAGTGCTGGTTTTTGCAACAACAATAGAATATCTTCAGAAATTTCAAATCTCTAATCAGGGTTTGCATGTGATTTTCAGCTAGATCCTCCTCCCCCAAAGCTCAGAGATCTTCAGACTCCTGTAAATGGATAAAACTCTATTGAGGTCAATGAAGCTGCACTCATTTACACCTGCTGAAAATTTGGCCTGATTGGTAGTCTGCAAGCATTTTTGGGGGGTTTAAACAAACCCAGTTTTGATCCTTAGAACCAGCAAGTTAAATGAAGTTGCACATCAAGCATAAACATTAGGTTCATACCCCAAAGAAATCCCTTCAGGACGCTCTGTGAAGCAAACTCCCTGGGCCAGGGCTTCAGGTGGTACAAATTGGGCCCCTTTACATCAGGGGAACTCACTGCTGCAGGTGGCCATTGAGTCAAAGGACAGTGGTTGGCTTTGAGATCAATAATCATAATTATGCAGGCTAAGATAAGAGTGATAAAATCATCATGCTTAGGTCCACAAGCTAACTACTGCAATGGTCAGGGAAAATGTTCACCTCCCTATGTCCAGCAGATTACATATGGCTAGCTGTACTGTGGAAGTGAGATTTGCCTTCCTGTGAAATATAAATCACTGACTTAAAAGAAGAGTGGCAAGTCTGTGTTTCTATTAAAGCTCATTAAAAATCAGCATAAAACAGCTTCTTCAGACTCACCTCAGATCATCCTGCATCTCAATAGTTGAGTAAATAAGAATTGTTGATCAACCCACTGAATTGTAAATACTTTTTGCTTTGGTCTATCCTTGCAAAATCTAGGATTAAGATCTTCTTTAGAAGAGTCATTCCAATACTTTTCAACCTGCCAAACCCCAAGTGTGGGTGTATATATGGTGGGAGGGGAAGAACCAACTTAAGGGACACAAGAAAATGATTAGGCCGCTGAAAGTAAGATGGGATTCATTTCTGTAGCATAAAAAACATTTCCCATAACCTCACTTTCATGAGTTTGTGTTCCTGATGTGTATCATAGAAGTGAGACAGATTTGGGTCTAAAATGAAGGACAGCTGAGAGGTTGGATAAAATTTTCAAAAGCTCCTGAGTCCCATTTTCAAAAGTACCTTAGTTACTAAGGCTGGGATTTTCAAAAGACCCTAGGAGTTTTAGGCTGCCAAATCCAAGAGAAAATGAATGGGAGTTGGGCACCTAGCTTCTTAGACTTCTTTGAATATCCCAGCCTAAGTCTCAGGGGATTTAGGCACCTAAATGCCTAAAGACCAGTTTTTTGAAGTTATCTAGGTGCCTGAAGATGTAGATAGGTGCCTAGTGGCATTTTCAAAAGAATCTAGATACTGGACTCCTAGTCAGATCAATGTAGGTTGGGCACCTACTTAGACACATTTGAAAATCCCATTAGGTGCTTATCTGCATCTTAAGGTGCTTAAATAACTGTGAAAATAAAAAATTTCCTTTAGATTTCTCAGTCACTTTGGGTAAAATTTTCAAAAGCATCTGTGTCTCAATATGGCTTTTCAATATTATAGTTTTAATTAAATAGTTTAAGGGGGGCAAACATCACTGATGAGGAGACAAAAACTAACTGCTTCTCTGTGGGTGACTATGAACATAGCTGTATTGTTGATTCCTTTCAGAGGCGCGTGGTGCCACTTTCCATCCCTTGCTGTACTCAATGCACTGCAGCGGATATTCTTACCCAAAAGATCAACTCCGTGTCAGGACGAGGGTGACCAGATAGCAACTGTTGAAAAATCAGGACCGGGAGGGTAATAATTGCCTATGTTAGACAAAGCTCCTAATATCAGGACAGTCCCAATAATATCGGGATATCTGATCGCCCTCGTCAGGGCAATGTTTCTTCTGTCGTTTACTCAAGCTCATGATCATGTTATAGTAGAATGGTGTCATGGGTGGAGTTGTGTCAAATCTCAGTGCTGGCCTAGGGGAAGACATAAGTATTTATACTCTGTCAGTGTATTACACAAGGACCAGGTCTAATTTATACATACAATTGCATATTTTTTTCTTTGAAATTTTATGCCTACAGTTATACAGTGCAAGGGCTGGCTTCCTTGGAGTTCAGATCAGCTGAGCTAATAGCTTCCAAATTGTATGGTTGTCTAGAGGGAGGACCTTCTGGCCGCATCTCTGCTTTCATCTCTTACTATCGCCATGTAGATCCCCACAGTGCAGAATCAGGGCCTAATATCATAAGCGCCTCAGAGCAAGGAGAGTCTGACTCCAGGATATGTACAGCCCTGAGCATGCTGTTGGAACTTGACAAGTAATGTATGATAATTATGATATGTACTTGACAGGACATCAGCTGGATGACTTGAGGACGCCACTTGTGTGAAATGCAACCCTGAGTCAGCCTGTCTGCGCTATTAACACAAAACAAAGGGTGAGAGAAACAGGGGTTCTGCCTCCTGCTATGGCAGCAGTGTCTAGGGATCATAAATGTCTTGCAAGGGGAGAATTCCCTCAGCTCAGGCACTGTGTTGAGCCTTCATAAGTGGCCGTATGCTGGCCTCCCGCTGTAAGCTCTGGTGCAGAGGGTGTGCTGGGGTGGCATCGGCAGGGGCATAGTGAAGAGTGATCTAGGGGAATCTAAGTCTCTCTGTATGGTGGAACAGCCCATAGCAAACCCTGGGGTTGCTCTAATTTACACCAGAAGCTGAACCGGTCCCAGGAGCAGTCCAGAATCCTGAGGATGCCAAAGAGGCATAAAATCCCCTTTCTCCTTTTGTGCATTCTGTTTTAGACCTCCAGGAGATGCAACACAAAGCCACAGCCCATATAGCCCTTTCTGCCAAGCCTGATGTCTTAGAGAAGAGATCCCAGCAGGGGAATCAAGAGGCCAATTAATAAAACTCCTTTCTGTGTCTGCTTCCTCTGTGTGTGTTCTTGGCCTGTCTCCGATGATCCTAAAGACCAGGGCTTGTCCTTAGAACGCCATGTGAACTAGGAGCAGCAGTTTTGTATAAATTGGGAACAAAACTGGTCACCAGAGAATGAAAATCTGGCAGGCAGAGCTGATTAGACATGCTCAGAAGAGTTCACGATCTCACTGCCGTGTGCCCTGTGGGCCCACAGTGAAAAACAAGCCTGTGTGCTGCCAATATTTAAATATGTGATTCTATTGTTTTATCTGCAAATGAGATCAGTTAGGAGGAAAGAGTCCAGCGCATCTCAGTGTTTAATTTTTTCCCCTATGCCATCACTAGGGATGTGAAGCATCAATCATCCCTCCCGCAAACATCTTCAGGCTTTCTCGTTCACTGCCTCTTTGCCTTTTTCATACCTGGAACCAATTTTCCATCCTAGGCTGCCATCCTCCCATGAGCCCCTCCTGCTCCTTAGTTGGGATGTATCCAGGACCCTCATTTAGCAATACGGCAAGGGCGGGTCACGACACACCTGGGTTGAGAACTCCTGTTCTGTTCTATTCTATTCTATTCTATTTAGATTCTCTTATGCCATACCCATCATCGTGGTATCTGAACGCTTTCCACTAGTGCATTGAGTGATATGACTAGTATCTGGTCTGTCAGTTCTTTCTTTCCTTCTTCCGGGGGAGGGGGATTATATGTCCAATCTCTCTCTATGGCCATGTCTACAATACGAGCTAGGGGTGTGATTCCCCTCATGTACACTTACTCACGGTAGCTCGAGGAGAGCCAGCACGAGTATAACTAGCTGTGTAGCTGTGGCAGCAGAAACAATCACAGCGGTGGTGCAGCTTAGCTGTGCCGCATACGTACCCACTGGTTTCAGGCAGGCGTTGTACTTAGCATGGCTAAGGTTGTTGGGTTTAGGGTGGTGTTGGTGGCTTATGGTATGCAGGAGATCATACAGGATGATCTGGTGGTCCCATATGACCTTCAATTCTAGGACTCTATGAATCAATGTAGATATAGCCTATGTATGTATGGGTGTATATATGAATGTGTGTATAATATCTATAGTGTATCCTTGTGTGTATAAACTCACACATGTCACAGTGACTTAATTGTATAAATACCTGGCTAAATCACCGCTATCCTACCATCATACCCTTGATCTCCCAAGAAATTTCACCAGAGCTAAATTTGTCCCATTACATGTATTGGGGAATGAGGTGAGATCATGTGTCTGATGTAGGATGCAGTGATCCAGTCCGGTACCTGTAAAACTGATTCTCCGTGTATCCTCTCTAGCAGTTGCCTTGCGTCTGCCATTAGGTGCTTTCTCTCCTCATCTCAGTGACTTCATCCTTTATTTTAATTAAGCTTTCCCAGTTCTTGCTTGTGGGAAATCTTTAGTTTAAAACAGCGAGGGAGAGAGCTTGCTCTTCTAGCAGCTTTTTTCCCAAGCATTTGAAGTTCTGAGATCCTCCGACATAGCCCAGGTGTACCATACTGTTATGCTGTGAGCAGAAGAAAGGTCTTGTGGCTGGAACCCAGGAAATCTGGGTTTGATTCATAGTTTATTAACACACCTGCTTCCTGACTTTGAGCAAGTCACTTAGGCCCAGATCCTCAAAGGTATTTATGTGTGTAGCTTCCAGGGAAATCATTGGGACTTAGGGGGCCTACACACCTTTTGAGGAGCTGGGCCTTTTAATCACTTTCCAGTTCCCCATCTGTAAAATGATTCTTCAAACAATGCTTCCCTGCAACTGTTGTGACAATAAATCCATAAATAATTGGATACTACCTTGATGGCAGCCATGTAACTCTCCAGCTAGGTAAACAGTGAAAAGTTTACCTGGAGATCAAGAGGAGGAGGATGGTTTTTATTTCTAGATGGAGCTGGTTGATAGCTGTAATCTGTTTTGTGATGACCATAATTTGGATAACCCATTGCCCCTTCATGGGGCACTGCTGCATATAGCGACCTTGATTCTACTATTCGGTGTAGTTATTGGCGGTAATGTTTTCTTTGCTTTTCACATTTATGCTGAAAGCCCAGGTGCTAAGATGTTTGCTTACGTTTGATCTAGTGATTATTAAACTACCTATTACCATTGTTGACTCAGGGGCAAATCTACTTATTTCAATATGGCCAGATTGTCTTTCCAAGAATGGTACTAGGGTCCCCCCCCAAAAGTATTTTCATTGCCATTGGATTGCTTTGAGTATTAAGGTGAGCGGGAAAGATATTAGATGATATGTAGGAACTGGCTAATCCCCACTCTCTGTGCCAAGTTTGGAGCTACCAAATACTTCCAAGGTCCATTCTACTATACATTTCCCTTCGCCTTTTGTGGCTCACTAGCTACAATCATGCTTCTTCCCTTTTCCGCAGATGTGGGTAACTTACTAACATGGGCAGCCATGACTGCACATGGTTCTCAAGCAGAGTAGTAATTTACAGGTAGTCACAAGCTACTTCCGCATTTTAAAAGATGCATCTATATTGTTGAGATTAGCATATCCCCTATTGGCTTTCCTTTTTGTTAATCTGTTAGAATTGTTGCATCCAGGCCATTCAAGGATCCAACATTAAAACTTGAAGGTCTGATTTCATCAAGTGCTGAGCACCAGTAACCACATGGGAAGTCAATTGCAAAGGCAGGTAGACCACACCTCTGAAAAGGAAGCTTTAAGTGTATACGTATCTCATGGAATGAATGTTGGGCTCCACTAACTAGCTAAGTCCACCTGTCCCTAAAAACTCCCCACCAACAGTGATCGGAGATGAAACTGATAAAGTGTGATCTAATGGAGTGAAATTCAGGATTACTTGGTTCTGTTCTTGGCTCTGCTGTTGACCTGAGAGGATGGTCCCATGGTTAGGGTGCTAGCCTGGGACCCTACAGAAACCCTGTGGATAATAGCACTGACCTATCTTACAAGGGTGTTGTGAGGATAAATGCATTAAAGATTGTGAGGTGCTCAGATAGTACAGGAATGGGACCATATTAATAGCCAAGATAGGCAGATAGTCTTGTGGATTGTATTTAGGAGTCCTTGGTTTTATTTCCATTGACCTTATGCAAGTCACTTCCCCTCAATTTCCTCGTCTGTAAAATGGGGCTGAAGATACTCTCCCTGATTTATAAAGTGGTTTGAGGCCAGTGGATTAAAAGGGCTGTATAAGAGCCAAATGCCTTTTTTGCTTCAAGGTTCATTTATTTCAGTCTGATTCTCACACAAGTATAGCCTTCACGTGACCTGCTCAGAAATGATGGCAAGAACAGCAAAGATTCTCTCAAGCTTGTGCGTATGATCTTTTCTTTTCTATCTTTTTCTTGGTGGCTCGAGAAGATTAAAGGGTTGTTTTATGAGCCCAACTCTGACCCAGGGGGTTCATAAGTAAAAGCGAGAGAAGTACATAGTGAGTACTTCAAAGTGCTTCAGAGCACAACTCTTACTTCAGTTCCATTAGAAATATCAAAATTGCCATGCCAGATTAGACCAATAGTTTGTCTAGTCCTGCCATCACAGTAGCAAAGAACTTAAGTTTCAGAAAAAGATTTAAAATCCTTTGAATGGACATTTATGTAAATTATTTTGATGGGGGGCATTTCTTCCTAGCTGTTAGTAGTGGCCTCCTGTCCCGAAGCATGAGGACTGGGTCCTTTATAAATATTTCTCCTTGTTACTGTAACTGCCTATGATATTCTTATTACTGATATAAATATCTAAACTTTGAACCCTACTAAGAGCTTTGTCTCAATAATATTTTGCTGCAGTGAGTTCTGCTAGTTAATTATTTGTAAAATGGGGCTAAAGCTTTACCTACATTTACTTCAGCAGAAAAGTGCCATTGTAATGCTACAGTTCGATAGGGTTCTTGGAGATGGCTCTGGGTATGCTTCCTAGACAATGAAGGGGCCGAAAGGAGATTATGTAGGTGTCTGGCTGGCTGCGTCCCACTTGAGTTGACCATTTGAATGCCACTGAGATATGATTATATTGTGTGGTGTTGTGTGCTTGGGTGCCTAGAGCTTTGCATGGGCATCTTTTTAGTTATTGTTTATAAATAAATTAAATAATGACAATATTTCAACATTGTCATTGTTGGGAATTTGAACCCAGGCCCTACCTTACTAGGAACATGAGCTAGAATAGATCCTCTAGCAGACTCCAATCCTCTGTTGATCAGGCACAGAGGGGGATATACATGGGGGGAAAGTGTTTTTATAACTGTGATTTGTAATTATTACTTTCCAAACTGTAGGGTTGGTCACATGTGTTAACAACTCGGGTGGTTTTACTGTATGCCTCTTGTGACAGGGTCGGGCCAGATGGCTATAGGAGAGTAATAGAAGGCAGATATATTAGCCCCAGGTTAAGTAGGTCCCTTTTCCCTGGGTAAGGTAAGAGGGAAGGTTCCAGAACAATCAGGAACTTTCTGGAGACAATTAAGACAGACAGGCTGATTAGAACATCTGCAGCCAATCAAGAAGCTGCTAGAATCAATTAAGGAAGGCTAATCAGGGCACCTGGGTTTAAAAGGGAGCTCACTTCAGTTTGTGGTGTGCATGTAAGGAGCTGGGAGAAAGAGGCGCTAGGAGCTGAGAGTGAGAATGCGGACTGTTGGAGGACTGAGGAGTACAAGCATTATCAGACACCAGGAGGAAGGTCCTATGGTGAGGATAAAGAAGGTGTTGGGAGGAGGCCATGGGGAAGTAGCCCAGGGAGTTGTAGCTGTCGCACAGCTGTTCTAGGAGGCTCTCTAGACAGCTGCATTTCACAGGGCCCTGGGCTGGAACCCGGAGTAGAGGGTGGGCCCAGGTTCCCCACAGATCCTCCCAACTCCTGGTCAGACACAGGAGGAGTCAACCTGGACTGTGGGTTCACGAAAACGGCCAAACTAAGGGCTGCCGTGAAGCTCCAAGGCGAGCAAATCCACCAATAAGCGCAAGACCCACTAAGGTAGAGGAGGAACTTTGTCACACTCTGTATACCTCAACCAGACAGGTACTTTCTGTTTTTCTGTGGCTACCAGAGGCTCAACAACTTTCGCAGCGTGATAAATTTCCACAAGGCCAGACGCTCCCTTCCCCTACGCTACTGTGTGAGACAAACAATTTTAGAAGCATCCTCTTTATGTAATTCATCTGCAGTCATAGTATTATAAGCTCTTTCGAGAGTGTTGAGGAAAAGCCCCTGAAAATTCCTCCCTATAGCTTGTCTCAATTTATTTTAAAAAGGCATGGTTATTGTATTTCTCGAAGTCTGTCTGCAGCTATGGCAGAAGGAAACAGATGTAAGCAAGCCTATCCATTCCTTCCTTCCAAGTTCCTGGATGGCAGCCAATGTTCAAACCAGGGCTCAAGACGGTACCGCTTTCTCTCCTCTCCCTGACCTGCTAATAGACAAGACATTTGTACATTACTGAACACTGGAGTACACATTGTGCCTTGCAACTGGACAGTCTAGGGTACTTAACAGAGTTGTAAATCTCCAGTTGTACCTTTCATCGCGGGAATCTTGGATATTGTCAGAAATAGTCCCTTGTGAGCTGCCCTAGATTTAAAGAAAACCGCCCTCCCCCAGTACACACAAAGAAAGTAGCTGGTGTTGCTGTTGATACAAAGTCTCCTGTTAGCCAGAAAGTGATCAAAACAACCTTGTGATATGAGTGATTGGCTGTGTGTATGGCATCAGTTCTATGATACAGGGGGACTGCAACCTGTTTGTCGGGTTCTGTACTGCAAAGCTTTGATAATTTTTTGTCATCGAACCAAAGTCTTATGCCAGTTCAATGATGTAAGGTCATTTTAATTCCGTCCCACAGTTGTTGGTGGGTTCCTTCCGCCCCTTTTCCCTGGAGGTTAATCACTGCGTGAGGTGTTGTTCCTGGCGCATTCTGTGATCTGGAAATTTGGTTGCTAATTACTGCCTTAGCACCAGGGAAGGAATCTGTAGAGTCCAGCTCTGTGAGTGACTGCACTGGTCCATGATTTGAACTGCAGGATTTTTCTGGCTAACTATGAGTCTAATGGGGGTTGAACAGTCTGCGTCTGGAAGAAAAATGGACTCCCCTTGTTATCTAGAGTGTATACCTAATAAACTCGTAGCACTTCACAAGCTTAGCAACACAAGAAGGAAAATACCTGTCCGGAAAGGGAGATAATCCCATTTTAGGAAAAGCATAGTTGATTTTTCTTTTGACTTTTCTGGATTTGTGGGGGAGGAAAGGGGGAGACTTGTGTAATTGGGCCCAAACCTCCCTAAAAACCTCTTGCTCAGAGGATGAAATTTTTCTTCCCCTTTCCCTTTCTGGTCACGTTTTACCTCTGGAGTTACTCAGCGAATTAATAGGTATAGAAATGCAAAGCTCTTTTCTTATTACACGCCATCGATCTGATTGCAGTGTCATTAATTGAAAGACTCGGGAAATGTGATGGATGGTTCAGCTCAGGATTCCACATTCATTTTGGCGTAGCCCTGCAGGAGAAAAGCTGCATGAAGCTGATTGAAGGGCTCTTTTTGTCTGACATGAATTATTCTTTCATTGTCAAACCTTGTAACAGCATTCAGACATAGGGAGATTTACAATGTGAAATCCTAAATGGGGTCTAGTCTTAAAATAAAATTAGGAAGGAAAAGGCTTTATTGTACAACATTGAAAATAGCTATATTTGTAAAAAAAAAAACCAACAACCCCTATTTCTATAAATTAAATCTCTTCTGCGAAATCCAAGGGGTTAACTTTGCTCACTCAGTTTTGAATTTGTTCAATGTTAAGGCCACAGATGAAAAACAATTGCTTTAATCATGTAACTATTGTCAACATTTTTATTACAGCCGAAGATGTTTGGAAGGGTTTGTTTGTTGGTTTGTTTGACTACTGTCATTTACCTACGATACTGATTTGCCCATTAATCTGTGGACCCCAGTTGTCCTATAAAATTATAGTTGAGAGTTATTTTTATTAGGGCAAAAAAGAAGCAGGCAATATTTAAATAATTAGTTTGAAAGAAATTGCTTAGAATTTGGGAAAGCAGGAAAATATACAATATCGCCTGTGCTCTCAACATTTCAGATTTCACCCAATTTGTTTTTGACAGCAAATCTTGTCAAATGTCTTGTGATTTTGTTCTTAGCTGATGATCCTGGAGAGTCCTACTGCCTAAATTCCTGTTGCTCTTTTGTCTGTTAAATATTTGTACCATGCTACTAGGAAATGCCTACAATATCACCAAATGGAACAATAAACATCCAGGATGAAGGTACAGTCCATCCCTTACTTGTAATTGATGTTACTGGTTAAGAGTTTTTAATGCAAAATAGCCACCCAACTTGTAGTCTCATTTGAGAATAAAATAGTGAAATAACATTATAAATTGTAAATATATGAATGCCTAGGCAGGGAGGGAGCTAAATTAGACAGATTAGATGAAGAAAAAACATTGGTTTAGATTAGTGGTGTCTATTCATCTAATTATTTTTTAAGAAAACGACTCATTTTATCAGCATGTGGTATGCTTTAAGGACCAAAGGTATTAGAAACCAGGCTATAAACTCAATACAAAATGGGCTAGGAAACAGAAGAATTAGACATAAAATATAATAATGAAAATGATCTATCTCAGCCTACCTACTTGCCTAAGCAGTTATAACACATCCACTACAGGAATTCAGATCTTCTACTGTTCTATTTGCCTGCGTGCCCCCCTCAAATGATACAACACATTGACTGTGATTATTTTGTGTTACAAACTCTTAAATAAACATTCCTTTAACTTGAAATGTATATTGCAGGCAACAAATTGGTCCAATAAGGAGGATTAGTAATTCATATTAAAGTAGGAAATAGCCTATTCACATACTATGAAATCAAATGAGTTGCTGGGAATGGTTGTCCTGTCCCCCTCCCTATTCTGTATATAACACCCTTACATATGTGTATTAAGGTCTCATTCTTCAGTGAAGGGTGAGATTATTTTGTAGAATCTGTTATGCTTTTGTCTCTCTCTCTGATAGGACCTTTGGCAGAGGGGCTGAGAGCAGGGTTGTTTTCGTGGGACTGCAGATCCTTGCTAGTGCTCTCCTTATCGTACTAATCCTGTGGTGTGTCTCTTTCAGAGAGCAAAGAGACTAGGATAAACCCTGCTCTTGGCATATTGGAAATCTGCAGTCACCATAGCACCTGCAATTCCCAACAGCTAAATTTTGAAATGAAGTGCATGGCAGGTCAGCACCATTTAAAATTTAAAAAAGCCTGTTATTCCTTTCGTTCATGCTGTACAATCTGCTCTGGGATTCTTGCACTCAGGGCTTCATTTGGTCAAGAAATTGTTTTACTGAAGCTGCCCTTTAATCTTGTTTCATTGGGAACACCTGCTGTGTGGTTACCAGCGACTAGTTATTCACTACTTTTTCTAGCCATTACTATTCTCTTATTGGGGAATTTCTCTTTGGGGATGTATTTTTGCTGCTTTGTTTTTTAAAGAGGGTTTTGTTTTTAAGCCTTCTCAGGCTAAATAAAGTTGATGACTTTTCAGGGTCACTGGGAGAGGAAAAAATGGTCTGGTGTCACTAACAAGCCTTCCAAGGATTGTGATAAAAGTAGCAATAGAGCTAATGAGATAGTTAGGCAGCACATGTCTCCATATGAGACTTTGTGGGCACATTATCCACGAGAAAAAAATGCTACTTATAAGTAACAAACTAATTCCATCAAACGATTTAATTTTTAATCTGTGCCATATTTCAAAACATTCCTTCAAATTAAATTTCAATTGACACTAGAGTTGTTCTTATGAAATCTCTGGATATAAAATTGCCCACAGGTTATAGTCACACCTTTGAAATATTCTATGCTTAATAGACCGTAAACAGGGTCTTTCTCATCCTTACCTCTTATTGTGGAGTCAAGGTGATGGTGGATTTTTTGATTTGGGAAGGTGTCGTCTTTTTATTTTTGTCCTTCTTGATTATGTAGCACTTTGCTGGTTTTCCTAAGATCAAATTCATTTGTCGAGCTTAAAAACAAATGAGGATAAAAGGTTCTGTATTTTTCTTTTCAATTGTTAGGCTAACATCTAAACACGTGTGGAAAACACCCTTAAAATGTCCTTAAAAATAACCTTTCTTTTAAAAAAATTAACAGTTTCGGTTTTTAAGAGGGTATACTTTGCTCATTTTGTGGACTTAACTTCAATACAGTCAACCCACTTTTAGTCTCTTCTGAAGAAACTAAATTTCATACATATTTATATATTAAATTATCAAATATATATTTGTCAAAGGCATCTTTAACTCCAGAACAGTTGATTAAAAAAAAAAAAGGATGCACAGCTACGGATCAGAGAATCTCTTTTGTTAAAACCTTTAAATCGCCATTTAGTTATTTGTTTAGTTCAATTTATTTTTATTGTGTTGTCCAAAGAAAAATATATAATGCTATGTCTAATTATGTTAGTATTCACATTAATAACCTTAACTTTACATAACAATGAGCACTAAACATTGAAAAGGCAGAAACAGATGCAATTTGTTGTTGCTAGCTAAGTTACTGTACGTGACCCAGGTGCTGTATTATTATTTGCATGTGTTTCCCACCTTTGTTCACTCAGACACATGGGGATCTCAAGCTATTGCTGACTAATTGATAGTTGTAGTAACTGCTATAGGCTCCTTAGATTAGAAATGCATGCAGACGTGTGTCTTGATTCAAACATTAAGGAACACACACTCTCACTTACTTACATGGGCAGAAAGTCTTCATACTAATAGAGGTGTGGGATGGAGATAGCAGGACATAAAACAGAAGAGAGAGAGGGAGAGAGAGACAGAGACAGAGAGATGGCATGCAGCATATATACCCCTACAAATAGTTCTAAAATGCGTTTGCAAATGCAGAAGTCTTCAGAACCTTCCAACAGTTCAGAACACCCTTTTTATCTCTTCTCTGCGGGACGTCTCCTCCAGATTACTCGAAAAAAGCGGAAAAGGTGAGAGCTCTGCCATCTTAGCTCTGAATTCATCTGATTTCCTTCCCCCCCCCCATCCCGCTGTATTCCTCATGCCATTGTCCATTCTTATGATGGCAGCCGCCCTTGCTCTTGAATGCAAGTGTCACAGCGGGAGCAAAAAGGGTTCAGGGCTGCATTGTCAAAGCCATGGTTGCTTATTGTTTCTTAGCCTTTCACTGCTCTGCTTTTCCAAGCCTCTTTCCCTATCAGTGGCCCCTGTCAAGGGGAGGAGTAGGGAGAAAATTGCAAGAGTTAGTCGTCCTTTTTATTGCACACTGTTATGATAAACAGCCCAGCAATAGATTCCACAAAATTAGGAATTATAACGATGGGACGGGGTGGGGTGGGGAGAATTCTTTGTAGGTTTGTGTTTGTCGCTGTCCATCTGTCAGAAGATTGGTTTCTTAGGAAAGACTTTTTTGTATTGGTGTTTTGGCCAGCCAAAAAGTAGAAGCAGCTGCAAAGTGAACAGTGAGCTATTTAGCCACAAGGTAAAAATTTCCTGTTGCTATTTGGATACTGAAGCTTTTCAATCTTAAGGGGGAGAAAAAGCATGACTGAAGGCATTTCTTAGCTGTGGTCCATCCATCTATCTATATTTTACATATAAAAGCAAATTATGATGATTGCAACTTGGCTTCTTTTGAAAATGGTTCAACAAAGAACAAGGTTTTTGTTTTAGAACATTGAATCTTGCACTGGAAAATGAAGAGGGGAGCAACTTTCTTGTTCTAGTCACAAGAAAGACGTTGGGTTGTCAGTTCATCTTAAAGTAAAATTGTGTCATAATTTTTTCCTCCCCCAACAAAAATTGTGCTCAAGTGTGTAGTTTGTTTTCCACAAACAGGCCAGCTTTTCCGGTACCCTAACTTCAGGGAGGTTACAAAGTAATGGCCTCAAAAGTTTTTTTGTTTAACTATGTCCTAGTATTAAAAACAAATTATATTTATAAAATGTGGCTTCCAGTAAGAATACAAATGCATTTAAGTATCCAAGCTATAAATTTTTGTTAAAGATAGACAGTCTGACCAAGAAGACAAGCAAGTGAAATTTGGGCTAGAGCTCTAAATTGCTCTACTAAATATCATCATTTTACCAATCCCCTTTTATAGTTAGCAACCTCAATGTAAATTAAATTTGCCCAGTGTGGAATTTAATTTTTAAAAGCATCTCTCATTACATTACATTGACAAAACTATTTTGATATCTATAATTATCAAGAGAAAACATTTAAAATCATTCAGATGTTTATTCCTTGAACTCTGAATATCTAAGTGGTTGCGAATGTCTAGAACTATTTTATCCTGTCTAATAATAGTGGGAATAGTGCTTTCTCAGTTGTAAATGTAGTTTAAGTCTGAGTGGGGTTTTGGAGAGAAATATCCTTTAACTGAACATTCATACCCTGTTTTGGTTATATTTGAGAAGACCTCGTTGTTTGACTCTCCAAAATGATAAATGTTTCTTGTGAATTATTTTGAAATAATTGGGGGAAATTATTTCAGACCAACTCCTTCCCTTTGTAATAGAGAATTTTAGAAGTTACCGATTCTAGTGTATGTTAATGGTCCGATGAGCAAATTATCTTAATACATCATGCAAACACCTTGACTTGCTTTGTGCAGTAAGCTTTTTTAGACATATGCATTGTCTTGTATTACCGAGGTTTAGGTCAAGCATGTGTCTGTTTGAAATTTCTCTATAAATGAAACTTTTGAAGCAACGTTGAAAGAACTCTGGCCTTGTTTTCCGCCAAAGACTGAATGCAGTTGAGGCCACCCTGAGAGCACAATGTTTAATTTCTATTCCACATCTGCCTTATATTTGCAATTGTAGGCCAGTGATCCTGGGCAAGGAGTACTGATCAATGATAAAGTTTAGTACCTTCTTTGCCAGGAGATTGTCATGTCTGCCCTGTAAATCTGGACTATCATTTTGCAAAATCTTCTTTAATGGGAGCTGAATTGATAACTTCTGATGATCCTTACTATGGGGAAAAATACAATTGTAGAACAGGATTCAAATATGTTAAAAATTCTGCACACTGGCTCTTTCAGATACTATCTGCCTAATTCTGATTCTAACTCACTCTAGTGTGAATAAGGAGTCATTCTCTTGAACTCAATGGAGTTTTACCTGTGTAAAACAAGTAAGAATGGTATCAGTATCAGACCCAGTTAATTTCTTTTCAGTTCAAGACCATGGACCATATCTTTCAGGTCTTTCCCCATGCACAGCTCCTATTTACCACTTGTAATGACAGATGCTTATGGACCAGGTACAATGGTCCCAATTCTGCTTTCATTTACATGGAGTAAATCTTTGACTTGGGTGGGTACTCCAAATCCACACCCAATAAAATGAGATCAGAATTTGACCTTCTGGGGTCCAGGAATAAACTGTTGAATGTTTTCTTTAGATAGTAAAATGTATTTCCAATCTAAAATGAGAAGGTTGGGATTTTTACAAGTGCTCTGCATTGGCCTAACTCTCCTCTGATAGATGTCAATGGAAACTTGACCACTGAGTTTTGTTGGAAGCAGAGTTAAGTCAGTGCTGAGCAGTTTTGAAAATCCAATCCTGAGAGTAAATGAGAGGTTAGCCAGCATAAGGACAGCAGGATTTGGCTGCATAAATGTGTTTTACTTCAGCACAGAGCAGTTAATGGGGAGTGAATGCAGAGCTGTCATGACTCTGGGAATGGGAGAAATGGTTCGGATGTAATAAGAAAAAAACTCCCTCTAAGTGCTTTCAGCTGTATTTAATTTGAGGATAGAATATTATCTTTGTATTTTTGTATGTGTTTTTTCAATATTCAATAAACTTCTAATACAATAAATGGTTGTATCAGCCTCTATTCCTTGAGCCCTACTCTTACTGAGTGGAATTTACTCCCATACAGAGGAAAGACCTAGGCACCACTTAACTCCCCAAAACCAAGCTTAAGAGGGACTAAAGTGGTCCCTTGTACTGGTCCCCTAAGTAGCAATGAATGTAATCTTCCTGGTGTTATTGAGTAACTCTGTTACTTCAGTGAGAGTTATTCTGTATCCAGAAGGGAGAATGGATCATCGGGGTCCTATGTGAGACCAGAATCTGAGCCAAAATCCCATTAAAAAGAACATAAGAATGGCCATACTGGGTCAGACCAAGGTCTATCTGGCCCAGTATCCTGTCTTCCGACACTGGCCAATGCCAGGTGCCCAGAGGGAATGAACAAAACAGGTCATCATCAAGTGATCCATCCCCTGACAGACAGAAGCTAGGGACACCATCCCTGCCCATCCTAGCTAATAGCCATTGATAGACCTATCCTCCACGAATTTATCTAGTTCTTTTTTGAATCCTGTTATAGTCTTGGCCTTCACAACATCCTCTGGCAAAGAGTTCCACAGGTTGACTGTGCACTGTGTGAAGAAACATTTCCTTTTGTTTGTTTTAAACCTGCTGCCTACTAATTTCATTTGGTGACCCCTAGTTCTTTGTGTTATGAGAAGGAGTAAATAACACTTCCTTATTTACTTTCTCCACATCAGTCATGATTTTATAGACCTCAATCATATCTCCCTTTAGTCGTCTCTTTTCCAAGCTGAAAAGTCCCAATCTTATTAATCTCTCCTCACGTGGAAGCTGTTCCATACCCCTAATCATTTTTGTTGCCCTCAACCTTTTCCAATTCCAATATAAATAAAAAGGCTACTGGCACAGCAATGGGAATCTCACAACAGAATCTGTTCTCTTGAAATTTGAAATCTCTCTTATTTTTCACTGAGGTTCAGGTGAGCTCCTGACCATTGAGGTGCCTTTTTCTGACTGGAACCTGAACTCTGAACCTTTTGAGGTTTCCCCAGCATGTTCAATTAACTATGGTAATGAATTTAAAAGCCAGTCACTGTACTCCTTGCTCACAACACATACAACTCCCATTGACTTAACTGGGATTTACATACATATAAAGGCTGCAGGCTTAGAAAGTAGCAACTGAACACAAGCAAAGCAGGCTTTTTTGGGTAGCAAGGTCAGGGCAACATGGCCCTGTGGAGGCCAATATTAAATATTTATTGAATCCACACCCATATTTCATTGTCATTTGTGGTATATAGGAATTAGGACAGTATCTCTTTAAATAGTACATGAGTTATCTAATAGTGTTCACTCTTCTGTGTTTTAGAAGCCGCCAGAACCCAACCAGAAGTGCAATGTGTACATGTATCTAGGCCTTGCATGTTGTGTGTATTCAGTGAATATGCTGTGCCCATGTGGTTTCTTCATTTCATGTCTGTTATGTAAAGGGCAAAAGACACGACATCATTGTGGCCCAGCTACTGATTCAAGAGAGTATGGAGTGAAAGACTGGCCTAGCAAGTTACTCTTCTAGTGGGCAAGATTGTCTTGGTTTTCAGTACATAAATGTAAAATTGTGGGTACTGTGTCTATTAGAGATGGTTCAGAATGGTAGAGTTGGGGGGGGGGCAGGTTTTCAGGTGGTGTAACTTGTCATAGCAATTTACACCAGCCGAGGATCTGGCCTCGGACTCATATCCTGATCTGAACTTTCCCTAAAGTGGGAGATGTTTGCATCTGCTGCTTTGCACCACCTACTTTAGAGGTGCCAAATGGATTAACCAGATCAGAACTTTGAAAGCTATGGCCAGTTAGTGCAACAGATAACATTCATGTGATATTAATGGCCGCAGAGATAAGGCTTCTTCTTACAGACTTTCTAACTGGATTCATTAACTACGTTTTAATAGTGTGTTAGAAATATCTTAGATGTTCAAATATCAGAGTTAATTTGTATTTTACAACTAAACACAATTTCTGCTTTGCAGCTGAGACTGCCAGAAGGTGCCTTCAAAAGGAAAATTAGCAATTTCCTTGTCTTCAGTTTGTTTGATTGTTTGTTTATTTTAGCGTCATTTACTGTCTAAGAACTGTGAGTGAAATTTCCACTTTTATCAGTGCATGTTCCATTTCTGGACCCAGCACAGTCACTGATGCAATGATAGTACCTAAATAAAAAAGCTTGGGCAATATTCTGCCCTCAGAGACATGCCCACCATTCCCATTGACTTCACTAATAGTGGATCAGATCCTGAAGTGCTTAACTATGAAAATTTCCCCCTAAGGCACAAAATGAGAGACAGGTGGCCAACTCCTAGTGGTTTTTCAATGGGAATTGGGCACCTAATTGTGCTTTGTACCTTTGAAAATCTCTCTCTTTCGTTCTTGAAATCAACCATTGTTTAATCTGAGCAAGGGCTGAGTAAACATACTTAGGTTAATAACAATACATACTTACCCTTTTCATAGTCTTCCATCCTATGCTGTCTAAGCATCTCAAAAATTAGTTATTAGAGTTGTGTAGATACAGCATTTGCAAGCACAATTTGACCCCTTGTGTAATAAATACTAAACTTGCTATGGGAGAATTTGTCTCACAGGCCATATGGCTGAATCTTGGTACCTTACTTTCAAAGGCAAGAAGTGGGCTCTAGAGCATGGGATTTGAGGTCAAGACTCCCATGTTTTGTTTTCAGTGCTAGAGATTGACAGTGTGTGGATTTAGGCAAGACACTTAATCTCTCTGTGCCTTAGTTTTGCCACCTGTATGACAATAATACTTCCCTATATCTCTGGGCTATTGTGAGGCTTAATTAATGTATGTAATATGCTTTGTTAAAAGGGACTAGAGAAGTACATATAATAATTATCATTTAAAATTTGTTCTGCTAAAATGGGTGAATTTGTTTAGTTAAAATTAGACGACTCCCCCCCACGCACACACAAACACATACATTCTTTCATCAAAATCGCAGACCAAACCTCATTGGAGGTATGAAAATATTCATTAAACTCTTTCCTTATTTGTTTTAATTTTCATTCAGGTCTGAAATTCCAGTTTCCAGACTGGACTAAAACCAGAAGTTCCAAGATCTTTTGAGACAGGCTTTTTTAAAGGATGCTTCTGACCTGCCTGAAAGCAAGAAGTATTGGAAATCTAACCAGAGAGTCAGTTCTCATTAGATTTCAAACACTGGGGCAGATCATACAAGGAGCCGAGTGCCCTCCACTCACATGGATTTCAATGGAAGTAGAGGATGCTTCCCAGACTTGATTCCCAGTTGCTGGAGGTTCAGGAGGAGTAGCCATAAGGTTCAGAAAAACAACTGTTTATTCAAGTGCTTATTCCAATCAAAATGAACCTCCAAACTTATGGAAATTCACCCATCACTGATATCTACCCAGTTTCACATTAATTGGTGTGGCCAAATACTAAAACACTGAGGAAAAGGGTATCTCTCTCTGTCTCTCAAGTAGTTGTACTGGTGAATATCACCATAGTATCGGAGAGCCTAATGAAAGTGTTGTCACAAACTCAAATGTAATGGCACCAATATGCTAGAATAAGAAATCTCTTGTGTTTCATGTTCTTTGCACTAGAATTTATTGCAGACCATGTTTCCTGTATGTTGCCCCTCTTTTCCACCTATGTTACTCACCTTGACCCCTCTACTTGTTTGCTATTCCCACTCCTATCTTTTTCATTGCTCTCCCTGTGCATGGATCATTCTCCCAATCCCAGTTGGTGAAGTCACCGTCTTCTCCATATCAAATCCCTCCTAAATCTTCACGTCTTCAACAGCACCCAGAGAAAAAGAATTACCGTGTTAATATGTGGGTGTGTTTGTTATGGATCTAGATAGATTAGCTAAAAGCTGTGCATATACCTAGACAAAGTAACCATATGGTCTTCCTACTGTAAGCTTTGTACTTCCTTCCCCCACATGTTTGTTAATCTCACTTGTGAGAGGTCTAGAATTAGACTGGTAAACTCTTTTGGGGGCAGGGGACTGGGACAAGCCCCTTTTTTTGCTCCACAGAGTTCACAGCACATTTTGGGGACTGTGTGAATAGGTTAAGTGGTAACAATTCAGAGTTAATTCAAGTACAAGTCTTAGATCAGAAAAATGTGAGATCAACACAGCTGGCACTAAGACCTTGGTTGGTAAAAGTCAGTCAGTGGAACTATGCTGATGGACACTTGCTGTGCATCGGGTCCTGTTGTTCTATGGAAAACAAATTATGGGTCTGATCCAGAGAGGTACTGAGCATCTGAAGCTGTTGTTCAAGTCAGGGGGCATTACAGGTGCTGACAACCTCTTATGAAAGAAGACGTAGACAGTCACTGGCTTACTTCTCAGTGATAAACTCTTATGTACCACCAGCCATTGTACTAACCGCTTGTTACTGTGATGTAGGATGATAGCAAAACCCTTCAGAGCCAGTCTAGTCTGTGGTGTAATCCCATATTCAGGACAAATGTCCACTAATCACTGATATCAATGCACATTACTTCTTCATCTAATATTACTGATATTAGGGGACAAAGCACTCTTCATAGACATTGCCTGAAGTTAGATTAAATTGCAAAATACAGAAACAGTCCTATCATTTGTTGGTCCCAGCTGATGGAGACTGGTAGAGTTGATGGTTTCTCTGTCCCAGCTGCTGGGGACTGGATGATATGGACTGGTAGGGTTGCTTCCTTCTTCTGTATTTGCATTGTTGGAGGAGAAGATATAATTATCTATGAATGGCCAAGTTTTGATGGGATGTGGAACCTCTGGAAAAGCATGTCTTGCTTTGGTGGTTAAAAGTGCTTCCGTTACTTATACTGTGTATGTCACTGAGAGCAGGAATCGTAGGCATCTTTGTGTGTGCGTAAAATTACACAAAACAAAATGTGACTTTCTTGAATGTTCATACCAAAGAAGACACTGACACAAACGGACAAACGTGGTTTGTACCAAGGTTACTATGCAGCCAGTCAGCTCCCAACATACAAAGATGTACTATTTGTTTTTGTTTTGTTCACAGACCTTTTAATGGCTTGGAAAAACTTTCATGGGGTCAAAATTAACCTAAGGTGGTTATTTGTATTAGGGTAGAGGCTCCACATGAGAACAGGACCGCATTATGCTAGACATTGTACAAGCACATAGTGAGGGACAGTCTTTGCTCCAAAGAGTGTAGGATCGATAGGCAGGAGAGACAAAGGAAGTATTTTGCAGTATTATTGTAGCCATGTTGGTCCCAGGATTTGAGGGAAACAAAGTGGGTGAGGTAATAGCTTTTATTGGACCAACTTCTGCTGGTGAGAGAGACAAGATTTTGAGCTCTGCAGAGATCTTCAAAACTGGGAAAGGTAGTCAGAGTGTCACAGCTAAATACAGGGTGGAACTCGTCTAGATACCAAAAATCATGGACTCAGTAGAGACACAAGTTTTATGTCTCATTACAACAATCTCTATGTAACCCACTAACTCTCTACAATGTAATAAGATCCAATAATTTAAAGAGGCAAATTCATCGATTCATTCAGAATGAGGTTACTGCATTGAGTTCTTTGTTCACTGTTTTTGAAGTCCAGTGTTTTTTCTCTTCCAGTTTTAACTGTTTGAACTCACTCAATATTTGTGTGTGTAGTTGTATAGTGCTTTTCATGTTTAAAGCACTTTCCTAACCATGAGCTTGACTCACCTCTTGTGGGTGCACATGGGGCTACATTAGAGTGTGTCACAACTCCATGGAGAGAGAAGGCACTGATGTTGTCATCATACTTCTCCAGTGGAGGGCAGTTTTATGCCCAGCTGGGGCTCCACAGGTGAATAGGTTGCTTAGAAGACCTATTGAATCTCCTATAGGTCTTCTCATCTGGTCCTGCTACTCCTCGGGCTTTGTCGGCCACCTCTTAGCCACTTGGCAGAGTGGGCTGGCAGACAGCTTGCACTTCTGGGACTTTCTGTCACTGGGGAATTGTAGCCCGGGCTTGACTGGTTGAACAAAGGCAGTGTTTCTGGCTCATGAAGCACTGCTTCATCATATTTGACCCCTGAAGTAAGGAAATAGATATCATTGTACCCAGTTTTGCACACGGGGCAAATGTAGCACAGGAAAAGTGACTTGCCTATATCTATAGAGGAGTCCGTTTCAGAGCCAGGACTAAAATGAAATTCTGTGCTTGAACCTAGAGCTGGTCAATAATTTTTTGACTAAGCCTATTTCCATCACAATGCCTGTCTGTAGACACAGGTCAGTTTTGATGAGTTTTTTGTTTTGAAAAACTTTGGAAATTTTTTTTTAAGTTGTTGACACCCCCATCTTGACATTTTCTGAACAAGAAGTCTATTTTTTTATTCAAAACAACTTCTTCTTTTTAAAAGTAAGTTAACTAAAGTAAAAATAAATTAAAAAGTTGAAATTGAAATGAAACGTTTAGGTATTATTAAAACAAAATGTTCTGATTGATCCAAACCCACGTGTGATGATTAGCTCATGAACATTTTTGAGATTTTGACTTTTTGTCCCAATTTGGGATGGGGAAAAAACTCAAAATCTGGAAAACCTCCCTGGGATGGGACAAGTCTTTCCCACCCAGCTCTACCTGAACCACTGGACAAACACATCAGACCACACTTCAGGGACCATCTTTTTGTTCTGTGTTTCTATAGTGTCTAGCACAATGGGGTCCTGGCCCATGTCTGGGACTCCTTGGACCTACGGCAGTACAAATAGTTAGTAATACTAAATGGTAGGAGTCCTTACTGTCTTTATGGGAAATGTCCCTCTACAGGGGTAGTAACATCACTCCTGCAAAGTCCCCTGGTAGCTGACTCCTGATACTTACAGAACTTTGCATATACTCCCAGTTGAACGCACTTACTCTGGTAAAGTGGATAACTCTATTAGAAGGAAAATTGGAAGTGGGGAGAGAGGGTTTAAAAAATGCTAGGACTAATTTGAACAAGTTACTAATCGGCTTTTATTATTATCTGATTTAGCTATATACTTTAGCTTTAAAATTAGCTCATTTAATAATGACATTGTGAGAATTAAATCTATGCAAAAAGGTAAAACCTCTCAATAGCTCTCATGCTGTATATTTACTGCCTGTAGTGCAATACAGATGACTATAGATACTGTAGTAATAAAGCTATATACACTGTTGGCCTTGTAGTCTCACTCTTTGAGAAAGCATGTCTGTTTCTAAGGGTGCACTAAGCCTGTAGCTTGCTATTTTGGATGCCTCCTTCTAGGAAATGATTCAAAAACTAAACATTTGTAAAATGATCTTGTGGGCCATCTGGTTCTTGCATGTTTGAAAAGCTATATTCAGCAGGGTGGATCAGACAAGAAAGTCAGCGACAAAACCTCATTGTTCTGAGATTTAAAATAAACTTGTTGTGGCTAAAACGTAAAGTGTTAGCTCTTTAGAAGGCATGCTGTCAGTCCAGTGCACTGTACTTGGTCAGTCAAACTGTGATTAATTGCAGCACAATGGTTTACAATTTGAAAGAGACATAAAATGCTAATATTTCTTCCCATAATACCCAGATCATATCCGGGCAGAATATACACAAACTTAGTTCCTGCTCCTACCAACATTTGTGCATGCAAGTGTATTACTTTGCTCACATAAATAGTCTGACTGACATAAGAGGGGTACTCACTTGAGTAAAGTTGTGCACATATGTGGTTGTGTTAACCACATTGGTCTCACTCTGTGTCCAGTGCACATGGGCTCTGAGTCTGTTGCAGCCCTAGCTAGGTACCCCAGTCTCTAGCTCAGGCTTGGGGACATTTTACGATATCATTTCTGGAGGCTCCTGTTCAATCCCTAGTGCTGGCCAACATGGCAGCCATCACATAAGTGGAAGCTCATTTGGGGTTTGAACTGCTGTGGACCTCAGATGTGTGGATGGCACTTCCTCTATCTAAAGGAAGTATGTAACCCACTTGACCGTATGTGTTATGCCTCTCTTCTGTGCCTGATTCACAAAGGATATGCATCTCTTATAGCTCCTAGCTCAAGCACGGTTCTTTATTTCAAGCTGTAGAGACTCCATCTTTCAGCTCTGGAGATCCCTGGTTTAATCCTTGGTGTGTTGGCTAAGATGATAGCTGACACATTTGCAGGATCTGACACCTTAGGCTATGTCTATAAACCAATAGAATGGTTTAGCTATTATGAAATATCTGACTGACTGTACAAACCATCAAGGAAAGTTGCAATTTTAGATCTTTGTTTATGTACCCCCACAAAGGATGGACACTGTGACTGTGGCTGTTGATTTGCAAGAGATACTGGGCCTGGTTCTGATCTCTCACTGTTTTCTCCTCATTGCAACACCTCTGGCTTCGTTGGAGTACCCCGATTTCAAGTGTGTATGTGTAAGGGAGATCGGAATCAGGTCACAAAAGATTGTGAAATATAAAGGAACATGGGATGATTATTTTTTCAGCTGTTTTGTGGGTTAGACATGAAAAAGGCTTGAGAATACTGTAACTAGCTGAAAATAAAGAGGGAGTTTTGGAAGGCAGAATGTCATTACCCAAGTTGGACTTTGTCCAGGACTAACATTCCTGCCCTTGCAAAAAACACAATGGCATTTTTAGAAGTAAAATTTTTCATAGTGCTGCTATTATTATTATTGAATCCCACACCAAGGACACTATCTGCATTCACAAGCTATCAGAGTCTCCTTACAATTTGCTTAGCTAAGTTCACAGCATGCATGGTTTAACAATCACAAAGTGCTTGGTTTTAAAGTTACTGTAAGTCCTGAATATGTTCTCTCTATATTTTTGGTCATTTCCTAGATGGAAGTCAGTGAGTTTGTGGAAGCCCATCTTTTAGAAGAGATGGATTTACAGCGGTAAGAAAAGTGAACCATGTGTAAGAGGGTAGGGTGTTTCAACCAAGATCTTTGCAGGGTTCATTTTCTTGAGCCGGGATATTTCTATAGGATTCTCTGCCCTCTGGCAACAGTTCATTATCATTAAGCTTAAAAAACATTGGATTAGATCCTCCTTTGGTGTGGTTTCATTGAAGACAATGGAAGTACGCTGATGTACACCAGTTGAGGACCTGGCCCATTGTATGTTTGGGAGGGAATAATCCCACCACTATTATGAGTCACTGCTAATAGGATGGCTTGGATAAAATAACCACTGATTTTAGCTTTTACCTGTCCCTCACCAATCCAAATCTTGGCCCAAATTCTGATGCACTTACTGAAATAATCAAGGTTTTCTTAAGCAAAACTACCACTGAGAGCTCTAAACCGAGAAAGGACCACGAAGAAGGGACTCAGGTTTTCAGGATTTAGCCTCATAAAGCCTGATGCAATGACCAATAAAGTCAATGGGAGTCTTATTCCAGGGAATACTGGATCAGACCTTTGCTTAAGGTTCAAGAAGCTCTGGCAAACTTTTTATGCCTCTCTATTTATTTTAATGTTTTGCCAGCTTCTTTGCTTTTTGATCTCTAATTCTAGCACTGCTAGAGTAAGGACATTATATTGTGGGGATTTAGTTTATACTAACATTTTCCCATGATGTGGCATGGTGCAGAGGCTTTACTTGGTTTCCAGCAAGCAGAGAGTTATTTCACTGCTCAGATCCTACAGAGAAGTTCTGTGCTGATGGGACTGAGAACTGAAAGTCCCAGTGTTTACTGAAAAGGATCCTAGGAAATGCTACAGAAGCAGCCATTGGATGTGAAGAATACAAGGAAGAAAGACCTTTGAAGGAGGGAGAGCAGCAAATTAAAAAAAGAGTAGAACCTTCAAGGCATAATCCAATTTCTAACTAAATGGAGATAGGAAGAAACTTTCCCTAGATGCAGACTATCCCATACCTATGTATGAGAGGGGTCGGTGGAGGAAGGGCATCCTTCCAAAGTAGCTGCTACCGGCTACTATGAAAGACAAGATTCTGGGCTAGACGGACAATTGGTTTGACCCAGTATAGCAATTCCTATATTCCAAAATCAAACCAGGTTCATTGGAATAGTTCCCAGAGAAGTCACATGATTTACGTGACGGATGTGCTGAGCCTACCTCTTTATGGTCAGGAAAGTCACCATCAACTCAGCAGAAGTAATTCTTTACTGACTTCTCAGAAAGAGTTATTGACAGACTCCATATGTTAGCTGAACTCTCAAGAAAATAGGGAAGAAAACAGAAGGACCAAAGCATTGTCCCTGTGCCTGTCTGATTCAGACAGGCAGTGGCCTAGTACAGTGGCACCTTCCCCCAGTAATTGTGGTCTGTCTCATAATTGCCTTTTATTTTACAGAATAATTATATCCAGTTTGTACAAGGGGAACATGGTTTCCCCTCTGGTTGTTGTGTCAGAGCAGAAGCTTAAACCCAATCTAGATCCCAGCAAACCTGTGGGAAAGGGCACAAACCCATTCACCTGAACCCTGCTGATGGGTTTGCAATGAGAGTCAGTCAATAGGAAACTAGGTACATTCAAACTTCAGATCTATGAACGTATGCAAACAGGCCCTGACAAAAAGAAAAAAACAATTCAGAAATCTTTTTTAACTTGAGCATGGAAAGGTTTGTTTTCTAGTAGAATACCCAGTGCTAAAGCTTTGCAAGTTATTGAATAGCAGAAGCATTGGGTGGTCTCCTGACCTTGCCAGATTTCTAGTCCACCCATAAAGGATAGTTTTCTGGCCCAAGCATTACCTCTGAAATACGTGGACTGCCTCAGGCTGCAGATTCAAATCCCAGCAGGTGCAACTCTGTCCTTTATTCTTTTGAGAAAGATAAGCTCAGTTCAATTCCATTTACTCTTTAGAACAAAACCTTGCTACAGGCCTTTCTACGCTACCTGGGTATTAAAAATCTAGTGACACTTTTCATAAGGCTAGGAGTTTGCTGTGGACCAATTGTCTTCCAGCACTGTAGACTGTCCCATTGATTTGTATCAGTTGGTTGCCACCCTTATCCCAGAAATGGCTTCATTTCATTGATGCTATATGAAGAATTTGCAAACCTTCTGGATGATAGACATTAGAAAAATGTAACGTTCCACAGATGTGCTGGTCATTTTGGATAAGCCTCAGGTGATCATCTGAATATGGGGAGGGTGCTGATATGAGCAGAAACCTTTGAGGGTCACAGATGTCCTTCCTCGATCTTCACAATTTCTTACATGTCCACCTCCTGCTCTGAGGTCCAGTAACTACCTCTGTCATTCTCAGCCAGAGATCTTCACTGCCTCTTCACTCCCCTCTACTCCTCCCGCCCCCCATCCTATGTCACCAGGGACAGAACAAAGCAGTTACAGTTAGGAGAGAGAGAAGAAACACTACAGAAATGTGATTCACCACCCACACTTACATATCTACTCTTCCTTTCTTTAGATAAGCAAGACTTTAACTATAACCATAGCATAGATAGGGACACACCATAATATTTATTATCTAATTTAAATTCTCATTATATTCTATATTAAAGAATGAAGACTTTGACAAAGGGCCTGAACTAATTGCTAATTATGCTATTTTGCAATCTTTTTACAATTTTGTTCAAGAAGGATTAAAAAATCTGCTCATTATTCGTTCCTCTTGTTGGCAACCTCAACACAGGATCTCTGCTCTTGTGCTTAAGGCACAGGACTGGGCCTCAGGAGAATGGTGGTCAGTTGGCTCTGCTACAGATTATTCATGTGAACTTTGTCATGTTACTTACAGCAGGATTTTCAATAGTTCCTAAGTCCTAGGAGGCAGAAGCAGCTTAGGTTCCAGGTGGACCAAATTTTTAAAGGTGTTTAAGCTCCTAATTTCCATTGATTTCACTAAGAGTTTGACATTAAATACCTTTAGAAATTTGCCCCAAGTGCCTAAGTCACTTTTGAACATGAACTTAGTCACCTAAGTCACTTAGGCATGTTTAAAAAAAAAAGTTACCCTTAACGTTGTGCAGGAGGTCAGACTAGATGATCATAATGGTCCCTTCTGACCTTAGTACCTATGAATCTCTGTGCCTGGTTCCTATCTGTAAAATGGGGAATAACAATTACTTCCTTTCTTCTACCCGTTGTTGGTCATTTCTAGTTAATTTGGAAACTCTTCAGAGTAAGGACTGTCTCTTACTATGTTTCGGTACTGTGCCTAAAACAATGGCACTCTGAAGGTGGCTTTTGCCTCTCGGTACAAGTAATCATTAATTAATTACTGAATGGGCCTGGGGATGGGTGCGAGTCTTTTGCACCTACGCCTGGGTCAGAATTGAAAGGCATTGACAGGGTGAGGTAATGACAACCTTACAGCTCAGCAGTGGAAATGAATCTGTTCTGTGGAAAAACTGGAGGCTTCAGTCTGCCGCCTGTTTCCAACCCAGCAGCTTTCACCAGTATTGTACAGCTCCCACCAAGATTTAAAAACTATTAAAAAGAAATCAAACAAATAAATAAAAATACATTTGTGACTCCTGGGAACAAAACCCTCATTGGAATGCTCTCCGTACCTTCCTTGTGGTTTCTCTTGGGACTCATGAGCTAGTTTCAAAGCTATCAGCTGTTCAGAATAGAGCAGGGAGACATTCTTTCACTCTGGTTGACCTGGTGTCCTGTGAGTCCCCCTTGCCGCTTGTCTCTTTTTATATACTGTATGCCAATGACCAACACCGGGGGCGTTCTTGTCTGTTTCATGGCTGTGGCTGACCATCTTGAGGAGAAATTAAGCACAAATCAAGCGTTCTCATGGATGAACGCGAGGAGCAACAAAGACAGGCTCCAGATGGTGGATCCACCTCAGTAGCCAAACTCAGGCCACTGCAGAAGGAACTGTTTTGAGAACGGAAGTGTCAATACGATCAGAAAGCCACTGAGGTTCTGTCATTAGGAACTATGGGAGATGGCCAATGGGAGGCAGCATTCTGAACACAGAATGCTGTAGCAACACAGGCTCCATGAACGCGTCAAACCTGTCATCCAGTCGCTATGCTGATTCTCCCAGAACAGCATGTCATAGGTGAGGTCTTTGTCTTGATCTTCAAGGTGCTCAGTGATGCGGGCTCAGGCTATCTAAACCATTGCCCAGAGTTCTGGGATGAGGACCACAGCTGACAAACCCAAGCACACTGCAACTCTCCACCACAACAATAAAGCTTGTCTGTGCAGGAGACAGAGCCTTCTTGGGGACTGGCCCAAGACACTGGAACATTACTCCCACAAGAGCTAAGAACCATGACAAATCTCCATTCCAAGCACACGTCTTCAGCTTGCTTACACTAAGAAAAAACATGGGTCACCGACTTTTAAAAACAAAAATCCACCCACGATTTTCCTGGTGTGGGGAACGTGGGTGAGAAGAGAGACCAGGTGTGCTACATGCTAATCACATCACTTAATGCAATGCTGGAAGGCGCTCATATACCACAATGATGGAGGCAGTATAAGAACTGGAACAGAATGGAAGAAAAGAAAGGAAAAAGCCTTTTTGTCTGCTTCTGGGTAGCAGTCGCGTATTTTGAGCTGCATCTGAGAGGTCACTATTTGAATCTGTTATTCACTAGCTGTATTTGCGATGACTGTTGTTTTAGGTTGCTATTAAGTTTAATTTACATAAAACAACACACGCACCTTTTTATGCAATGGGAGCATATCTCAGTAGGTAGCTACTGGACTCAGTGATTCCTTCTCCCTGCCTAGTGACAGCAGTATAACCATTTGTAACCCTGACTCCTGTCATATGAAGTGCACTTACCAGCAGTCTTGTGTGTCTCACCCTTATTATATGGTATATTAAGGATGGTGAAATTGGGCCCACACTATTATGGAGCAAGGTAGAAAACAGAACACCCAGCACTAAGTATAATAACGTAATAGGATAAGTGAGAGAGTGAAGCAGCAGGATGTAATAGATGCCTTAGGTACTTCCGTGATGGGGCCCATATATTTACCTAGATAACAGAAAGCAGAAAAACGAGGGCACAGGGATACTTTAGTGCTCCAGGAGGTAGGTGTGGGTGAATTGAGAATGCAGCAATGTGGGACACTATAGGAAAAAAAAATAATACCCAGGGTTTAGCCCTGTTCATCCTGCAGTTTTGGACCCACGGGTGCTTTATACACCTCATATCATAGTGCTTTCCCCTAGCTGTCCTCTTTCCTAATATGTTTTCCCATTGTGCCACTTAAACATCATCTCTGGACAGTGCTTTGTGCTTTGTTAAACCTGGAACGAAGGGAAGATTAGCATAGTCTCCAGTCTAGTTTAAATGTCACCTCTCCACCCACCGACATTGAAATGCAGCCATAACAGGGATAGAGGCATGTGCATGATTCACCAAGGACCAGCAATGGTCTGTGACATTTGGGAATGGAGCCAGCAGGGGATAAAGCAGAACTGATGATAGTGAGCAGGGGTCTGAGGATGCTGTGTGCAGGGGAATTTATGCGGGTGTTGATCAGCCAGGCCTTATCTGGCCTCTGAACAAAACCTCCCCAAATGTCTTCTCCTTTGAGAAATGTTTAGGATATATTGGGTTCCCTATATGCTCAGAGGGGGCCCTCCCCACTTGAATCTGCCTCTGCCATGGGGTCGGTCGTCTCTGTGGCACTGTTTCTGTATGCCATGCAGAGGCCTCTGCCAGGACCGGATGCCTGGCAATGAGGAAAAGCACATGAGCTGTTGAAGTGAGGCCCCCTCACCCCACACTCTGGCACGAAGGCAGCCCTCTTTACGGGAGGAGCAGGATATAAATCTGTATTTCCACAGAGCCGGAGGGTGAGAGCTGGTGGCCTTGGACTGCCCTTCATTTCATGTTTGGGACATCCCCAGGCTAGTCCATTGTGGGATGTCCCCTTTCCCCACCAAATGGAGTGACTGGGAAGAAACTCCAAGGGGGAAATGGTGTCAGAGCTCTCCCTGCTTTCTGCCCCATTGGCACCTCCCTCCCAGCAGCAGATGGAGGCAATATGACTTCCCATATGTAGTTTCAGAGTAGCAGCCGTGTTAGTCTGTATTCGCAAAAAGAAAAGGAGTACTTGTGGCACCTTAGAGACTAACAAATTTATTAGAGCATAAGCTTTCGTGAGCTACAGCTCACTTCATCGGAGTTCATATGTAGTTGTCATCATGCTGAGCAGTATAGCTATGGCAAGAGGCTATGCATTGAACTGCATACTTCCTCAGGCAAGTTCAGACAGTTTTCTTGCCAGCCTTTAGCATGTTTAACATTGGTTTTCCATACCCTCCTTTGAAGAATGCTGTTCTTATTTTCATGGTCTTTTTGCTGCTCCGAGTCTGGATTCCTTAGCTCTGACAGGGCTGCTCTTGGCCACTAAGCCTCCTTTACAGTTTTACTGTCAGTGGAAATGGATGCTTATCTTATTTGCTGACTTGGATTGAGAAAGGTGATGGCTCATATATTCTCCTACTGAAGTGAGAGTCATGTATTCTTTTCTGCTAACACAATGACTCAGATATTTTCTTCCACAGTGGTGCTTAGGATCAGGTTAAATGAACCATTTAGATGAGTTGGAGATAAAGGCCCAGATACAGAGGTGATGTGTAATATGCCGTTATATCATTTCTCTTTGACTCAGGCTGCCTTGCATTGAGTTAGACTCTCTTACACCCACCTACACCCACTTACTGATATCAAAGAGGACCAAGCTGGCTTCAGTTACAGTGAGGAGCTCAAAGAAGTAGTAAGAAGTGCAAGTTAAAATAGCTGTCGCCCTTATGTAACTTACACCTTCCTGCTGATTGCTTTTCATGCTATATTCTTCTCTCCTGACCTCACCCCAGCATGCGACTGTGGCCTGGTCTACAGTACATGGTTAGGTTGACATAAGTTACCTTGCGTTGACCTAGCTGGGGAGCGTCTTCACTTAAATTTGGCTCCTGCCGACGTAAGTGCCTCTCTGCGCCGATTTAGTAATACCACCTCCTCGAGTGGCGTAGAGTCACGCTTGATGTAATTAGACAGACGCGGTGTCACTATAACTACTGCGTTGCTTACTTTGACTGTTACGGGCTTTCAGGAGCCATCCCACAATGCCCCACACTGGCAATGCAATCGATACAAGTGCTCCTTTTGTGGACGTGCACCGCCAACCCAAGGAATCAAGAATGCATGTACACAAGCGATGTAATAACTGTGCTGGCTGCATGCTGACATAAGTTAGGACAACGTAATTTTGTATGTAGACATGGCATTAGTCACACAGACTTAGACTCAAAAGGCCAAATTCCTTTTCTTTGGTTATAAGATTTTGGGGTGAGATTGTTTATTATGGGCCAGATTTTCAACTGAGGTAAATGGATGTAATGCCATTTGAATCAATGGAGCTATGCCAATTTATACCATCTGAGGACATGGCCCTATAATTGTTAAACGGACATTACTAGTATAGGGAAATTTAGAGTGTGTGTGTGTAAGACCCATGACGTTGGTAAACCCTTCATTTGTTTTAAAGGGGATTTGGGACTAACCAGCCCATGTTAAAAAAAAAAAATTATTTTTCCTGTGTTTTGAGGGATTGAGGAGGGACAGGAGAGGAGACCTTTAGACTAAAAAGGGTCGAGGACCATACTTTGAACTCAGTTGCACCAGAATGTTAATCCATTACAGTAAATGGAGTTCCTCCTAGTTTAAACCAGTGCAAATGGGCATCTGAATTTGCCCCTGAAATTCTAAATGATTCCTTAACAAAATCTCTGAAGAGAAGTGCTACCATCCAGAACATTATCTGCATTTCTAAGTCTGAGTTGGGTGGAACTGTATTGGGGCAGTTAAACTCCAGTTTGCCCTTTATTTGTTAATCCATTCCCTTCAAACCGTGTTAATATGTCAGGGTCCGGAATTTGTCTAAGGTTGATATATAGACTCAGATGATATTACTTGTCTTGTGTTAAATAAATGTCCGAAGGAAATGGATAATAAAATTCACACCATAGTTCAAAGGATTGCCAAGATGGAGAAATCTGTTGAACATACTCAGAAAGATGCACAGTGCAGTTTTCAATTATAGAATAGGGGACGTTCTTCTCTCTCCCCCCCCCCCCAAAAAAAAAGAGAGAGAGAGAGACCAAAACTTCTAAAAATTGGTGTAGTTCTTTATTTGGAGAAAGTATATTGTTATACAGGAAAACAGAATTTAAAAAAAAAATCCCATGGTAAGAAACTTAAAAATTTTAGAGGTGAAGGAAGCTTACAAAGGACACACAATCCTTCTATAAATTTGTCAGATTTATTAGGGAAAAAAATCAATTTTAATCTTATTTCAACTTACATAAGTGAAATCATCTTGGTCGCTTAAAAATGGTCAAAAAAAGTTTCATTAGTGTTGTACATTTGCTCTTTCTTCCCTGAGGAACATACACAGAATTTGAATCCAAATTAAGGAGAATTCTATCCTTTATTAAGGACAGCACCACTGGAAAGATGTAAAGTTGAAGATTTAAAATCAGAATTTATTAGATATGAGGGCAGAACTATAACCATATTTTTCCTCTGCTAACTTCAGAATTATTAAAGGTGGAAATAAGTATGCCAGTTTAGATTATGTTGATACAACACATTGGTTGGGTGCCAAGTGCTTGTCTCCCAGGGATTAAGAGGGTGATATTTTATAGAAATTTGTATTTACCTGAGTTTTAGTTAATCTTTGTCAAATTATTTGTTAATGAACTGGGTTACACAATGTAACACTGCTACTAATATAACAACATCTTAGGTGTTTATATGGCCTTCATCACTGTAATGACTGAGCATCTTAGAATCTTTAGTGTATTTATCGTCATAACACCCCTGTGAGACAGGGCAGCCCCCTTTTATGGATGGGAAACTGAGGCACAGCGAGTCTAATGGCCAGATTTTTAAAGGTATTTAAATGCAAATACCATTAAAAATCTGAACCTAACATGCTTACCCAAGGTCATATATGATGCTCAGGGCAGAGCAAGGACTTGAACCGAAGTGTTCCATGTTCTGGGTTTGTGCCCTAACTATTGCACCATCCTTCCTCTCTACTAGGCTTTGCTACATAGAATAATAGAAATGTAGGACTGGAAGGGACCTTGATAAGTCATCTAGTCCAGCCCCCTGCACTGACGCCGGACTCAGTGTTATCTAGACCATCCCTGGCAGATGTTTGTTCTTAAAAACCTCCAATCTGTACAAACTGTACAACTCCCTAGGTAATTTGTTCCAGTGCTTAACTACTTTTATAGTTAGAAAGTTATTCCTAATGGCTAACCTAAATCTCCCTTGCTGCAATTTAAGCCCATTACTTCTTGTCCTGTCCTCAGTGGATAAGGAGAAGAATTTATCCCTCTCCTCTTTATGACAACCTTTTACATACTTGAAGACTCTTACCATGTCCCACATCAATCTCCAGACGAAACAAACCCAATTTTTTCAATCTTTCCTTGTAGGTCATGTTTTCTAGACCTTTCATCGTTTTTGTTGCTCTCCTCTGGACTTTTTCCAATTGTCCACATCTTTCATAAAGTGTGGTGCCCAGAACTGGACACAGTACTTCAGTGCTAAGTAGAATGGAAGAATTACTTCTCATGTCTTGCATGCAACACTCCTGCTAATATATCCCAGAATGATGCTTGCTTTTTTTTTTTGTAATAAACAGTATTACATTTTTGACTCATAAGTTTTGTGATCCACTATAACCCCCAGATCTTTTTCTGTAGTTCTCCTTCCTAGGCAGTCATTTCCCATTTTGTATGTATGCAATTGATTAGTCCTTCCTAAGTGGAGTACTTCGCATTTGTCCTTATTGAATTTTATCCTATATATTACAGACCATTTCTCCAGTTTGTCCAGATCATTTTGAATTCTAATCCTGTCCACCAAAGCACTTGCAACTCATCCCAGCTTGGTATTGTCTGCAAACTTTATAAGTGTATGCTCTGTGCCATTATCCAAATCCTTGATGAAGATATTGAATAGAACCAGACCCAGGACAGATCCCTGCTGAACCCCACTTGATATGCGAATAGGTAAGAGTAGTTTCAGCAGGTGGAATGTATTCCAGCCAGAGTTGGAAGTAGGGACCACTAGCAGCCCTCTTTTTATGGAGAAAACAACACGGGATATTTAATCCACAAGGAATCTCAGTTTTATCCAAAGATGGATAACAAATAGCCTTGTGCGTGCTTAGAGCTTGAAAAGGCGTTTTACTGCAATGTGGGAACCTGAGTGTCAATGTCAATGTGTCACATGACAAGCTTCAATCAGATTTTAGGCTGCAGTGTGCAGAGCCCAGAGACCATTTTAACTGCATTTACACTAATTTGCTTCTTATAAGAGATGCTGGCTACTTAGCATTATTGATTCCTCTTGACTTATTGGGTGCATTAGTTGCCATTGACCCTGGCATCCTGTTGGAACAGCCTGGTGTCTCACGTGATGCTGTCTGGCTTTGTCCTTGCTCTGAGTCGATTCCTGTTTTACTCAGCAGATGTCTTTTGTTCTTCTCAGAAAAGAATTGCTCATCCAATTGCTCTAAGGTTTTACTGGGTGTGACCCCGTCAGACTTATATTTTTGCTGCCATACTCCCCTGTAGGCCAGACTGTCTCCATCTCCCCCTACCCCACCCCCCCTTTAGTCAATTTTACTGCTTCTGCATAAGCCAGAAGGAGCCAACGGGTTGGCTGGATTCTTCCTGAAATCAGCGTAGTTCTTTTTCTGAAATGAAGCAAGGAAATGGATTAAAAAATGACTGAAAGGGCCTGTCTAGTGTAAATCAATGTGACCCCATCACTGATTTCAGTGGCGCTATGCTATTTACTCCCAATAGAGACCCAGCCCTCAATGCAGAGGGTTTATGTGGGACTTAAATGGTACCCTGGCCATCTGAAGGCCCTCTTGCCAGGGCTTAATTTCAGCCTATTTAGCTTCAAAAAGCTGCAGAATTCAATATCTTCTTCTAATGCCTATATGGAGGTAAGAACTAGGGTTTTGCCTTGGATTTTAATATTTCTTTATTATAGGCCCCGGCTGCAAATTTCCTAGTATGCATAAAACTTTCACATAGTTTGAAGAGGGAGTGATGTGGGAGGATCTATTTCTAGGGTTTTGGTTCTACCCCTGGTAGAGATGGGGGTCTGTCTGTGTCACAATCTGAATTTCCCCAAAGCTCAGGAGCATTTGGATCCAGGATCCTATATCACTGCAGGGGCATGTGTTCATTACACTGTGTAACTGCAAACGTTTCTGCTCAACAGCTTCCGTATGCTTGATTTTTTGTTTGTTTTAAATTGCAAATGTAAAAATGCAATAGGGTCTGATTATTCTGCAGTTACTCCTGATTTGCAGCTGTGCAGGTGAAATCGGAAGCAGACTAAGTCTAGTCAGTTTCATTATCTTCCAGTTGTATTATTCCTTTTCTGACTTACTATCCCTTTGGCTCAGTAACAGAATATTGTGTTTCATTAAAAACTTACTATTCCTACTTAAACCACCATAAATTACTATGTTATCACCTTCTGCTACTGACTGCATCTTTGTTCGTATGAAACCGGTTTTTGGCATGAATATATGTTTTTGATTGTGAGGTGGGGTGGTAAAATTAAAAAAAAATCTACTAAAAGGAAAACTGATTCTGGTGGTAAACGAACATACCTGTCATTACTATAGAGGCGCTCCCTCTGCTGGTTGTATGTGGAATTGACTGCTGATAAAAGTGTTTCAGACAATAGAGCTATAGCGAGTCCGGTTGCAATGTTTTCACTTTTATTTTCCTGATGAAAGGTCTGATTTTAATCTTGCTTTACATCAGAATTACACCAGCATAATTCCATTGTCTTGAGTGCAGTTACTCTTTCTTTGCATGAGTCTAAGTCAGCAGCATTAGACCACCATATTTTAAACCTCACTTGCAATACGTCACGTCTTGTAACACAGACAACAGGGTGGTTGATCCTCCATCGCCTGGCACTTTGTGCCATCATTTTCCCCTATGCAAATTAGGTGTGAAATGCTGCCATTCTGATTTTGTAGAATTTCAGCTTCACTTTGTTCAGGTGAAAAGGATGACGAGGTGAAAGATTGTTTAGAATCAGCCCCAGTGTGCCCTCAGGACCTGTTGTGTGGGGTGCAAATGGAAGAAGGGGAAGGCAAAGAATGCTCCTCTGGGGGGGCCTGAGTCACCTGTCATTTACACAGGTGTGAATCAGGAGTAACTCCACTGAAGCCCATGTGATTTGTAAAACTGGCAGGTTAGATCAGACTCAGACCCTGTGAGCAGAAAGCAGATCCAACATGCCAGTTCCATTCCAGGTCCTAACTTTTCCCAAGGTTTTGTCGGTTCAGGTACGGCAGGGTTAGCTTGGCTCAAAACGGTCACCAGCCAAGTTCATGTCCCACTTCGGACTTCATTTTCCAGGATTGGGGTCTAAAGGCAATTGAGCTGGAGACCTGTTGCTGTCTAGTTGTCTAACATCTGCCTTATTGCCCCAGAGCTTTCCTCTTCCTTCTCCAACGGTAATCACTCTGGAGCTGGTTACTTCCACCAGGCCTGTTACAGGAGGTGGGGAGGTATTTTGGGAACACAATTAGTTACAAACTGGGGTGCGATCATGGTGGAGTGGGACTGGGGAGTGCAGCACCCTCTTCTCTGCTAAAAGCACAGGGAGAGCTCCCCTCCCTGCCTAGCCTTGGGTCAGCCCTGTGCCCATACAGTTCTCCATCTGCCTTGGCTGGGGCGATGAGAGCACCTCCTGCTGTTTCGATCTACTTCAGCCCCGGGAGCAAATTGAGATGGAAATTAAAAAATATGGGGTCAAACTCAACATTATCTACAGGAAATCGAGGTTGGGAATCTGCTGGGATAGCAGGGACGGAACACACCCTGTACTTCCCAGAGCACGGAGGTTGTTGACTCTTACACAGGCCATGGAGGGGGCGAGAAGTTTCCCTTCTTATCCTTGCCACTCAGCACCTGTGGAAGGGCCAGGTAAAATCTGAGCCTCTAATACTGTGTCAGCAGGGGGGAGATGTGTCTATATAATGTTGGAGTGGGAGGAGCCATCTATTAAGCTATGTACTGTGAAATTTAAATGATGCCAAGGAACCCAGAGCATGGGAGCGTGCTTTGTCTTATGAATCCATATAAATATTAAACCTGTCTTTGGGCAGAATGAAGTGGCCACATGGGCCAATGGATGAGGCACTCGCTTGGAATTCAGGAGATGGGTTCTTTTATTGGCTATGACATGCTGCAAGGCTTTACTTAAGTCACTATACCCCTCTGTATCTCTCTTTCCCTGCTCACCCTTTGTGCCTGTCTTGACTATTGGGATTGCAAGCTCTTTGAGCAGGCACTGTGTCTTGCTATGTATTCTGTGTATGTACAGTGCCTAGCGCAATGACGCCCTGATCGCAATTGGGGCATCTAGGCACTACTATAATGGAGATGATAATAAGGCAACTTGCCAGCTACTTAGTGTGCTGGCATTGAATCATCGACCCCCTTTGCCAAAAGAAGGAGGCTGAACCACTAGGGGAGTGTTGTGAAAAGAGAAAACAATCTGAATATATGTGTGGAGATTTCTGATTGAAACCCCAGGCTGTGTCATAATGGGTCCATCTTCCTTTCAGGTAGAAACTTTCCAAAGAATAATAAATTCACTCCAGGTCTGAACTGCATGTAAAATTGATCAGACTGCAGGAACCTCCAGAAATCATATGTATGTATGTGTGTGTGTGTGTGTGTGTGTGTGTGTGTGTGTGCATGAGCCCCATCCGCAGCACGGCTGAGGAGTGCACTGAATATTTGTTCCCTCTCTCGCTTGCTTTCTCCTGCACCTGCCTGCTGATGGCACAGAAAATTGATTTTTATGAAACTAAAAAGGTGAACCATGGCACTAGGCAGTTCGGAGCCATCTGTCTTGTCAGGACCGTAGTTGCAGGGAAGCCGCAGAAGGTGGTCACTTAGAATTATTCATGAATAAAGAGACAGCCAAACTCCAGCCAAATAGCCATCCTTCTGTGTGCGGGGGGAAAAAACCCAACCTTATTTTTCTACAAGAATTAGGCAGCGAGTCTGGGCTTTCACTCACACCAATTGAAATCTGGGCAAATGATACATCCAAGCACATATTTATGAAAGGCCTGACATTGCAAAGGTGCTGAGGGCCTCCCGAGAGGGACTGAGTACCTGGAGCTCCCATTGACTTGAGCAAGAATTATGCGTGCTCGGTACCACTGAAAATCAGACTAGAAATGGATTAAAAAAATTCAGAGACAGATCCTGACCCGTGACCTAGCCCCTTTGTGGAGCTCTTGTCTCCCAACGGGGCTGGAAATCAGCTGGATCTCCTTACATGGGGACTCCCCTGGCATAGCTAGCTCCTATGCTGCCGCCACTGCCCCTAGTCGTCACCAGCCAGCACATATCAGAACAACACTGTGCTGGGGCTGGGTTGGAGCTGGACTCAGACTCAGGGAGCCACAGCTAACTGTGCCCAGCAGAAGGGTGGTGCAGTTGAGAATCTAGTGTTTAAAAATCCCTCACTGTATCAAGAAGAGTATTAAGGATACTCCAGGAAAAAAATGGTAGGTTGCCCATGGTATGAGGATAGAGTTAAGGTGTTTTGGGTGACCTTAACGGTTCATGCTTTTCAGCACCTGTTTGTTTTGTAACATAGCCTGGGTTTCCAGGTATTTATATCTATTCTTCCTTTCACCTCACTTGGATTCCCTTTGTTTAGCTGTTTGGCTTTCTTTGATTTTAAACCGACTCCTCTTTATCATTCATTTTTATACTACTATTCTTTTCAGGTTGCATTGGAATATAGAGCCAGATTGTCAGCTGCGATAAACTAGCATAATTACATTGAAGGCAAGGAAACTTCAGGTTTACACCAGCCGAGGATCTTGCTGATAGTTTTACCCCCTTGATCTTGAAAAGGTGGGTTATCCTTCTGTTTTCCCAGTAACATTCTCTGTACCTTGGTTTGCTGAGGAGCTTTGACTTCCAGGCTGTAAACTGTACTGGTTGGATTTCAAAGTGGGAGAGACTGCACCTTCCTTTATTATTTCAATATTGTATCATGTTGAAGGCCTCTGTTTTGAGATCATGTCAGAGATTACAAAGCCCCCAGAACCCTTTTCTGTCCCTGAAGAATCAACCAACCTAAACTAATACTTTAATGATTACTTTTTCTACCAAGGAAACAAATTCAGGCATACACACACACACACATCCACCCCCAAAAAAAAGAGAGAGAAGAAAAAAAGAAGCTAGTAGCTGAGGGGGACCTTGTCTGGTCAATGAAAGGAAGAGACGGATGTCTGGTGCCATGGCAATGGAATAGGGATTACTTTGCTCTGGGAAATAGGTTCCTTTTTTTTTTTTTTTTTATTCCAGTGCTTTTTCTCAGGCAGCTAAGAGTTGTCACTGAGCCTGATGAGAGGCCCATTTAGAGGAAAACGAGATTTTCTGAGTAGAATTGAATGCCTGCTTTCACAGACTGCTGCTTGAGCTGTCTGCTTTGCTTTTAAGGAAAAGAAGCATACCAATGCCTGTGTTTGTTTGGAGCACTTTCGCAATCAATGTATGTGTAAATGTGTGTGTGTGCGAGAGAGAGAGAGAGCATGCAAGTGCAATTCTATATAGATTGAGGCTGGTGGAAATGAACGACATTAACAAGTTACTTGAGGATTGTTTTGATGGTTCAAAAATATTTCATATTGCTGGATATTGTGTAGAATCACATAAGTGCATGCTTAGCACTTTGCCATCATTGGAGCTGATCCTCAGATGGTATCAATTAGCCCAGATCCATTGACTTCAGTGGAGCAACTCCAGTTTACACCAGCTTGAAGGTCTGGTCTAAAGCTGATTGGGAATTTTTCGATGCAAAATTTTTTGTTGGAAAATGCCTGTTCATTGAAACTTTTTGTGGGAAAGGGTCTGGTTTCAAGCATAGGTGCTGGAACTAGGGGTGCTGAGGATGCAGCAGCACCCCTTCGCTTGAAGTGGTTTCCATCACATACAGGGTTTACAGTTTGGTTCAATGGCTCCCAGCACCCCCGCTATACACATTGTTCTAGTGCCCCTGTTTTCAAGGGATAGTTCAGTGTTTTGAGCATTGGCCTGCTAACCCAGGGTTGTGAGTTCAGTCCTTGAGGGGGCCATTTAGGAATCTGGGTCAAAAATTGGGGATTGGTCCTGCTTTGAGCAGGGAGTTGGACTAGATGACCTCCTGAGGTCTCTTCCAACCCTGATATTCTATGATTCTAACTTGAAATTTTTTTGCAAAAAAGTTTCTTGATTGATGAAATATTTTTGTTTTGACTCTTCCAAAACGACAAATCCAGTTTGAAATGACGTCTCCTTTGGACATTTAAGCTATGTGAATTTTGATAAAAAGAAAAGGAGTACTTGTGGCAATTGCATCCGATGAAGTGAGCTGTAGCTCACGAAAGCTTATGCTCAAATAAATTTGTTAGTCTCTAAGATGCCACAAGTACTCCTTTTCTTTTTGCGAATACAGACTAACACAGCTGCTACTCTGAAACCTGTGAATTTTGATGTCATTGAAATGATCAGAATGAAATATTTCAATTGACCTGAAGGTTTTTTGTTTTTTGTTCTTTTTTTTTAAACCAAATTTTTGGTTTGCAAAAAGTTTTTCCTATTTTGACTTGCTGTCCTGATTTGGAATGGAAAAAATTTTTTGTAGGATGGGAAAACTGCTTCTTGTCCAGCTTCAATCTGTTCCATTAGCTACTTAATCCTCCTAACCATATTTGTGAGGCAAGGAGGTGTTAATAGGGCCATTGACAGATAGTAAAACATGGTACAGGGAGGTTAAGGGACTTGCTGAAGTCATACAGGGAGTCTCCAAGCCAGCTAGTATTAGAATTTGGGACCCCCTAGGCCCCCAGACATGCCCTGTGCTCAGCCCCACGCTGTATCTCAAACTAGAACTGGAAAGGCCATCTGACTCCTGCTTTCCAAGGATAAGATTGTTCCCTTCTATGCTACAGAGCTGCTATAAATCAGGAGATAACTCCATGAAGTCAGTGGGCTTGACTTTCCATTGCTTTGGGCCTTTTGAAGTTATTAAAACGTGTGTAAAATGGGCCATGCCCTCAGCTGGTCTAAATCAGCTGAGCTCCATTGACAGTCATGGAGCTGTGTCAATGTATACCAGCTGTGGAATGGCCCAGTGAGTGACAAGTGCTGTGAATGGTACTTTGTTAGTAACTTATGCCCAAATTTCACTGGTGTGCATGACAGCTCAAGGGGCAAGGTGGAGTCAAACAGAACAGGGGTGTTTATTTTGTACCAGTGTTCAGGTTGGCATTGTGCCCATACACAACTCCCTACCGAAGCAGGCTGCTTCTATTGGGAGAAGGAACAAGAGAAATGCGGGAGAGTGGACAGTATGGGTAAGTGTATCAGAAGTGTTTAAGCCCAGAGAGGACACCCCCTGACTACACCCACCCTGATATAGATTCTGAAGTTCATGGTGCACCGGGTTTGCAGTGTGTCACTTCTAAGAAAGGCCAGGATTAGGGTGACAGTGTTTGTGCTCCCCCCTTTCCCCTCCTAGCCATAATAATAATTTGAGGGGTATGTGTAGCCTGCTATCAGTTTAACCCACTGGGACAAATTCAGCCCTGAATAAACTGGTGTGACTTCAACATCGACTTCAGAGGAGATCCAATTGCTTATTCCAGGGCTGAAATTAGGTTATTATGCTTGAAATGTTTTAAATTATGTCCATCATGATGATTAGGTGTCATGTAGGAAACCACTCTGCCCTGTGGTAGAAGGCTGGAATAGGACTCGAGATCTTAGTTCCTGGGACTCAAGATCTTAGCTCAATTCTCAGCGCTTGCCACAGTCTCCCTGTGACACCTTTGGCAAGCCATGTGATCTATCTGTCTCAGTTTCCAGTCATCAGATTGTATGTTGAATCTTTTCCTAACACCTTTTGTCTGTCTTGTCTATACATATGTCCAGCATTTAGCACAATGGGGTCCCAAACTTGGTTAGGACCATTAGTTACTCTTCTAATGCTAATAATAATATTGTACCCTCTCTTTTTCCTGTATGTGCAGAATAGACTTCATAAGCCCTAACACGTTTACAGCATTTGTATGTTGTCTGTCCAGTCTGGAGTGAAAAAGAGCTCCTCTCTCTGATTTTCTAGGAAGCAACCAAAAATAATCTCTTATACGGTGTTTTGTGGGGAAAATGCACCAGGAGTAAAAACTGAATGTAATTCTCCTTTTAAACTGTTAGCAACTGTGAAATATAAAATCTCTGTTCAGATAAAAATGTCTCGTAGTCATAGCAACAGCAGAACAGCTATTTATTTTTGGATTTGCATTTTCACTGATTTATTTAACACATTGAAGATCAATTTGTAATAAACAAACAAATACAAATAATTTGTAATAGACCTTTTTTAAGGTCAGGCTTGACAAAGCCCTGGCTGGGATGATTTAGTTGGGGATTGGTCCTGCTTTGAGCAGGGGGTTGGACTAGATGACCTCCTGAGGTCCCTTCCAACCCTGATATTCTATGATTCTATGATAAACAGGAATTTGTTGAGAGGGTTTGTTTTTGTTTTTAAATTGAACAAAACCAGGGTTGGGTTACTTTAGCCTGTGGAAAATAAAAGGGATAAAACAGAAACCTCTGTTTCTTTCAGTGGCTTTTCTTCTTCCCACAAATGTGTGCACTGAGGGAAGTGTGGGAGTGCGAGAACATGACTAATATATGTATTTGCTGCCTGGTAGAGAAGCTGAGCGGAGGTTTAAGCACAGTGAAGCTATGAGCCATCAGAAATGGATGCTCACTTTGGCCCATGCTTGATTATTTGCACACACCTGCTGCTAAGTAGATATACACAGCCAGTGCTGGATGGCTTTTGCTGCCGTGACTATCATATAGAGTCAGGGGATGCCCCTACACAGGGCTGATAAAGGTGAGGGATAGTGGGGACAGTTGTACTTGGCCCCCTAGCTTGGGGGAGCCCCACAATGTCTGTAACTGGGGTGAAAGGGGAGGGAGTAGAGAGCCAGTGAAAATGACGGACCAGGGCCCCAAATTTCTTTCAGTAGGCCTTGGGCCTAGACAGTGAACAATAACCACTGGTAACTTCTTGCTTTTGACCTCTTAGCGATCCAGTTATTGGTGTGCCAAGCTGACAAGAATTAAAATGGGGACATATGGGGCATAGTGTGTACATTGTATTAACTAATGAGTGTGCAGGTGTGCTACTACCCTCTGCTGGGCAGAATGAAAACTACTCAATTGCACATCATAGGCTCTATAGTGCCAATAGATTCCCCTTTAGCTCGAGTGGTGAGGGCCTGTGCAATAATAATAACACATTTTAAACTTTAATGACATTTCCCATCAAAATTTGAATTTTGAAAATAAAAGGAAAATCTTCATGAAATTTTTCTCCTGTTTTTTCAGACATCTCTAACTAATACTAATAGCCCTTCTGTCATCTTTTCATACAAAGATCTCAAAGGGCTTTAAAAATGGATAAATATCTCTATTTTAAAGATGGGGAGACTGCCTCTTACATAGTTGTTTGAGGCTGATTCCAAACATTGCAGATGTGGCCAGCAGCTTTGGATACTTCCGTTTTTGGGTTTCCATCTTAAGACACTTGGGGCCTGATTTTCCAAAGTGCTAATCACCCACACTTCCAGTTGAAATCAATGCTCAGCCCCTCTAATAGTCTCAAGTTGTGTGCAGAAAAAGGGTGGTGCCCCAAATCAGTGGCCACTTGTGAAAATATTGGCCTAACTAACTTGCTGAAGGCCATATAGTGAAACAACAGGAGAGGGGACAATAGAATCGAGGAGTCCTGACTCTCTCTAATGCTCTGTATGGATTACTCTATTCTCTCTAACTCCGTTGCCTGCTGGTAAATCACCTTTTAGAGTTTACAGTTAGGAGTTATGCTAAAATCTGGCTATGTCTACATTTGAGCTGGGAGGTGTGATTCCCCCGGTTGTGTGGATGTACCCAAGCTAGCGTACTAAAAATAACAGTGTAGCTGCAGTAGTAAGGATGGCATCTCAGGTTATCCATCCAAACACAAACCTGCCCAGACCCCAGGGTATGTACTTGGGCGGCTAGCTGCCCCTGCTACCCTGGCTCCATGGCTGGTTTTAGCATGCTAGCTCAAGCAGAGCTAGGGTAGGTACATCTTCATGAGCTGGGAATCACACCTCTCAGATCAAATGTTAAATGTAGCCTCAGTGGTATTGATTCACAAGGGATTTGCCATATGTGTCAAATTTTGGTGTAAAACGTCTGTTTTCCAACCAGATGTAGTCTGCTCATCTGTGAATTTCGCCTTCACTTTGAGTTTCATCTTCAACCACTCTCCTGAACTCAGTCTAAGTTTGACCTTGCCCAAGCAGAATCAAGTGTTGGGCCAACTTTTGGAAGGCTGGAAAGTATGGGTGTTTAAGGCGGGATTTGTAGAATCAAGCAAAATTGGAAACCGAATAACAGGGAGCAAAACTAAACACACAGGTGTGGAGGGAGCCTGAGTATTTCTCTGATTGGTTACAAAAGCATCATTGCTTTATCATGTTGCTCCAAAGCAGGGGTCTCAAACATGCAGCTTGCGGGTAGCCCGCAGGGTTATTTTCTGCGGCCTGCCAGCTCCCCGTGGCTCCCTCCCAGCGTTTACCTAGAGTGGCTCTGGCCTGGCACGCACCGGGGTCAGGGCAGTCTCCCTGCCTGCCTGCCCTGCCCCCGTGCCACTCTGGGAAGTGGCTGGGACCTAGGGAAGAGGGGGGCCCAGGGGTCTGTGTGTTGCCCTGGCTGCTCCTCCAGGTACCTCCCCCGAAGCTCCCATTGGCCACAGTTCCCCGTTCCCGAACCCCTCCTGCAGTCAAATCCCCTGCCCTGAGCCCTCTGCTGAACCCTGCACCCTGCCCCCGCTGCACCCCTCCTGCACCCCAAACCCCTGCCCAGAGCCCCCTGCTGCACCCTGACCCCCTGCCACACCCTGAACCCCCTGCTGCACCCTGCACCCCAACCCCCTGCCCTGAACCGCCTGCCGCACCCTGATCTCCTGCCCCACCCTGCACCCTGACCCCCCTGCCCTGAGCCCCCTGCTGCACCCCAACCCCCTGGGGGGCAGGGAGGGGGCGGAGTTGGGGGTGGGGATTTTGGCAAAGGGGTTGGAATGGGGGCAGGGAAGGGGTGGGAAGAGGCAGGGCAAGGGGCCTCATGGAAGGGGTGGAGTGGGGGCGGGGCAGCGGGCGGGGCGGGCGTGATCAGTGGTGCAGCCCGCGGGCCAATATATTAGTCCTCATGTGGCCCTCATGGTCATTTGAGTTTGAGATCCCTACTCTAAAGGTTGGTCCCTCTCTGTGCCATGTTCCCTGTGATAGATATGGGTGACTAAGATGGATGGCTGTAAAATAAATAGTGTTGATGACGCATTATATAAGGCTCATTAAAAATTGCGAGTATGACAGATGCTTGGGAAGGCATCAGTCATTTTCTTTTTTCTATTAATATGCATTTCCTTGGTTCAGGCTTGGACTGTATTCAAGAAATGTGTGACGAGAGGCCAGCAGCGGACCAGAGAAGGCTTTTTGCAATTTAGCAGATTTGAGCTGAAAAAAAATGTACATTTTGCTTTCGGGTTGGACATTTTGGCATAAAGTGAGCTTAGGCTTGCATTTTTAAATAAAATCAGACCTGGTTCCAGGTCAAATCCTGAGCTGGTGTAAATCAGAGTGTGGTTCCATAGAAATCGGTGGAGCTTTGCTGATTTACACCAGTTGAGGATCAGGCCTGGGAATAATATTGGGGTGGGGGGAACTCAACAAAAACCCAGCCTCCAGCTATAAACACAATATGGACCAAGACCTAAACATTATTAAACAAACTATCTCCCTTCAGGGCAGGTTTGTTTTATAATGCTTTCTTGATTACAATACCCCAAATCTGGGAGAAGTGAATAGTGGGCTGATTATCCATGGACCATGATCTAAATCGGGATGAAACTGTTCCCATTGTAAGTGAATGATGAACTTTGCATATTCATAGGAAGGGAAGAGTCACTTTCCTCCTTAATACTCCTCCTCCAGATCTGCTTGGGGCCTGATCCAAAACCTATCAAAGTCAATGGGAGTCTTTGTTTTGGCTCTTCATGTGTTCCACATTCCCATATCTGACCATGAAAGATTTGTTTTATGTATATTAAAAAAACTTGAGGAAGCTTCTGTAATATTAACAATTAAAATGATCACAGCCCAAAACTGCTGCACAAGGTACAATGAAAAAAGCCTAAGTAGCCAGATCAATGACTTCAAGTTCAGAATAGGTAACCAGAACAGATGAAGAAGAGGGCAACAGAAATGCTATTTCCATGCAAACGTCCAGCATAAAAAAATAAGCAATAAAAGATGCCAAATGTATAATATATTAGCAGAATTGTTTCCAATTGGTTAAAAAAAATCTGAGAGGTGTCCAAATCCTGTTATATAATGCTTCTGTGGGGGTAGACATTGATAGCTTCACTCACATTAAGTACCCATTGACTTTAATAGGACTTCATACAGAGAAAAGACATTGCTTTACTGTGAGCATTACTGGCTGTTGGTGGATAGAGTCACAGAGAATCAGACTTTGCAAAGGGATTTGTTTTGGCAAATACACTTCATAGAGGGCCACACTTGCTTAGTATTGTCAGCATACCATAGACTATTTGAACAAACACACAGCATGCATTTGTCTCGTGATTCAGCTATGACAGACTTTTCTCCCAGCTTTTTAATTAGCACTCATTTACTAAGCATTAAACCATCTTTTCCTTTAACATAAAGATCACCCCTAGGAGCCACACATTCCAAAAGATAATTGCACCTTGTAATTCCGATGCGTCAACAGTTTAGACTGAAATATTGATGGTAATATTCCAGTGTTGCTGGATTGTTTTTTTTCTAAGCACATTTACTAATCTTTTAAATATCTCTGTGTCATAAACTTTAATACAAACTCCAAATCCAGTTTGGCAATAAAAGTTTAGTGGTTTTGGATAATGCTAATCAATCAAAAGCATTTCAGGCAGATTTCTGTTTTCAAAGATGAAAAAGGCAGTTAACATAAAGTATTGTAAATACAAATTTATGATGGATCTACATTAGTGATTGAGGAACCTCAAAAAAAAAAAGGGCTAGATTATAAACTTGTAACGCTACTGATTTGCACCAGATTCTGTCTTTATGGTGACTGAATGTTTTCATGAAACCTTTAGTAGGAATAGAATCAACACTGAGCTGTGCCCAGGAATTGCAAATGGATATGCAAATCCAGTGAAAGTATATGAAAAAATTGGGAAAATCATTGGAAAAGAAAATCATACCCTGACCTCTTGAATAGCAGTCAATGGCCAACTTTTCTGTTTGTGTGTTGGAGATGGAGGACCACTAAAAAGTGCATAGTAGAGAAACAGCATTTGGTTCTGAATTTATACAAGATCTGATGGTTGCTGGAGGGAATGCAATGGGGGAAAGCATATTTCTCCTCATTTGGGAGGGATTCCCTAAATTACAGAGAGTTGCCCCACAGATCACTGAATTAATTGATAAATAAATAACTGACCTTCATTTACCTTTAACATTGACCTTCTATCTCTTAGTGGTTCTAATGGGACTTTCAGGAAAGGATTATTGTCTTTTGAAAAGCATCAAATGAATTTCATATCTTCTAGTCTCAGACAGCTGGTCTTTGGCACAATTATGGAGAAAGGGTAAAACTCTCAGCTACAGAATCAGGAGGCCTTATTCTCACAAAGCAACAAGACACAAGGGGCTCTCACTGAAATCAAGGGGAGTTATTTGTAGTTTATGCAGTGCGATTGGGAGCCTGTGTTTTGTAGGATGAGCGATCTCCTGGTTATGGACAAAATGATGAATGATCAAAGAAAAGGGGGAAGCCACTTTGAATGGTTTGGTGTATGGTTCAGATACGAACAAAATTACTCTAGAGAAAGAAGTCTGAGACCTAGCGAACGTTCCTTTATTGTGATACAAAGTACTCTTTGGTAATGTATTTGCAAGTCAACACACTCTTGCCTTGATGTTCTGAAGGTATTGTTGTGTATTTCATGAAGCAGTTTTCTGCATCACTCCGTTATGTTTTCAGGTGGTCTGTAGGCTCACCCACTAGATCTTTAACCTAGATTATTTTTGCAGTTTTATCCCATGTTCTATCTGTTGTATCTCACATTGTTTTCCCTGTTTTCTCTGCTGAAAAATTAAATAGGACTTGTGAAGTTGGTAACGCTGCACCCTAGCCTCAACGCTATCCTGGAGGGACCCTTTCATCGACAATGGGACATAGTCCAGACTTTCTTCCCATTTGGCCTTTGGCTTCTCTGGCAAGGCTGCCAAGGAGGATACACATTGCGATCATATTGTTGACCTCTATCCAGTAGGAACTGGAGTGAGACCATCATTTCATTTCATATAGGTCTCCAGGGACAATCAGATGGAGATGACTGTCCATAGGTGTGGGTTGGATTCGAACTAGTGTCCTAAAATGAGTGTCCTTACCCCATTACCCATAATGCTTGCTGTGCATTGCTCCAGTTTGCCCCTCAGAAAGGCTAATGAACAACCAGTTCGTGACCACCCAGGATTATTCTACTTTGGCTGGTTGCCACCTTTTCTGGCAAGTGTACAGCTCATGTCTTGAACTGTGCCAGATATACTGTTCAAGGTTCATTTTCTGCTCTGAGCTTGGCTGCTCAACAAGGCTATATATACACCAGTTGTATTCATGTTACATACAATCTGACACTCACTAGATAGTCTTGGGATTAACAAGGCACCCACTGCTATACAACTTGTATTCCAACTTGTGTTGGAAGCCAGAAGAGCTGGTGGTGAATCCCATGCCTTCCTTTCTCCTGAAAGTCTTCAAGTTTCTTTTTGGCACGTAAATGCAATCAGGCACAAGATACTTGTACTGCCAAGGCTTCTTGCGGAATAGATGACATTTATATTATTATACAGTTTACTGATCTGAACATACCATTGCCTTGCCCTCATAGCCCAGGGCAGGTTCTAATCAGCTTGTGTGTAGGCACCAGGCCATCTGAAAGTCTAAGCATGAGTAGAGACAATTTGTGCATCAGCTGTGAGTGTTGAGTGAACATGATTTCCAGCTGAGGGCATCCAAATGTGTCTGCATCCTGAGCATGCATTTCGGTAGTTTAAAAGAGAAGCGCCGGCACTAAGGATCTTACATTTTAAATAAAACCGATATCTATTCTACAGTCATTTCAGGTGGTCTTCATTCAAGGGGTCAGATCCTCAGCTGGTGTAAATTGGAGTAGCTCCATTGAAGTCTTTGGAACTACACTGAGTTACATCGGCTGATTTCCTTTTATTACTTCACAAAGAAATTGCGGTCTGGAACTTAGCACATGAGGCTAGGAATCAGGACTCCTGCATTCTAGTCACAGTTCTGTCACCGGCTTACTAATTTACCCCAGGAAAGTCACTTATTAACTTCTGTGCCTTGCTTTTTCCAGTTGTTAAATGGGAATAATAATACGTATTGCCTCATGGGGGTCTGGGGCAATTTGCTCTTGGCCGAAGTTTGTAATCATTGAGCTCATTGGATAAAAACTTTGAGATCACTAGATAAAAGAAACTGTCTAGGTGCAAATATTATTTCTTTAGAAACATTCGTGGCCCTACTGAGTGTAATCTGTACTAATCAGCAGGTGGCGTGAGGCTGTTGGTGTGGACATATGTGTAAGAAATAACATAGAGTACAAATCTTCCAGTTAGCCCTTGTTCTTACTGTAAATCAACAGTAGCTCCATTGAAAGAGGTTATCCTGGTATAAAACTGGTGTAAGCACAAAGAGGGTCAATCCCATTGGACCTGATTCTGATCTGAGTGTCAGCAGTGTAATTTTACTGGCTTCAGTTGAGTTACCACTGATGTACATTAGAATAAAAGGCATCAGAATCATGATATTGCTACATTGCTTACTGTACTGTACATTACTTATTGAAGTTCATTGTTTATCCTTAGATTTATTATAAAAATAAAATTCCAGGCTTATCTAATTATTTAAGAAGTCTTTAAAGTTCACCAGCCACGGAATTTGACTCCAGACACTATGTGGATCCTGGGGTTTGATTTGGGCCATTATAAATCTCTTTTTCAGTGTCGATACGGATATGATGCCCATCAGTGCCGTATTGGAGCGCTACACATATGTTACTGAATTTATCCTCACAAAACACCCTCTTATAGGAAAGGAGTATGAACTCTACTTTACAGACAGGGCATGGAAGGGCCCAGATTTGTAAAGGTGTTTAGGTATCCTGGATTCTAAAAAGCTTTTGGGAATCCCACTAGGCAACTACCTGCATCTCTAGGCTCCTAAATACCTTTACAAATCTGGCCCTAAGGTACTTGCCCATAGTCACCTAGGAAATCTGTGGCAGAGCCATGAATTCATGGAGATTTCCTGAGTCCCAATCCAGTGCCTTATCCAGAAAAAAAAATGTGAATAAAAAGGTTACATGTGTAATTTGAATCCAAATTCAGGCTCAGAGTTCTGAACAGCCCTAAAGTTTGGAGAGCGTTTTGATCAATCTCTAGTTTCTTTTGAATTGACTCACAGTCAACTACAATGATCTACAGTGATCTGTGTAGTAAGCAGCAGCTGCTTGTTAACCTATTTCAAAGATGGGTTGGGAGTAAGGGTAGGTAGGGGATAGAGGGGATGTGTACACAGAGACACGCCCATTGCCGAATAGGCCATCTCCTGTTACTATCTCATCAGGTACTACAGTGAATGAAGGTGTTGTGTGTCATTTCTAAGTGTTGCCTATTATCCAGTGATGCAGTTAAGAAAAAATTCAGAAAGATAATTTACAAATTTGTATTTAATATGGTACCTTGTTCCAGCTATTCTACGCCTGATAAGTGCAGAAAATACACTCAGTTTGATCTCCTGCATTAAATTGAATATCCTTGTTTGATACCTTTTTCTTTTTCTTTCTCCCTCTACTTTCCTTTACACTATCATTTAGTTTGATTTTTCCTTCTCAATTTGTATTTTTCTGGCCAAAGTTTCAAGAAAGATTGCCTGATTTGCATTACATTGCATGTAACAAATTGCACTTGCAAGCTTCTGAATTTACAAGTGCAAGTGGTGCTTGCATGGGAAAATGGGGTACTTTCTTTCTTTGTGCAAAAGGGGCAGGTTCAAATTTGGAAGCTGTGTGGAAATTCTGCTGAGAGTTTGGCCCCTGCCATTCAATAAGCATGTGATAATTTTCTTTCCAACAGGGGTTTTTATTCACAGTAGAATACACATTACAGTATGTGCTGTACCATCTACACTTGGGCATAACAAATAGTGACATTTGCAGAACAGAACTATACTGAAATTATGTTGTAAATGTGTTACATTTAATAAGAATTAAAGTTTTTTTAAAAAGGGGAGGAGGATAATTTTCCAGAGTCAAATTAAGGGAATATTGATTTGATCTAATTGCTGTTTTCATGTAAGTGTGTAACTGAAACCAAGCATGTTATTCAAAGCAATGTATACACAGTATTAACTAGAGTCTTGGGTCTGATCCAAAGCCCATTTAAATTGGTGGGTGTCTTTCCTTTGACTTCAACAAGCATTGGATCAGGTCTTAGAATAAATGATGAAGATCCTGTGATTTAAAACTAAACCAACATGCGCTAAGGGATGGGAGCTTCTGAGGTCTAATTCTGGCTCTAATGCTGACACACTGGCCTCACGCAGGTCACTTCTCACTTCACCTGTCTGTAATCTGTCTGTTTCACCTCACCTATTGCTTTGAACATATACCAGTACTATAAGAAAGCTGTGTGTTATTACTGGAGATTCGGCATCTGCAACACACGTGCACACACACACATGAAAGACGGTGATGATTGTTTTTGGTTTGGAAGATACGAAAATGATCTAGTCTGTGGCTTGTGCAAATTGTTACAACTTCATTGACCTCACTGGAGCTGCACAGTTTTACACCATCTGAGGATCTGGCCTAAGATAGTATCATAAGACTCTGTCAGCTCCAGTTATAAACCATTCACAGCGCTTGAGTTTAACTTGTATTCATTTCCCTCCATTTAGCTGGATGTCACATGTCAACAACGTTGAGCAAAGGAGTGGGGAAAAGAGAGGTGTGTTTTTAAGCAGGCCAATGGAATGAAATGTAAGTAAATTAGTTTTCCAGTAAATATATCCTGTAAGAATATTATTGTGGCATATTATTTTTATGTAATGGAGAATACAGTGGAATATGCATATGGAAATACCATTAAAGTTTAAAGAAGACACACAGCTGCTTGCATCTAAAATATAGGGTCTGATTATCCACTCACTTCCATCAGCTTTATGCTGGTGTATCTTTGCTATCTTCAGCAGAGTTAGTCTTGACTTAGACTAACATAAGCTAGAGGAGAATCAGGCCCAGCAAGTTCTGAAGTAAGGCCCCTGATTCACTGAGGTAAGTATATGATGGATTTTATATAGGGCTAGCTGGAAAACAACTATTCTGTTTCATTAGAAATTTCAAGATTTTGGCATTTTCTTTAGTTCCAAAGTGGAACCCTGAGACTTTATGAATTTGTTTGAGAAGGGGGGAGAAAGCCCTCCCAACCCAAAATATCCAAGTGGTTCGGGCACTCACATGTGATGTGGAAAATACAGGTTCATCTTGATGCTCTTTCTGATTTGGGGAAGGGACTTGTACCTGGCTCTTCCACATTGCAGGTGAGTGGCTGAACCATTTGGCTGTTCTGGAGTGGGTCTCTCTCTCTCTCAAATTACATCCTGATCTGGAGAAACCTTCTCAGCATTTTCATTGAAACCGATATGCATCTGTGAAACATTTTTCTTTTTGGAGGAATGGCATTTTCTGATGGGAAAAATCGTTTTGTTGATATTTTTTCAACCAGTTCTATCTGTAAGTCCACACGTAGTTCCACTAAAGTCAACTGGACCATTTACATGTTTAAAGTTAGCTTAAATATGTTGATGAACTGGGGGCTATGAGAATTGATGGGCCTGATGCTGTAAGGTGCTGTGGACCTGTACCTTTAATTAATTTGAAGCCCCTAGTGGGTAAGCATCCATGAGCTACAACCATCAACCTAAAACAGAGGCATAGTAAGGCAAATCTCCAAGCATTGCTACTGGTAGAGAAATTAATGGAAAAGAGGAAAATCATAAATTGTACACTGGTATATAATATATTAATGGTTTAGGCTGGATAGTCGCATCATTCAGAAACTAGACTGAGTGAGCACAGCCTGTCAGGGTTTGACATTGCCAGTTCATCCCCAGCTCTCCCTATTTAATCATCTTCTGGAGCTCCCTCAACAGAGGGCGGGACGGTGGGGGGAAAGATGGTCAGATGTTATAAAATAAGTCAGGCTTGCTGTGAGTCATTGCAGGGAGTCTCTCTAGTGGAAGCACATCTAGATGAGTAAAGCACTCAAGAGCAAGACGTCCAGCCACCCCTGCCCATAAGACATCAGCATGCTCTCCATTACTAAGGGCTGCAGTACAAGAGGAAATCCAGCTTTTACTTTCTAGCAGCTTCCTTGGCTAAGCCCCGTCTAGCAGCATTATGGCTGATGAAAGTCCCAGAATGCATCTGGATTCCACCTCCTCAGGTCTGAGTTCCCCTTTCTCCTAGGAATTAAGAACATCAGTGAAGCTCACCTCTTCCCAAAAGGGGAGCTGTGGCTGCATAAGCTTCTTCCCAGCTGCTCTGCCAATGGACCTAAAAGAACTAGCGGTGAGATTTTCAGGCTTCATGTTGCTTCAGTCAATTGTGACAAGTTTTTTTCCTTTTGTGATATAGATCCCTATCTACTAGGAATTGAACCAGCGGTACCAACTTTTTTCACACAGGCCACTGAACAGCCATTGGATGTCAAGTAAGTCTATTCCCTATAAACCTGACTTGGATTAATACCAGTGACTGACAGATCAAAAGCTCCATAGCCTGTTACCAATCTCACAAGTGTCTTATTTCTCTACAGTTATCCCCTTTTTCAGTCTTTTCAATATGACCATTAATTACCTCCTGCTGCATCGTGTGACTTTATGTGGTTAGAATTTCTCTCATCTGTGAATTTCACACCGTACATTTAAAGGCACTGCTGGGTCTGTTGAAGGCATGTGAGTTGAATGCTAGAATGTACGTTGTTTAAAGAAAATGAGCCGTATGATATATGGGCAGTAGCATATTGAAAAATATCATAAAGCCAAGTATCATGGACAGTATGCTGTCCACTGTCCATGTGCAGAGCTGGTTAGAAAACAGATTTCCATCCCAGGAAAAAAATTGAGATTTTGAAAAAATGTTCATCACAAATCAGGATGAAAAACCAAAATTTACATTTTTTTCATTGAAACAAAATTCTGAAAATTTCTGTGTTTCAGGTCACTGGCAAAGTTTGGCTTCAGTACATTCAAGATATTTTGTTTATATTGTAACTCTCTCTATTTAATTTTTTTAAGTTTTTTAAATATAAAAATAAAATTGCAAGATTAAAAAGTCATTTCAAAACAAAAAATCAAAACTCTCCATTCTGAAAATGTTGAAATGGGGCGTTTCAACATTTTGGAAATGTTCTTTCCCCCAATTCTTTTTCCTAGTTTGTTGTTGTTGAAATCAATACAATTTCATAAAAAGTTTTGGTTGTGTGGAAATGACATTTTTTGACAGAAAATTGACAGATTTTTTGACCACTTTTATCCATGTGTACAGTACTGAGGTAAATGCCACCCATGTGTCATTGTGGAACGCTATCAGTTGTGTCTCTGTTTACTACGGATGCGCTTCATCATCTCAATCTTATCTCCATACACAGGACACTAAGGATTTTTTGGAAGAGTTACTCTCCTAAATGAAATAAAACTGCTGCCCAGCGGGACTCATCCATCATTTAACTCATGATTTTACATCACTGGAATGCAGAAAAGCATCTACAATGAAAAACAAACAAACCCTGTAAACAATTAATCTATTTCACTGAAGGCCATCAAGTTCTGCCAAAGATTAGTTTGGACAATCCATAATGCACTTCTGCAGATCTCAAAGCTTGTTCGATTTCCATAGTTCAAATTTTTAAAGTGACCTTTCTCTGAGTGGGTCCTTTTTAGTAGGAAATGAAGTTCATTTCTGAGTGCAGTCACAAAAGTAACATTTTCTGTGTTTTTGCAAAAGTGGACCCTTTTGAAGCTCTTAATGACATGGAAGACATGCAAAATGTCAAGTACTTTTTGCGACTCTTTCATGCCCCTCTAGTTAAAACTGTGTTGGGCTCCAACGTTGCAGGATGTATTGCCATTGACCCAGCATCTGCAGAATCCTGCAACACATGTCCAGTGACTGCAGTTAGATGAGTCATATGTAGCACGGGCCAAGTTTCATCCCAGAAGGAAAAAAAAACAGCTACAGCACAGGAACAAACCCCTGAAAATAACAGGAATTGGTTCTGTATTTGGGCTATAAAAATAGGTTAGAACAGCCTGGCTATTTCCTTCTTTTTTAAATTTAAGTGGTATTACTCTGCTAACCACTTTCCATTTTTGTTCCTTTTTACCATGACATAAGGACACAAAATATTTTAGAAACCAGAAAAGGGCCATTTGCACTAGTATGGCCTGATGCTAATTTCTGTCCATTATCTGAACTGACCCTCATTCCAGAGATGAACTGTCTATTTCTTAACATAGGCCTCCCACAAAACTTCCCATCCCCTTTAATCTATGATAAACCCCATAGGGGTTGCGTGATCTCAGAGAGGAGGATGGAAGGACTGGAGGAAAGCTAACTTTTGTCCCTCCTCCTGCTCCACTCTGATTGACATTGTATAACAAAAGATCCTCCTGGTAGGGATTGTTGGTACAATTTTCAGTATCTTCTGAGTCACTTAGGAGATACTGAAGTCACATTTTCCAAAAGCACCTAGGCATCCAAGCATCATTAAAAGTCAATAGGGCATAGGCTACTAAGGGTCAAATTTTTAAACGTATTTAGGCAACTAAAGATGATGTTAGGTGCCTAGTGAGATTTTCAAAAGTGATGAGCCTAAATCTCATTGAAATAAATGGGAGTTAGGTGCCTAGATGCTTTTGAAAATCTCCCTAGGCATTTATCTGAATCTTTAGGTGACCAAATACCATTAAAAATCTGATCCTTGGTGCCTAAATCACTTTTGAAAATGGGATTCCTAAATAGAGCGGGGAGACATTTTTCAGATGAATCTTTTTTTCACCGAAAAATGCAGATTTGTGTCGACTGAAATAGTTCACAAATTCATGTCAAATTCACCAAATTGTTGCAGTCAGAAAAATAAATTCAAATTCAGAAGAAATCAAAACATTTCTTTTACATCTGTTCAAAATGAAACTTTTTGACTTTTCAATTTGAAACAATTTTTTAAAAAATTTAGTTCATTTTTTCCCAAAGGTTAAAAAACCACAAAACTGATATGAAATGTTTTCTTTTTGGACAAATAAAACGTTTTTGGGTTTTTTTTACATGAAATTAAACTTATTTGACTTTTTCAGCTCACTGAAACATTTACAAAAATATTTTGAATTGTTCCAAAACTATTTTTGTTTTCAAGTTTTGGGTCAGCCACTGAACCGAAAAATTGGTTATTCGCACAGCTTTTCTCGTAAGCCATGTGTCTGTATTTAGATATAAATATCAACATGTGAAGTTGCAACTCCATGCACACCCATGGCAGCATTATACACAAAAGTTCAGTAACAATGACAGATGAGGACAATGGACAGACAGTGTAAATAGGCTCTTGGGGACCACATTGATTGAAACAGCTGAGGGTCAAGATAACAGATATTTAATTTGATGTATTTAAAGCTTTTCAGCAGGGAGTAGGACTCCTGTTGCTGAAGAGATAGGGTGGGGTACATTATAGCCTTTCCCTCTTGCAGACCTCCATAGCTCACACAAGGATGATACAACTTTTCAAATAACAAAGGTATTTCCTGAGAGAGCCCAGCCACAAGACTATGTCTGCACTAGGGATTTGCCCCAGTTTCAGTCATCAGGAGTCCAGCCGCCAGAGCTGGCTCAAGGTTTCTTGCCGCCCCAAGTGCAAAAAAAAAAAAAAAAAAAAAGCCGGAGTGCCACTGAAGCAAAAAAAAAAAAAGGCCAGAGTGCCGCCCCTTGAAAATTGCCACCCTAAGCACGTGCTTGGTTTGCTGGTGCCTAGAGCCGACCCTGCCACCCGCTGATGTTGTGGCCCAATGCAAACCCCTAGAGTAGATGGGATTGTTAAACTGCAATCTGCACTTTTGCAATTTATTCTGGCTATGCAGCTCTGTTTTCCTCTGTTTGGGTGTGGTTTAGTGGGTATGGCTGGTGACGAGAGCTAGAGAGAATCTCAAAACACATACAGTAACATAGTGAGGATTATTTTATAGAGGAGTAAACAAATCTCCTTTTTCCCCTTCCCTTAACAGTAAGTTGGTAAAGCCAGTGAATTTTAATAGAGCCCTAAAAAAAAAGTGTCTGCTTGTTTCCTAGGTACACCACATTACCCACAGCAAGTCTTACCACTCCACGAGAAAGTTTGTGCAAGTCCTAAAATAATTTCATCCCACTGGCCCACAAATATTCCCCTTTGGTAAACCTTATATAGAGTAATTATTGTTTAACATGGCACCATAGCTAGGTCAGGGTTTATTTTGGGTTCTGTGTTATAAAAAGCCATTTGTAAAAAAATTACTATATTTTCCAGTCTGTCATTTTGAACAAACGGGTCTAGAAACTTGTTAGTTGACTTTGTTGTTGTTTGTTTTGCTTTAAGAGTCCGCGTTCATCAAAGTGCTGGTATCAGTACCAAAGCCATCTAGTCATCGCAGCCCGGCGTATTTAAACGTGTCTGCACTTTAATTATAGAAATGTCACCAGTAGGTAGCCAGTTGTTGTGGGACTATCGACCTATGTTAGTGGGACACACATGTTTGGAAGAAGGGGTGAAACTTTAACAACTACAAATGTAAGAAACTGAATATCATTGGCAGGTAACAGGTGTGACCTTTGAGGAGGAAGTTAAGCTAAGAATCTGACCTGCTTCCCTTTTCACTGTTTTCCAAATGGCACTTAGCATTTTAAATGCTCAAAGCGCAGCATAGCTGTTAGGCAACTAATTCCCACAACTGCTTTGTAAGGTAGGTAAATGTATTAGTCCTGTTTTTCAAATGGAGAAACTGAGGCAGAAAGAGGTAAGTGAATTGCCCCAGGCTACATGGGTGAGTTAGCTTGGATTACAACAAAGGCGCTTCTGGCTCCTTTCCTTATGCTTATTTCTCCAGACCATGCTGCTTTGGATAGCAAAGTTCTTTCTAATTTTAATAACTGGTTGTACAAACTACCATGTGTCTGTATAACAATTGCTTTGCCCATTTCTGAAATGCAGCTACCTCGCGGGTGGGAAACACAGCTGCTGTTTAATGGTGCGTAGCAATACTTTGCAATATTTTAGAACAGGATGGGAAGAATGTTGCATTTAGTTATGTAATTACTCAAGTTGGAACTTGGCCAAGACCTCAAAATTAACACCACATACTCTTACAAAGATGGTCATAGCATCTTTAATGATCACAAAGGAGGCAAGTGTTATCTAGGAGTTAGAGCAAGGATCTCTGAGTTAGGACTCAGATCCAGTTCTTAATTTTCCCAGTGTCTCATTGCATGACTCAGAGGAATTCCTCTCGCCTTTCTGTGCCTCAGTTTTACTCATAAAATGGAGTTAGTAATACTCATTTACTTTGAGTGGGGCAGGTTAGGGGCTAAATTAATGTTTGTAAAACCTTTAATGACCGAAAGCAACAAGTGTAACAGTATTATTACAAATGGTGTGGATCTTGGCTTTATTAATGGTAAGTAGTACTAGTGCAAAGAAGGCTGGGACCAAATGGAGGAACCAAATGTAGATAGAGTTCATTGTTATCTGTGGGGGAAATGATCCAAGGCACACATCGCAGTTGTGTCCACACACACAAAATGATAAGTTCTTTGCTCCAGAGAATGTACAGTCTGAGATACATAAATAAACAGCAGATCGATATGTTTGCTGGACAGGTAGATAGTTGTATTGGGGAGTTTTTCTAAGTTCTAAGGTGCTGTTTTCTCTTCAGTTTGTGGGACATTTAATTGTGTAACTCCTCATTAACTTTTAAGAGGAGCTACCATTTTAAGAAGATTTTAAAGGTTTTTACCCACACGAATATGCTCCAAGGAGCCTCTGAGTTTCCAGATTATGGATTAAGGTGGGAGTTGGTTGTTTTGTTTCAGGAAGGGTGAAGTGGTTGGAACAAAATAGGAACCAGATCAAACTTCCATCTAAAATTTAAACCAAACTTGTCTGTGAGGCTTTTCTCACAAAGGCGGCTGAATTTTTTGTCATTGACCAAGAATACCAAAAGAAAAGCCTTTGCACATGGTACTTCAGGCATCACGGGAAGCAGGTTGTGTCATGATATACGGAATCATAGAAAACAAAGACAGATACAGATTACCACACAGCTTGAATTCTAAACTTTGCCTCCTTTGTTTATCACAGACCACACCCTGCATGAAACTCTGTACAGCCCATAGAGACATCTAGTGGCTGAATAATACCCTGCAAGGGAAGAGATAGTAGAAGAAGCTGAAGTTGAAGAGAGCTGCTTCTCCTGGTGTTTCCAGGCTGAAGGGAAGGGATGTTTTGTTTCCTTTTCTATATTTTCTGCCATGTCATGCCCCAATCCAAGTCTCCTCTGCATGCATTCTGTGCCATCTTCCCTCTGAATCTTGATCTGCAAAGGAATGAGGAGAAAACAGTTTTTCATGCTGATCTATTTTTGTTCATGTAGATCACTACTGTTCAGACTTGGATGTGAAGAGAGGCAAATTCAAGACCACTCTGTCTTCCTTTGTTTGAGGAATGCAGCTACCGCACTAGCACAGGACTGGCCTGGGGAACACAGCAGAAAACAATTGTCAAGGTAAGGAAACAACATTTCCAACTTGTGCGGCAAAATGAGCTACAGCAGATCAAGGGTTAACCTGTCAGAATGCTGGCCATAGCAACACAGGCAATAAACCCCACAGTCTCCTTATTCACCACCCCAGCAGTTGAGATCTCTTGGCATACTTTTCATAAAGACTATGCTTGTCTACAGTATCTCTCTGTCAATGGGATATCTAATGGACCCATCATGGTTATATCTCAGCACCAACCACGTCTCAGAGCCCCCAGATGTGGACTTTGTAGAGTTTCAAGGTCAGGACCTTCTCAGTAAGAGGGCCTCCACTACTGAATTTGCTTGCAACATTGCTCTGACAAAGCTGGAGTTGGTTGATCTGCAAGGCATGCCCACAAGTCCTGTATTTTCTTTAAGAAATGGCTGGCATAAGCCAGGCTTTTGATTAGGAGCTCTTCTTTATATTGACTATTGTAATCTCAGCGGTTTCTAATTTGAGGTTTTCCTTCTCTATAATTGCACACAGAAAGCATAACGGGTACCTGTTTTACCAGTTTAAAAAGAGAGAAATTTTATTTCTTTGACATAGTCTATACCAGTCCCAGTCTTTGGCTGGGAGGAAACAGAACCCAAGCATTTGAAGTGGCACTGATGATCAAAGAGGAAATAGGAAAATTTCTCTTATCTCCTAAGCTTCTTTCTTTCTGTTTTTTCTGCAACCAATCTTGGTTATAATTCCTCCCAATCAAGCTTCTGGACAACGTAAAGGACAGGTAGCAAGCTTCCCCCAAACAGCTACGCCAATGTGCATTAGGATATGTCTACACTGCAATAAAACACCCGCGGCTGGTCTGGGTCAGCTGACTTGGGCTTGCAGAACATGGCTGTAAAATTGCTGTGTAGACATTTGAGCTCAGGCTGGAGCCTGAGCTGTGGGACCCCATGAGGAGGAAGAGTTGCAGTACCCAAGCCCTGTGAGCCAAATAAGCTGACCCGGGCCTGCCGAAGGTGTTTTTATTGAAGTGTAGCTGTACTCTTAGTGCATGACTAAGAGGAGGTCTTATTTTAGAAATTAGAGAGGAGTTCAGTCTCCATGTTCCTCCAGTCACAGCTCTCCTCTGCTGGGCAGTTGGCTGCCAGTGGTGATCTTCATGAGCAGTTTTAAAGCTGTATAAAATATCTGACTTTTTGTTTTGCTTCTTCATATCACATGAAATGTGCAGAATGCATGCTTTCAATGTGGAGCCACCTTTGCTCAAAATTGGCTTTTTTATGGAAAACATTGGCAATCTGGCCGCCTTCTGCTCATCCCCTCTGGGTTCCTATTTTACATTTCACCCTAGTCTTCAAGGGCATCAGATAGCAACTCCCTCTCTGGTGTGCTCTTCTGCCTGGGAATGGTCTTCTACTGAGGCAGGAGGGACCACCCCACCAATAATGCAGCAAGAGCTGGGAACATTCCGAGTGACCTCCGTCCCTGAAGCATGCTAGGGATTAAGCACCATCTTTGATGTAGCTCAGTAGAACGTTGGTGGCCTTGTTAAGAGCCTGGAGTGTTTTCCCACTGCATTGTGTGACACATGCGAGCTACCTGCCCACGCTAAAAGAGTCTCGTGAGGATTGGACGAGGCAGAGGACCATATCAAACAATCCCCTAAAGAACCTTGTGAGGAGAACATCTGACATGCTACTAAAGCAATAGAAAGTTGCTTCCCCTCCACCCCCATGCACCTGCTCCATCTCATTTCCTGAATTTGCTACCCCAGGGAAAATCTGACCAAATTTAGCTCAATAGATTAAATAGACTGCTAGCATGCAACAATGTTGGGTGTCTCCAGACATAAGGCCCAGTCCCACAAGGCGTTGTGTGTCCTTGACTCCTGTTTTCTTGTGTGGAAGTTGAGGCTATTAGCATCCTGCAGGATCAGAGCCCTGATTCCAGGTTTTAGGTGCTGTGGTGACTGGGGAGAAAGATGACTTTTCAATTACAGCCACCCACTGTTTTGCTCTGATATCTAAATCTGCCATCTAAAAACCCCTGCAAGCACGGCCAATATGGCTGCATGGCAGCAGCCAGGGCTCCAACTCGTAGGATAATACAATGCTTATCTGCATGCAGAGACATAGACGGCAAGAGATTTAATGCAAATGTAGCCTCTAGCAGCTTCGGTGCCTTCTTGCAAACTATTGATTAGGTGTCTGATTTACTTTCCCTTGATAATAGACCATAGGAATAAGCCAATAGAACGAGGAGGAAGAAAACCTGTCATGATCATTCGATGCAGCTGGCGAGCCAGTGGAGAGACAAAGCCATCTGATTGGGTTAGAATAAAGCTAGGGTTGGGGGAACTGTCTTAGCAACAGCGGAAAACAACTCCCCCGCTTCTGCACCCACTGTACAGCCACACTGGAAAGTTCCTGATTATATTTCTTGATGCTTTTGTTTCACTACAGCCCTATTTGAACATGACTGGTTTGGTTTACAATGTGTGTCTGTTTACCTGGTCACTCCATGGTCCTTTAGAAAGAATGAAAGGGTTTCTGTTTTCCTGACCAATCTTATTAAAACCCAGTATTGATCTCCAGGTAAAATGATATTCCATTATCTAAATTACCTTCATTTTGAAATCCTCCGTGTGGGCATTTTGGGCTAAAAATGAAGGCGGGTTTTTGTCTTTTGGGGTTTTCAGTGTCTTACTTTGGATGCATTTCCAAAACAGATGAAACTGTGCAAAACTGTCACCTCCAGCATGATTTGATTTTTATGGTACAGTATTACATTCTAAAAAAGAAAAGGAGTACTTGTGGCACCTTAGAGACTAACAAATTTATTAGAGCATAAGCTTTCGTGAGCTACAGCTCACTTCATCGGATGCATTTGCATCCGATGAAGTGAGCTGTAGCTCACGAAAGCTTATGCTCTAATAAATTTGTTAGTCTCTAAGGTGCCACAAGTACTCCTTTTCTTTTTGAGAATACAGACTAACACGGCTGCTACTCTGAAACCTGTGATATTACATTCTAAGGGAGACAGCCAGCTCTTGTGGTTAGAGCTGGAAACCTGGGTTTAAATGAGCAGCTCTGCCAAGGACTTGCTGTGGGAACATGGGCAAATCACTTCACCTTTCCCTGCCTCATTTTCTCCAGATTCCATCTGGATCTATCCTGCAGCTCACACAATCCACATCAGCCTGCACCATGGGTGGTGCTTAATTCTTAGTCTTAGAGTTTAATGTTAGTAAATTGTGTTGAGATCCTAAAATGAAAGATACCTTCTCTGCCAGGTGAATGTCACTGAATAACATTGAGTTCCCATAGTAAGGATACTCTTTTATTGCTGGATAGGTGAAATCTTCAGTTTCCTGTACTGCAAGTATACAATATGGGGAGCCAGTGGGGTCTGGTTCCTAGGTCACTGGTTTGGGAATAAGGAGAAAAGAGTTCTAATCCCAGCACGACCACTAACCTGTGTGATTTTAGACAAGTCACTTCAACTCCTCACACCTCTTTTGTCTGCCTTGTACTTAAGGCAGGGGCTGTTGTTATTATATGTACATACAGCACCTAGCACAATGGGGTCCTGATCGGACTCATGACCTCTAGGCACTATCCTGAGGTAATTATGAGGTGTTAGTGGTGGGGGTTTTTTTGGATAAATCAAGTGAAAATGCAAAGGGCAATTTAAAAAAAAGGTTGAGAATGGAGATAAGCTGAACATTTATTGGAAACCAAACTTAGGCATTTTGAGTCCTCTCTGGAGATGACCTTCATTGTCCTCTTCTCACCTGCTGCCTTGTTCAGCTCATAAGCATTCACACTTTTATGTCACTATTTTCATGCTGATAATAGGCATAGATTGTGTTAGTTCTGCATCTGTTGAGACGGCGGGTACGATAATAGAAGCACTGCCGGGACTAATATATATTGGCCTTGTCTTAGGACCATGTCCAATAATGTCTAGGTCAGGGAGCCTTTAACTGCAGAGTCAGGGAATTTAGTCAGCTGTCATCACTCCTTAATTAAAAATAGCAAAGACTCACTTGGATTCCATAGCTGTGTGTTAACTCATTTGTCATCTGTCCTCTTCTCGCCAACCGACCACCTCCTCACCCTGAAAAAAAGAAATGAGGGGCACAAGCTTAGGAAGTACAAAGGCAATGTGGTAGGTTTTAATAGAGAGCACATTTAAGAAAGAAAATACCTTTTCACGCGATACATAATTAACCTGTGGAACTCATTGCTGTGAGATGCTATTGAGACCAAGAGTTTAGCAGGAATCAAAGGAGGATTGGACCTCTATAATTATGTGGGATGTCCAGTTTCATACTTCAGGGCATGAATTGGCAAGCCAAACAATAACAACTTGGGGTTAGGAAGAAACTTTTTTCTAATGGAAAAATTAACCCATAATTTTCCACTATGGGGTTTCTTGCTACTTCCTCTGAAGCAACTGATCCTGTGCTGTTAGAGACAGACTGGACTATCAATTTGATCCAATCAGGCTGTTCCTGTATTCCTATCTGCATAACTGATTGAATTCCTCATTTCCCACTAAATGGAATTCTACGATATCTCTGCTTTCTCTCACCTTGCAGTAGGTTTCACTAATTTCATTGCAAAATTCCTGAGAGATCAGTGAGATGGAAGGGTTACACAAAGGTCCCGAAGCTGCAGGGAGAGATAAATAGTGTGTTGTAATATATTTATTGAATGAAAATGCAGCCCCCTTTCCTCTTCCCCACCAAAAAAAGGGGGTGGGGTGGGGAATACATTGCCTGATGGAGATATTATTTAACACTTGGAAGCAAGGAACAGGTCTGGCGGTGGGGAGAATTTTTCTGATTGCTGCTACTACAAATAAATCACTGGTGGAATTACATGATTCTGCCCATACTTACACCAAAGTCCGTTAATTTCAATGAAATTACTCCTGGTATGCACCAGTGTAAGTGATAAGAGAATCGGGCTCAATATGTATCTGACCTGTTACCTACATCCAAAGAAATATATGTGCAGGTCCATTTGATTGATGTGGGGCCAAATTCAATTCCTGGTGTAATTTCACTAAAGTCAATTGTAACATCGGGGTGAATTTGGCCCTTTGTGTTCAATTATTATTATTTAGTACATTTAATACAGTTGTGCCTAGGGACCAACCAAGAACAGGGCCCTGTCATGCAAGGCACTGTGCAAACATACAGAAGTAGATAGGCCTTTCCCCAAAAACATATGAACAAGAAGGAATGTAACAGTTTAGTAACTTAACGTCTCCCAGTGGGTCAGTAGCTCAACTCGACAGGTTTCCACTCTGGGTATTTTAAACGAATTAGGTGCTCAACTCCCATTGAATTTTAATAGGCTCTGGGCAACATACTGCTATAGGTTCTTTTGAAAATCACAGCCTCAACTACTTTGTAATCCAAGCAGGTATTGTGACATGGATTTATAGCTATTTGTGTTCCTGTTCATTGAAACCTTTGACCAGTCAGACATGTAGAGATCACTTTCAGTTGAAACCACTTGTCAGCTCATGTATCCCAAGAAGGGTTGCCACTTGTGGCTGCTAAAACAGAGCAGGAGTGATGCATGCAGCTCACCAGTTGTCTGGAATCTATTCTCAGCTTTTCCTGCCATTGTAAGGACAGCACTAGGCTGCTATATGGGGGACCTCTCCTAAAGTACTTTCTGTAAAGAAATAGACTGAAACACAGCCTGTATGATAAGAGCTAACAATATTCTAACTCCTTCAGAGTTTTCCCAGGAAGTTTTCCTTTGACCCTCGGAGTGGAGGCCTAATATTGTGAAAGTGAAACCAACCACGCCGTCCAGCCTCATATCAATCATCCACAACACCAGCCCACTAGCCATCTGTTCTTTGAGTAAACCAAGGGCTGGTTTCCAGGGCGGTCAGTCCATCAGCCCAAATCTGCGAGTTGCAATAAATGGATGTGGTGCAAACAGCAGGGACAACTATAGCTGTATTCCGCATTCTGCAAGGGAAGCAGGATTAGAAGACCCATTGTCCTTTGGCCCCATAAAAATAGGATTCTACTACTTGAGCTGGAGAAGGCCATCTTTAGCCAATAGCAGGGGCAGGTTTCATAGTCTCTCTGTGGCCTAGCTGTTAGATTGGGACATTGCTCGTCCATGCACACAAAGCTAGCATGTTACAAAGCCCTCTTTGCATGGAACTACCATTGATTTCATTGGGAGGTTCACGTGCAGACCGGTGACAAGATTAGGATACTTGGTGCCCTTCCTGGCAGTGGTATGATTCCTTTACAGTGGACATGCATGCACAGCCTGGAAATGGAGCCCCCAATTCATCAAAACCTTCTCTAAATTGCATAAATCTTTGGTGTGAATTTGGCCCATGGCTTAATTTGTGCCAGGGCTCGCCAGGGCTGAGCCCTGGCACCTCTGGGCTTGGCAGTTCACAGCCCCGGCACCCCTGGGCTTGCCATGTCAGTTATGAATGTAAAAAAATTGCTTGAGCCCCTTTTTGTTACAAATTAAGCACAGATCTGATCCCCTATTCAAAGAAACATGGAAGAGTAAATAGAGCAGGGATTCTCAACCTTTTTCTTTCTGAGGCACCCCAAACATACTTTTAAAAACTCCGTGGCCCATCTGTGCCACAACAACGGTTTTCTGCATATAAAAGTCAGGGCCGGCGTTAGGGAGCAGCAAGCTGGGAAATTGCCTGGGGCCCCATGCCACAGGGGGCCCCTCAAAGCTAAGTTGCTCAGGCTTCGGCTTCAGCCCGGATGGCAGGGCTTAGGGCCCCAGGCTTCAGTCCCATGTGTTGGGGCTTCAGCTTTCTGCCCTGGGCCCCAGCAAGTCTAATGCTGACCTTGCTTGGCGGACCCCCGGAAACCTGCACGCAGCCCTCCAAGGGGTAGTGGACCCCTTGTTGAGAACCGCTGTAATAGAGGAACCAGGGGAAGCTAACTGGTTTTGACTGAGTGTTGCTTTGAGAGTTTAGGTTCTTTCAAAGAGATATTCAAGGTGTGTGAATCCAGGGAGATTGAAATTTCAAGTCAAGGTTCATATGGACCCTTAGGAAGCAAAGTCATCCAGTTTGGGGCAGATCCAGGACAAATTTACGTTAAACTGTTGAGAGGGGTAGCGAAATATGAAAATATTTCAGAACCTCAAAAAAGTTTAGTTCAAGTTTGGTTCTAGGGTGATTCCAATCTTCATCTGAGTGTCTCAAAGCACTTTATAAAGATTAAGCCTCATAAAGCCCTTGTGAGGTAGGTTAATCCCATTTTACTGATGTGGTAATTGAAGCACAGAGGTTAAATCCAACATTTTTTAGTGTCTACTAATTTTGGATACCCAATTTGAGAAATTAATTTTTCAGTGGTTCTTACCCCTGCTTTTCCCATTGACTTCAGTTGGAACTAGAGGTCTCAGCACTTCCGATAATCAGTTCCTAGATGTCTCATGTTGGACATCCAGTGGACAGTAAAGAAGCTGAAGTGACTTGTCCAAGGTCACACAGAGAATCTGTGGCAACGTTCGGGCTAGTACTCGTGTCTCCTGATTCCAAGTCGCCTGCTTTAACCCCTAGATCACGCTTCCTGTTTGATCCGATGTCGACCTTAAAGAAAATCAGTCAGTTAATATTTCTCCACTGCTGGTCTTTCTCAAAACTAAAAAACAACACTCTAGCAATCTTTCTCCACTGAATCGAAGTCTTTGTCTCCTCTCTGGAAACCCTAGAGGCTTCTTATCTTCATGTCAGTGGAGACGTTTTCAGACTGCACCAAACTTTTTTCAGACTAATTAAGCTCTGATGACTTCAGCTGTATTTGCAGATCCTGATTAAGGCCATGATACTAATTAAACTCTTAAATGATTAAAAATGCAAATAGTGAGACCCGTGTTCAGCAGCAGGTTTCCATTTTCAAGCTTCGGGACAGCAGAGTGAATATGTGGCAGAGTCTCTAGTGGAAACAGTCTATTTTTAAACAATTTTGCTGCATTCCACTTCATGCAGAAGTAACAATGGCTGCTGGGGTAAGCGTCTCATCTGTCTCACAGCTAAAGAAGAAGGTGTGATTAAAACACAACTCCTCACCACCTTGCCTATTGCTGCCCTAGCTGTGGCAGTCTCAGCAGAGAGGCTGAGAAACCGAATGAGCCATGGGCATTGAATTACCATCTTGACTCTGTAGGCTGATTCTGCTCCCACAGAAGTCAGTAGCAAAATTCTCAGTGGGTGGAAACTACCCCGGTGCAGAGAGCATATGTGGGATTCAAGAGGAGCATAGGCCCTGTACACAGAGGTACATTAAACCCAATGGCACTACAATTGGGTGGGCCTTAGGAGAGGTTCCATTAGGTCAGGATTGAGCCTTACTGGCTAGGTAGTATGAGAGATGCTTGCACTGCTGCTGCCAGTGCCGTATCTCATCTCATTTGGACCACAGAGAAGGCTTTCCTCTCAAGGGCTGAAAAGTCAAGATATTTCATTGATATCACAAACATAGGTACCTAGGGATTTCCATACTGGATCAGCAGAGGGGTGTCTATACTCAAGTATCCTGTCTCCACCAGTGATCAGTACCTGATCCGTCAGAGGAAAATGTAAGAACTCTGCAACTGGCAGCTATAAATGTAACGTGCCCAGAGGGAAAGTTTCTTCATAATTCCTGTTAGTTAAATTCATAGTAAAAGAAATACATGAAAAAACAGATGTGAGGACACTATATGGATGCAGCTAGTGCTGGTCACATCGAATGAGCCAGATCCTCAGTAGGCAAAAATTGGCATATATCACTTGGAGTTGCATCAGTTTACAATAGCTGTGGATGTGGCCCCATTGACTCCAATGGATGATTCTGATTTCCACCAGCTGAGGATCTTGCCTATTATCTCGAACTGGTTCCAGTCAAATAGTTCAGGTGATGTTAAATTGTGTCTCTGTCATTTAGGTGACGACACATTTTTTTTGCAAGACTCTCCTTTTCATAGACTAAAACAAAACAAAAGAGTAAGAGGTAACTGCTCCATGTACAAATGGTAGATTTTATCCATCCAGTGACAGTGGGATGCAGGTGTTTCACAGCCGGCACAAATTAACAAGGACAGACGTGTTGGCCAAATGCCAAAATGATAAAATTGTCCAGGGAGGAAAAATAAAAGAAATCACAAGAGTTATTCCATGCTGAGGTTTGTACTTTTGTGTCTCCTGAAGTGAACACATGGGTCAGTAATCAAAGGTTTGAAAGTCATTCGACCCCTCCAGCATGCCCTCCGAATTAGAATGCAAATCATCTGCACCCCACACTACAGCTCTCCTTAAAGGCTGCAGGTCAGATTCTGATCACCGTTATACCAATGTAAATCCAAAGTAACTCCCTTGAAGTTAATGGAGTCGCTCTGGATTTCAGATTCTGACCTATGCCAGAATAACATCTATGCCAGAATGACATTTGGGGCCCCACCTTTTTACATTGTATCACCATATTAATGGGCTTCTCTTCTCTAGAGCTGATGAGACATTTCAGAGGATTGTCTCATTTTAATCAATCTCGCTCGGCCAAAATTTGCACTCAAAGGAAATAAAAGCTATGAAGACAAGGCAGCCCAGTTGCTGATCTGCAGCCTCCCATCATCATTCACTTCAGGGCCAGGTCTGTGGTGCCAGTCCCAGATGCCACAATAAATCCTATGCTTTGTCTAGACATTGTAACGTTGATGGCCAGTCAGCGGGAGGAAGGATATGCTATGTATGTACTGAAATATCATGCACGTCCTAACTGCTTTGCAGATTGTACTGCTTTGGAAAGCTCATATTGTGAAGCAACAAATCTAAGATGTTATGTATATGGATGTAAATGAAATTGCAGCTTCTGAGAAATGGATGCAGAAGTTTAAAAGAAGAGATGGGCCTGAGCCCTTGAGTTTGCATCCAAAGCCAGGTTCAAGGATTTTGTTCAGCCCGTTGTATAGATAGGGGCCCAGACACCATGGTTATGGGTGTATCTGAAATAGATTTAGTTTTAGATTTAATACAGTTGGTCCCAGTCACTAATTCTAGATCCAGGAAAGCATAGGGCTGTTTGGATCCAGGGTTTGGTTCAGGTTCTTTTCTATCCAAGTGATTTTCTTGTATTTTTGGCTTAGAAGAGGAAAGCAATAACCAATGGGTATGTTTTGTTTCTCTTAGATCTTCCTTGGCAACTGAGTTGACTGGATTTCCATGAGGTGAGAAGAATCATAGAGGCAAAGTTAGATACGGAGGTAAATATTTGTCACGCATCAATTGCCACACTGGAGGGTGTAATTCTGCTCCTGCTGAAGCCATGGGGAATTTTGCTGTTAACTTCAATGGGAGCTGAATCAGGCCCTAAATATGGATTTAATAGGTACTGAAAATCTTTCCTAGATAATTTACTAAATGTCATTTGAATTTAAAATGAATTGTACTGTATTGGTACATGGTTAAATGTTTTAAAATGTGCATTTAAATTGAAGCCAATATGAAACCCAAGATTTAAAATGTCTTCCTCTGAGTGTGAAAACTTCTTGGTACATTTTGGTTTCACATGTGACTCATGTGCAGTTCAATTTTGCACGACGTTGATGTGAAAGTAGAGGAAACTTTTTTGTTTTTGCCAGAGTTTCACGTTAGGCCAGATTTTCAATTGGTGTAAATCAGTGTCTCTTTTGACTATGTCCATTTAAAAAGGTAAAGATCTGGCCCTTGAATTTGGGGATTCACTCAAAGCACAGCCCCCAACTCAGGGTTCACAAGCCCCAGGCAGGACAGAGCTGAAGAAAATATTCACACAAACATCTTCACAGTTAACAAGTTCCTTGCAGTTCTAGTAATAAGGCAAAGCTTTAATCTGAGGATTCTGTGGCTTTGATCATTCCTTTAATTGACTTCAGCATGGGTTATGTACATACAGCTGTTGAGGTGATAAGGTGCCAGTATAAACCTCACACACTTTATGTTGGTGGCTTATTTTGTATCCAGAAATTCTGAATAAATGTACAGCTTTATAATGTGAATGTTGTACAGAAGTTCCCATTTTCTTTCTCATTCCCATGTGTACACACTTTAAGTATCATAACTGTACATAAATGTGCAAGCATGATATGCCATGAACTCTGTTGCATAGAAATAAACATGATCTCTACATTTAGTGTTTCAAACTGGCCCAAACACTGCAGACCTTAATCCCTTTGAAGTCCGAGTAAGGACTGAATAAAAACTGTGTAAGGGCTACAGAATTTGGCATAAGCTTGTGAATTAGAAACACAGTTTCTCCCTACCATTTAAGAACCTAAGGCTCTGATTAGTGGTCAAAGATCTTGCAATATAGTTAGGGCTACACTATGAGTTGGAGTATACGTCCCCCCAACATTTCTCATAGCCTGTTTGCTCTTTGTGCTTCATTTCAACGTCTTGAAAATTGAAAATGTCATGACCAAAATTATTTTTTCATTGCCATTAGCAGGCATACTGCTTCCAAGACAAGAACACTGCCATATAAATGAACTCAATTTCCAGTGACCAGCTGGAAGTTCCAAAGTACCATGGAAGTAGCTGTTCTACTGGTGTTTGCAGATATGACTAGGAAAGGAAATGGCAAAAATTTGATGAGAGACCTTGTTCTTTTTGTCCTATGTTCTGGCCTCACAAGTTGCACATCAAGGTGAGGAAGAATGTGTGTGGAGTGTAGGTATGGATGCAGGTACCATTAAGTACTAAAAGTAGCCTTCTGTATGGAGGGGTGGTGTGTCTCAAGCCCCCTGTGTGCCTACCCCATTCCTTGCTACTGTGCAGAGAATCGTGAAAAAAGAGATGTGGAATGGGTGAAGACATAGGCTTAACTGTGATATTCACCATGCTTGGTGGTGGTGTTAGTATTAATAGTTGTATTGTGGTAGCAATTAGAGGCCCAAATTATTATTTATTATTACTATTTACTGTTCGTATTTTAGTAGCAGCTCAGTGCCCCAGCCATAGACTAGGATCCCATTATGCTAGGTGCTGCACAGACAAAGAACAAATAGCTGGTCCCTACCCCAAAGACCTTACAATTTAAGCATAAGACAAGAGACAACTGATGGAGACAGACAGGGGAGTGCAAGGAAACAGTGAGATAAGGTTGGCCACCCTGGGCCATATTGTGCTAGGTGTGGTACATACACATAACAATACGATGGTCCTTGCCCCAGGGAGTTTACAATCCAAGTCACAGCAGATGGAAGAGAGGACAAGGAGACAACAAAACCGTTAAGATCACCACAGCAAGCAGCAGTCACAGCATACCAGCTGCCTAATCTGTGAAGAGTGTTGTAGGCATCACAACAGATGGCGACGATCTAAGGAGAAATTTGAAGGAGGGTGGAACAGTAGCCTTGTAAGTTCTTCTCTTAGGATTTTCTTCTGCTACTCGGCAGTACTCTCGTTAATGCTAGGCTGGATTCCCCTGCTCTCAGCTCTGCTTGCCACATGGTATATGTGCAATGCTCTATACCTATCGACAGGATCAACCCCCAAGTGCTGGAATGGAGTTTAAAATTTAAAGGGCCAGATCCCCAGCTGCTGTGACTCAATGGAGCTGCAGTGAAGTCAATGGAACAGTGCTGGTTTACACCCACTGCGGCTCAGCCCTGTTGTCTTTCAGATGTAGTCTTTTCTGCCTGCCTCTGTCAAAGTGTATTCCCAGGAACCCCCGGGCTGTTTCCTGCCGTGCTCCTGAGTTTCATTGTGTCGACTTTGGTCGTGCCGCTGTTCTTAATCTACTTCTGCCACACTTAGTTTTTGTTGTTTGTTCTGAAATTTGGTCTCATTTGCTGTTGTCCTTGTGCCAGAAATCAGACAAAGTAAGAGGCAAGGGAGACTCGTCTGGTTTATGTCAGACTGTACCACTCTGGAGGATTGTTCCTGCTTTGTAGCTCCACCTGCTGGAACCAGCTCAAAATATGGATCTCACAAACCTCTAACACACCCCTTGCTTTCCATCCGAGAGTACAGATTTGAAACCGAGCAGACAGCTGTTATGCTCTCTAACACCAACCCATGTGTCTGGATCTCCATTGTTCTTGTCAAATCATATCTGTTCCCTATCCAAAGATTCTCCAGTCCATAAAACCAGGTGCTGTGATTGTATTCATGCCTAAAATACCATCCTTCTATGGTCTTGGGACAGGTCTAAATTTCATTTCAAATCTGTGATGGATTTTGCTGTGATTGAAGCATTTTAACTTTCCTTTGTGGTTTCCAGAGACAAATCCATTTTGTCCAAATCAACCCTAGATCTTTTTCCTGGTTCACTAAATCATCTCTCACTAAGGCATCTAAACTGTTCCATCCTGGGTTGCTGTCTCTGAAACGTGATTGCTGTATCCAGTCTTTGAACCTCAACCTTTTCAGGTTGGAGTAAAGCTAGTAGTAGGTCTAGTGCAAACCTTCATTGCCTCATGCTTTTCTACTCTGCTCAGTAATTACCCTGAAAAAGATTAGCAGAAGGACTTAAAGATTGGGGCTGCCTCTGATTCTCATGTCAATTTTTCATCTTCATTGAATTTGCAAGAACTGAGTACAACATCCTCTCTACCAGCCTCCATACAAAAATTAATAGCATTGGCACCAAGACCACAGAGGGTTTCCTGATGCTGCCAAGAAGAGGGGTGCTAGCTGCAGAGCAGGGATCTGCATCCTTATGTGCTGGAGATCTTGCAAACTCCAAAATGCATCTGCTTTATTTCAGGTCATGTACTGTCCTGAGTAGTTCTTTGTGTGCTCTGCGTCCAGCTGCTGGAACTGGCTCGGGAGAACCCTGAGATAAATATATGACTCCTCTCCCTTGGTACCATGTCCTGACCCACACCCACTGGCTATCTTGACTTTGTTAGTAATACTGTTTATATTGTTATATCAACTTCATTTCTTATCAGATAACTAGAGATGGGGCAAAAGAATGTGGAATGCTTTTCTGTACCTCTACATACAGGGTCATTTGGAGGTCCACAGAAAGGACGGGCACTTTGCTACCACACTAGTTACCCTTGGTGAATGCCATGATGTTCTGTATATCATTGAAGAGAAAAAATGATACATCTTGGAATGACAGAACCACAGGACACTTGAGGGCTGGTTGGCATACTCACAGCTGGACAAATCTTCCTTCCACAAGTATGTGCTGGTATTTTGAGACTTGCATAAGTAGTGCCTGGGCATTTTTCATATTGGGTCATTAGATTCTAAATTCATATAAATTCTCCCTGTAGTTTCATATGGTTACAATAGTCTTTGTTTCTTGTCTTGAACTGCTTTGCGTAGTGTTGACATGAACTGTTTCACAACTCTCATTTTCCATCCTTGACATGCTTGCATTTGAATGGCGGATGAAGGGATTTTATATATACACAACTATACACAGAGAGACAGGCACTATCTATCTCTGAATAGGTTATATATAGCATTCCACCTGCCAAGCATTTTCAAATGTAGCCCCTGGTTTTGAATGAGAGCTGTGGATGTCAGTGAGTATGAATGGGACGTGCTGTTGCTCTGAAAAATCAAGCCCAGTGTGTTGCAAGTTGGACTTCCAAAGACCAACTCACCCAAACTCAATGGCCACTTTGACTGATTGTGTGTGTGGGTGTGTGTGTATACACACACAAAGAATAGCGTAATATGGAAAAGTGTGACTTCTACCTCTGATACATGCAGTTCCATTCCTGGAGTGCCACAAGCAGTTAGTGCAGTTAGACACTTTTGGAAGGCCAGCTTTTCCTACCCTGACTCTGGAAAATGTTTGGTTGCATTGTTTTTATCTTCTTGCCCATCTGTGGGAGTCAAATCTTTATACTGAGATTGCACAGCTTGGCTTCTAATGTGTCCTGGTTGACTAAGCTAGGCTCAGATAGAAGGCGAAAAAGGTATGAATGGTGACTGCAACATTCTGTAGGTCAGCAGCAAGTTTAGGTTCGTTCACAACTCAGAAGTTGCTCAGGACACAGCCACGGTGATGTTGCCAGATCCCCTCTCTTTGTCTGGCCTGGTCAGTATATCTTTCAGGGTCAGAAGACAGAAGGTCCCGAGATGTGATGGTAAATCACAAGTACTGGTGATCATCAGCTTGCTGATGCCCTGTGCAAATGGCCAAATAGTCCCTCAAAACAAATGGGCAAAAGGAGTGGCAATCTTGTATCAAAATTAACTAGTCACAGCAGCTTTCAAACAGCCCATTTATAGGCACTTCTTTTCTTCTTAAGGTTGTGATCTTTTGTTGTGACTTTTTCGTAACCCTCCCTCTCTGCCATCCCTTGATAATGGCTTAACAATTCTCTAAACTGAAACAACCTGCACTTATGTTGTTTCTGGGACTCTGTTCTGTGCCGATTCAGAGCCCTACTGAGTTATCAACATCCTTTGCTGCAATACCTGGCTTTTCCTTGAAAGTCTAGTTCAGGGGAGAGAATGTATGTGAAAAGCTCACTGGTGAGGAGAGGAGGATAGGACCGGTTTCCAGAAGCTGAGAGGTTGTTCTCAGTGGATGTACAAGGGGAGATTGTACTAGGCATGGACAATACATGAGACAGTGTGCAAAGCTGGCAGAGGGTGAAATAGTAATGCAAGAGAATCAGGAGTGATGGATGGATGGATAGATAGATGTCTTTTTCAAGCATTTTGAGATCCTTCAAGATAAAAGGCACCACATAAATGTAAGATGTTATTATTTATTATTATTAGTGTTGGGGGGTCTGCTTCAGTGTTTTCAAATCAATAGTCCCACATTCTCAGACCAGGTAGGACTTTGAATCCAAGACCCTGGTTGCATGTTTCAGTTTTTTTAGATTTCAATTTGATCTTTTTCTTTTTTCCCATTCAAATCAGTGCATGGCCCTTCTGACTGGCTGTCCCACTCGTGAGCAGCAGGTCACGTTGAGTCATAAGGGGTCAGTCAGTAAGGCATCTCGTCAGCCTTTGAAAAAATAGATTTTAATATAGAAAACAGTCTTGTTATCTTAGTTGGCTTCTTCCTCAGGCCAACTCCTTCCTAGGGTGAAACTCTAAAGGCAAATCAAAAAGGAGCTAACCCAGCAAGCAAAACACAACAGAATCATCTTGTCTCAGGGGTGCTCTCAGAAATGGGGTATTTATGCTGCCTCAAACCTTTATTTTATATTCCAGTTGTCACGTATTTTCTTTCTATTGCATTTTTCCTTTCATTAAAATTTTTGTGATGATTAGGCAAACGTATTGTCAATGCTTCATTATCATTATTATTTATTTATACTGTGGTATTACCTAGCAGTCCCAGTCATGAACCAGGATGCCATTGTGCTAGGTGCTGTACAAATGCAAAGGAAAAACACAGTCCTTGCCCCAAGATGCTTACAATCTAAGTAATATAATAATAGTAGTAATCATTTTTAATAGAGACAGCCCAAGCCAAACACTCCCGGATTTTGTGGGTTTTTGAAATCCTAAACTAGCTCCGGATCCATGTTTTGCATATAGCCCATACATTTATGATCAGTGGAACCAGCGTCCAAAATCCAAACACTCTGATGCTTTGAGATGTTCGGAAGGCAGATTAGAATCCATATGCTGTGGGTTGTTGTACTGTATTAATACTTAGGGTTTGATTGTTTCTTGGACTGTGTGCCCAAGTAATGGTGTTTGGGGAAATAGTCTATTTTGACCTCGTGTCCAGGCATTCAGGAGTAAGCGGACATGGCACACCAGCTATTCCCCCCACATGTGTACCAAGCAGGTGGTTGGAGGATTGATTATTTCCCCCATTATGCACTGGCCAGAATAGGTGAGCCAATGGAGGTATGTCATAATTTGCAACTCTCATAGTGCAGCAGCAAATTTCTACCCCTGGAGTAAGGAGGGAACCAGGTGCTCAGATACTGTAGTGATGAGCACAATGTAAGAACCTATACCTAAGAACCTATAGATTAGAATAGAACAGAGGGGCTGAACTCCCGGAGCTACGTTTCCTTTCCTGAGATGCTAGCTCAGCAATCCACTGCCCCTTTTTGTGTCCTGTATCCTGTTTCTAGCCTTTAAAGATTATTAGCATAATCTAATGTGGTACTGGCAGCACAGGCAAGGGGGAAATGTGTTTTTTTGGGGAGGGCGGGGAGGTTGTGTAAAAATAGGAATCTTTTATCCTATCAGTATTGCTTTGAAAATGTATACAGAAAGGAAAACTTGGGTAATATGGTTGCATTGCTGCCCCTAGGGGCATTGGGTATTCAGTGTGGTGGTGGCATGCCCTTAGTCTCAAACTGGTTATGTGACTCAGTCCCTTAAAAATCATACAAGGAATTCAGTAGAGGTGAAAATTTCAACCTAGGGAGGCTTACCAGCTCCTTTCTCCTCCCTCTGCCTGATATTACAGACCAAGCACTGGCTTAAAATAAAGACAGATTCAGATATCCTGCCCTCCCTCTCTTTTGGCCTTTGTGTAAACGGCATTATATCTTCCACCTTAAAAAGAAAAAAGAGGAGGAGGGGGGAAAAGCCCACACTGTGCAGAGAAGGAGAGAGCTGCAGAAAGTGGGCCCCCTGCTTTTTTCAGAGAGGGAATGTAAGCAGATCCCAGCTGAAACTGCTTCGCTCAGCAGTCTTCAGCTTGTTTTAATTGGCCTGGCCTGAAAGAATTCTGAATGCTGTACCTGTGCCAATGAAAATGAAAATGTTTCCCCTAGACTGAGTCGCTCATATTGGTCAAGCCCCGGCTCTGATAGCAGCAGCAGCAGGGCATGGCGACGTGTATCTGACGGGAAACAGGGAGGCTATGATCTAGTGCAGCTTAAAAAAAAAAAAGAAAACAAAGGGCTGTGGAAAGCAAAGAAATAATAACGGAGAGAAGGGGGAAATGCAGTGGTACCTTTTAGAATTCCCTTGAAAATAGGAGCTTCTCCTTAGAGAAGGACAGATGCAACACAAGGCTTTTAAAAAAGGAGTACTTGTGGCACCTTAGAGACTAACAAATTTATTTGAGCATAAGCTTTCGTGAGCTACAGCCCACTTCATCAGATGCATCTGATGAAGTGGGCTGTAGCTCACGAAAGCTTACGCTCAAATAAATTTGTTAGTCTCTAAGGTGCCACAAGTACTCCTTTTCTTTTTGCGGATACAGACTAACACAGCTGCTACTCTGAAACCTGTCAAAAGGCTTTTAAAGGTTCTTTTTTTAAAACTTAAGGGGGAGCTCTGTTTCTGTGTGAAGCCACTATTGTGGGAGCTTTCTCACCAGAAAGGAAGCTGGTGTTTTCAGACACGAGACACCATAGTTCAGAGCAACCCTACAGCCTACTGATGTGGACATGTTAGGCACCAAATTCTGGCCTCGGTTACACTGATTGAAGACCATGAAAATGCACTGGAATAACTGAGGTTACGATCTGAGTTAGTTTGAAAGGCCCAGGCAGCATGACAGTGATGGGAAGTGGGATGTGAAAGTAGGGGAAATATACAAGATATGATTCTGGTACTTGCTGGCTGCCCTTGAAGTCAGCGGGTGGCACAGCTGTAATTGGGGCATACATTGATTTATAGTGCCTAGTGTTTGTTTCTTTTTTGTTTTGTTACATGAATGATACGGTACATATTGATTTAGACCACTTTCTCCCCCCACTTCTCCCCTCACACTTGGATCATTAAGAGCCAAATTCTACTCCCTTTTCCACAGCTGCAAAGGGTCCGCGGTGCATCTAAACCAGTGTGGTTCCGCTGCACAGAGCAAGTAGTATTTTAGGAACTAGCGCAGAAAGGTTTGCACCCTTTGCCTCCGGAAGAGCCTAGCTCCAGAGGGACTCCAGAGGGAGTCTCTTTGCAGGTGGAATCAGAGGGGCAGGATTGAGGCTGGTGTATCAGCTAATATATAGATATACCAGCCAGGGCCCATAGAGGACTGGCTGGCAGGAACAGTGGGGACTACTGCACATTCTGCTCAAGAATCAATGTGGGCTGCGTATGGGCCCCTAGAGTTCTAACCCCACCTCTGCCACTGTGTGTCCTCAGGCAAGTTATAGGAAGCTTCATATTTCCCATCTGTGAAGTGGGGTAAGAATACCCCCCATTTAGAGATGTTGTAGGGTTAATTGATGATTCCATTCCTATAGAGGCCTTTGAAGCTATAAACTGCTAAGAGGGTTGTTCTTAGAGATGAGCCAGGTATGTGAAGTTCAGTCCTGGAACTGGCTGCATGTCTTAAGTTGTCCAAAGGTCAGGGACATTCAGATTTAGAGTTCCCAGTTCGGGGCCATAGTAAAGATGGGTCTGAGTCAGAAGTTTGGTTCCTAACCCAAAGTCTGGTGGGGAGGAATTGGAGCTGCTGTTATAGGTTTGACTCATCTCGAGTTATTATGTAGAGGCTTCCTTGAGGCTCGCAGTCCCTGTTTTCCTTCAGGAAGCACCAGAGCACTAGTACAGATGGGTACAGTTCAAGTGGCATTCCTTCCTGAGCTCCATTTCTTGGGTAAGTCCTTATTTGGCTACTCCATTCATAAGGCACAGCCCCGCTTAACCTTACAACAACACTTATTCCCTACTGGAGCGGAGCACGGGAAGGCTGATCAAGGGAAAACTGTGCTAACCCAAATCCTGTTGCAATAAGATCCCTGGCCCAACCTGTTGTTCAGAGGCTTGCTTAGCTACAGGCTGATAGGTTGGACCCTTGAATAAGCTTTTAACTTAAAGCTTCAAACTGGAATCCAGCATAGACCATAGAAGTGAAAGGGGGGAGTTAACTGGAAGATTGAGAGGGGAAGAACTAAGAAGGATGGATGAACAGTTTGGGACAAACTAGGAACAGGCCTTAATCTTTGTCAAGAGACCAAAACAAACTCAGAGACTCATTTTAATTTTTTTTAAAATAATAAATTGCACTCATATGAATGGATTTTGAAATATGAATGAAGCAAATGGGATTTGTTCCCCTCCCTTTCTCATACAAACACCTACAGAATGTTCTTAAATATAACACAGCAGTTATACTTATAACTGTATAAGATACAGGACCATATGTCTGTGTGTGTGTGTGTGTGTGTGTGTGTGTCTCTCTCTCTCTCTCTCTAAGAACTTCTGTAGTGCCCATCACTGTGGTATGTAAGTATGTCTTATATGATCTTTATACTCCATGGGGCAAATTTTCAAACAGACAAATTATACTTTGCAGTCCTCACCATTCCTAGGTGACACAGGTACCTGCATGTCTTATGACCAGTTTGAGCACCTTGGTGTGGTATTTGAGCATCCTGTTTCGTTGTTTGCATTTGAAAACTGAGTTCTGTAGACATGATCGATCAAGGCTCTTTTTTTTTCTTCCACATGGATATTTTCTTGGTCTGATGTTCATAATACCTTACACGTCTCAGAGGAGGATCTCAACAGGTGGGTGTGATTTGACCATATTTCTATAATGAGCAGCTGAGGCTCAGAGAGTAAAAGTGACCAATCCAAAGCAACGCAATAAGTTGGGACTAGAGCTTAGATCTCATGATTCCCAGTTCCCTGCTATAATCTCTAGTCTAGTCTGATTTCCAGGTTCCCCAGCTGTCCCTGCTCCATAATAGGCCAACCAGAATCCAAGATACAAACGTCCTTGAACTTTGAGGAAGTTCAAATCTGTATTCAAATCCAAACTTTGATGCTGGAGCTCATCTTTAATTGGGAGTTTTGATTATAGTACTAAGTAATTGATCTCAACCAGTGTGTGGTTTATCTGCCTGTTAGGGGCTGTGTAATCCAATATTCAGCAGTACGCAGACATTTCTGAAGCTCCCGTGTCATCCCTACTTTCTTCTAATTCTTGTCTTCCACCTATTTATGCAATCTGCTTGTTGTTTTTCGGTTCCTGCTGGTTGCCTCATGGTTCCTCATGTCTGAGTTGGTCCAATTTGTTGGATATGATTCTGCTTTGTCCTGACAGGATGCAGTACAAACCAGATGATGCGCTGAATCAGAAGTACAATAAAATCCTGTGTAGGCTTCAGATAATAGGTTTCCACCTATGGGGCTTGTCTCACCACTTGACAATATCCAAAACTAGGAAAGGTGTTGGGTTTTTTTGTTTGTTTCTTTGTTTGAGGAAAGGTTTAAATTTTGAGTGTCTGCATCAAGTGGAAAAAATGTTCAAGTTCTACTTGGATTTGGCAGTAAGTCATTCTGGGTTCATAATAGTTAAACTGTGGCATGGGTGTACACACATGAACACAGAACTTCCCCAGACATACTCATACCTCCCCTTTCCAAGCATACATGTCAGCCCCACCAAAATCATGTATACGCTTATGCGCAGCTCATTCCCCTAAAATGCCACCACACACACACATCTCCCGCACACGACTGTCTTACACAAGCACACAAATCTCCCATACACACATACCCCACTAATAAAACACACATGCCTTTATATACCCTACAGACACATCGTCCCCATGGATGAGCACACCTGCACACAAATCGCCCCTGCACACAAACACATGTCCTCTCCATATACACATATTTATGCACAACCACTCCATACACGGACATCTACAGATTCCCCACAACTACCCATTCCCCCTCCCCCCTCCATAGCCATGCCAATGCCTATTGTCAACATCCATAGACACAAACGTGCATCGATCCAAAAGCCCATTCAAAGGAATTACAGGGAGCCATGGGAAACCAGCCCCTTTGCTTACCTGGTCAGCGTATGGTCTGTGACTACTACTCACTGCCTCCATTGTGTATTAGTCCTGTTGTCAAGGTAGTGAATTTAGAAAACAACTCATTTTTAAGAAACTGTTGATACATTTTTCTGGCCTCTTAGCCCCATATCCAGTAATGAACACAAATGATTTCCATTTTCTAGATAAATATCCAGCATCTTAGGGTATCTAAAATTAGATTTGTATACATTTATGGAGCAATGATTATTCTGAATCTCATCCATGGCAATTAAAAGGCATCATGATGACATTTAAGGTGATATTTTTCTCCCTGACATTAAATAATTATAAATAATAATGATTAACAAATTGTTCCATTGCTCCCACTCCAGATAAACCTTTAGGTTAATGATCCAAGCCATTAAAATTCATCTTTCTCAAAGGATTGAGCAGTTAGAATAATGAGAGGAATCTTTGTGCATAAGTGTGATTGATATTACGAAAGCAAAGGCCATTCATGGGATACATGGGTAAAAATTATGAGGGGTCACCAGCTCAGAGGTCTGGTTAAGCTAAGCACCCATAAGATTGAGGGGCCGAACCCTCAGCAGCTGTGAACTGAAGTCAATGGAACTATGCTGATTGACACCAGCTGAAGATCTAGTTCTGGCTGCATAGTTGAACCATAGAACTGATATATGGCCACAGTGGAATCAGCTGTGCCAAGCAGACCTCAGCCACAATCTAGTCCTCTGTCTCTAGAGGAGTTCCTCTTGATTTACACTCACGTGAGAGCAGAATCGGGCCCCAGTTGATAGGATGGAAATGTGAAGCTTCCCCCGCAGGGTTTAGTGGGTTGTGAACATCTCAAGTATTTTGTGGGTTTCCAAAAGTTAGTCAAGGATCAATCATCTTTCGTTGCTGTTGAAGAAAATAATATTTTGCTAGTGGAAGGTCTTAAGGAAAGACTCCTTAAAAACTGATCTAGCATAAGTAGGCTTTCTAAACAGAATATAGACTAAGGTGTAATCCTGCTGTCAATTAAGCCAGTGTGGATGAAATCAATGGAATTATTCCTGATTTAACTGAGAATAGAATCTGGTCCTGTGTTCAATAATTTCTTTTCCTTTTCCTTTTCTTTCTTTTCCTCCGATTACCACTGAAACTGGAAGAGACTCATATTCCAGGCTCTAGTTTTGGGCCAGCCCTATGTTAATCTAAAATGGGCTTTCTTAAAATTCATTGGTTGAAATTTTAAAGCCGTCTCTGGTATATTTTAATTTAAACAGAAGCTGTGTGGCTAAATCCCCTAGACTGATTTGAAAATCTGAAACAGTCATTAGTTTTCACACAGTGGCTAAAATGGCTGATAATAAGGTTTTCCAATACAAACGAAAAAATACTACAATAGTTGTCCAGTAAAGTGTAGTAACACTTTGTATCTATATTAATATTGTTGTTATTTATTATTATATAATAATAATATTTGGTTGCACTTAGAAAACACAAAAAAAATTGTACCCAAATTTGAATTCTCTCCTTTGATGAAGTCAGTGGGAACGTTTAGAGGTCCCAGCCAAAACTGGCATCCCATTGTGCTGGGTGCTATATAAACACATAGTGAAAGACACTCCTGTCCCAAAGAATTTACAGTCTAAGCAGATAAAAAAGTGAAAAGAGACACAGAGAAGTGAAGTGACTTGCCCAAGGTCATCCAGCAGGGATTAGCAATCACGTCATCTGACTTGCAATCCAGTGCCCTTTCTCCCACACCACCCTGTCTTGCAGAGATAAAGGTCTCAATCCTCGTACGTATGTGAAAGTCCCTTTGAGTTCAGTAATAGGTGAGACTTTGTAGAGGGTGAGTACCAAAGACATCCATCCTGTATTTATCTACACAGCCCATCATTGTCACTGTGCAACTAAAGGTACAGTTGGGCACATAGGATTTTGGGTCATTACTGCAGAATAGTGTAATGTTGTGCACTTTTGTTTGTTTTTGGTTATTTATATATATATAGTAAAACACAAATAACATTTATTCATGAGACAAAACAGGGACACGCTGCCAGAAACAGAGGCTGCAGTCAATTACACAGGTTGCTGCTGTGGAGTTTTATGATTCATCCACTATGAGTATGAGCAATTCTTAACCTAAGAGCGCTCTTATTTTTGTGTCCTGTGGCACATGTACCAATCAGTGCAAAAAACCCCAGATATTAGTAAAACAGGAGGGCTATGATTTTAACTATTAAGAGTCATCATGTTTGCTGTTAAGAAGCCACTACTTATCATGCAGACCAATACTGCCTCAGTGTTCACTTGTACTCCCTCATCTGTCTATATCTGTTGTCTCTTATCTTATACTTAGATTGTAGGCTTCCTTGAGGAAAGGACCTTCTTTTTGTTCGCTGTTTGTAGGGAACTTAGCAAAATGGAGTTCTGGTCCATGGAGCTCCTTGGCTCTATGGTAATACAAATAAATAAATAAATAAATATGTTTCATGTGTGACCTTTAACACTGCCACCTTGTGCGTGTGCATTAGGATCAGAGGGAGGATTTTTGACTTGATCATGTAGCAATGTGACATGTTGTTTGGCAAATACTGGTTGACTATTGGCTGAGTGTGCCTATGTGATCAACACATCTTTGATGTAATTCCACTGTAGTCAATTACATAAGGGATTAATTTGGCCCATATGGCCCAGTGCAGGTGAACATAGCTGACTGGTGAATGATTCCCAGTGAACAATTTATTCAACAAAGTTAGAAATAACACTGCTAAGGTGAATTTATTTAAAAGTTTGAAAGAATTATGAGAAACTTCTGTGCATTCTTTGCTGAGCTCTAAACTGATATAGAAATTCTTAGCTGGTGTAAATCAGTGTATTTGTGCCAATTTACACGGGCTGAGAATCTGGCCTTGAGATTCATATGGCCAAATGGCTATATATTGAGTATCACTTGCTTTGGATAACAGCTAGATAATGGATGTGTCTAACCATGAACCAATTTCTTTTGCCTAGTTCTCCTTTTTCTATGTACCATAATATGGTATAAATTAATTAACTTCTCCATGAATATTTGAGGCAGAACAATGGGCAACTTGTCCCTTCCAGTCCTATATCTTATGTCCTAAATATCAAGCTTCAGGGCTTCAGACAGTTGCCTGTGGGAGTCAGGAAGGAAACTTTTCCCCTCCATGTTTTCTGGGTGTGTTTTATTTCCCCTGAAGCATCAGAGCTGGTCATGGCTGGAGATGGGACACTGGGCACAGGGTGCTGGTGTGCTTGGAGGCTGTACAGAGAATTCTCTTTCTCAGATGCTTGGTTGGTGTGTCTGGCTTATGTACTCTGGGGTCATACTGGTTGCTGTTTTCAGAGTCAGCAAAGAATATTCCCCCAGCTCAGATTGTCCGGGGTCTTTTTTTTTTTTTTTTTTTGCCTCCCTCTACAGCATGGGCACAGTGTACTTGCTAGGATCATCTGAGAGTATCTCACCAAATCAATTTCTGGCCTTTGCAGGAGCCTCAGGCACTGATCCCTTACAGACCTAGGATCCTCACTTATGCACTGAATGCTACATCTGTTGTCACTAGCTGTGAATATGGCCTGAACAGTTCTGGTGCATTACCTCAAAGCCAAACTTTATTTGAAATTTGGGTGTCCTCAGTATTAGTGCTGGTGAAATTTGGCAAAAAAAAATTGTAAAAAACAAAATTAATGGTCTTTTATCCAAAATAAGTTTCTGCCCCGACCTATCTCTAAGTACCAGCACATCATTTCCAAATTGATTCTCGTTTTAAGTTGTTAATGCAGCCCCAGACTTGGTGGTTAATAAATAAGTAAATATTTAAGTAAACATCAGAGCTTAGCAAGCATCTCTGTTCAAAGGATCAATGCAAAGGCTGTGCTCCACTCAAGCCCTGTTTTGTGGTGGGAAGCAGCATTTAAATGGTGCATAGACCTTGAGCTGGCTCTGTGCACGGGGTGAATTGTACCTTCACTGCCTGTATAATAAGAGGGCGCTCAAGTGGGTATGAGTAGTGGATTAGCTCGTTTGGGATGATCATAATGAGAGGAGAAAACATTACAACAGGGATAAATACTCATGTCAAAGAACAGTAACAAATATGGAAATGGTAGGGTGGGTCCTTTTGACATCACAAAGACAGCTGTTGGCTTACTGAGATTTGGATCTTTGGTAGGAAACATTGTTGCTGAGACGTCCGTTGTTTGGATTTCTCATTTTGCTAAACAAGTACTGTGATCTTCTCATTTGATTGCCCCCACTTTTCACAAGCTAAGCAGGGTCAGGCTAGGTCATCCTTTAGGAAGCAGACTTACTAGGAACAGCCAGGGTTGGTACCATAGGAAGTGTTACTGGGGATTCGGTGGGTGATTTTCAAAGATTATAAACCAGAAGGGACCTTTGTGAGCATCTAGTCTGACCTCCTGCATAAAACAGGCTATAGGACTTCCCTGAATTAATTCCTGTTTGAAGTAGAGAAGATGGTTTAGAAAAATATCCAGTCTTGATTTAAAAGTTTCCACTGATGGAGAATCAACCACAGCCCTTGGTGAGTTTTTCCAAAGGTTAATTACCCTCCTGTCAAAATTTTGCACTTTATATCTAGTCTGAATTTGTCTAGCTTCAACTTCCAGCCATTGTATCTTGCAGTATGTTTTGTCTGCTAGATTAAAGAGCCCTCTACTATTAAATATCTGTACCCCAGGTAGGTGCTTCTAGATTGTGATCAAGTTGCTAATGCTCCACTGTGATATAAGCAACCACCCCTGCTATCAGAGCTGTTGTCTTCAGATGAGATATCAAACAGAGCTGCTGACCACGTGTGCTCATTTAAAAATTCCCCCATGTGAAAAAACTGCCAAGAGAGTTAAGCCCAATGTCCTGGCTACATTCCAGTTGTGTTAACTATATTTTGCCTTCCCAAAAATTTCCCCTGCAATTTCTGTTAGGCATGACAGTCTTCAGTTCCAATCTGAAATTATGGCCAAAACACGGTTTTTGTACAAGTGTCAGGTAGGGGTACAAGCCCTCATGTGGAGGTAGTTATACTGGTATAAAGGTGCCTTATTCCACTTTCCATACTGGTGTAAGTAGATTTACACTGGTATTATTTGTCCGCCCTCGGGGGACTACACCACTAAAGTGGCACAGCACCTTTTTGTACACAAATCCTTACATTATTGTGTAGCATCACTAGTCACTGTGATGCACTAAATACACCAGCCTCCTTTCAGCAATGTATGATAGGATCATTTGGCAAAATGCTTTGTGATGCTTCGGAATGTAAGGCACTATCATATATGTGCCCAATCCAGTGTCTGTAGAAGCCATTGGAAGCACCCTGATTCAGTGGGCACAGGATTAAGGTCCATGATACTACTATTAAGCTGATTCTTTCTCACACACACTTTCTTTCTGTATCATTATCCCTTCCTCCCTCTCCCTCATTCTCTTTCTTACTCCAAGGACTGTCCTTGTCTACTGGCTAATAGTTCAGATCTGCTCGGGAAGGGGATCTCCCCGAGGATAGTACATTTCCACCCTGTTAACCACCTTTGATTCATTTCCTTATGAACATGATCTTTAAGCTTTGAAAAGTCCTTCCACTCAGTCTTATTCATTCAAGGGCCTGTTCTGCTCTCGCTTGTGCCAGTATAAATCTGAAAAGACTCACTGAAATCAGTGGAGTCACACCAGTGTAAATTGAGTGTAAAAGAGGAGAACCAAACCCTCAGCTTCCTGACGACATGATTTACAAGTGCAGCCAAGTGGTTAGAGACCTGAAGGACACAGGGCTAGACTGTGATTGAACTACACACCTGTGCAGTGAAGTATGAGGTAGTACAGACCTTACATCTCTATGCAGACATTGGTTCTGGGTGTGCAAAGGTAAGCAGGGATATGCACTCACTCTTTTCCTGTGACAGGTGGAGTGGGAATCTGCTCCCCCCAACCTCCCCTCCCACACATCTACATCACTGGCTAGCAGAGCTGATGCAAAAGATGTTGTAATTTATTGCTAGTATAGGCCAGCAGCAAATTCCTACCTCCACCCCCGGGAGCAAGGAGGAAGCAGGAAAGCATCATGACTCAGAGGCATGTGACTGAGTCACAGCATACACTGCTCCTGGGGTGGTGCCGTTTACACACATCCCTTGTTCAAGGCTATGACTGAAGTCACAATCTCGGCCCTGAATTTATCCTGCAATTGTTTGCATGCCCACTGTTATTTGCGAGTACAAAGTGAGAGCCTGTGTCTAAAAATCCAACTTCATTAATACCCTAACAAAAAGCTCAAGGCAGGTGTTTAGAAATATCATGATAATCAACCAGCCATTTATTACAGTTCAGGAAATATATTAATTACATGTCTCTCCACTCAGTACAGCATATGTATGTCTTCAGTTCACTGTGTCTGGAATCCTTGAGGTTGCATGGGAGCATGTGCTGTTCAATTTCAGGTAATAAATCAAACAGCTGAACAGATTGCACTGAAAGGGCACAAACTGACCAAGAATTTCGCTCAGAAAAGTAAGCATCAGCACAGCCAAAGTGAAACCTTCCAAGCAAATTTGCATTTACCTCAAATCCAGTTATTCCCTCCAGGCAATTGAATCATCTGAATAAATGCAGGTCACTTTACCTTGGCTAAACAACAGCTTTGCTATTATCAGAGCCAGACATATAACAGTTACAAAATGCACTTGAAAGTCTCACTGCTAACAAGATGTCAGGTTAAATGAACCAGCTAGTCTGATGTGCTCTGGGTAGGATTCAGGATACTTAGTTAGATGGGGCCAGGGGTCTGTTCAGCTGGTTCAGTTCCTTCAATAGAATTATGGTGTGCAAATGAACAGAAGAGTTTAAGGAGGAAGAAGATGAGGAAGTCAGGGATAAGGGAGAAGAGATGACTTCTAGTGATATGGAAAAAAAATCCCTCCCTTCAACCTTCAGCTGCTCATAGGACAACAGGAGAGAATAGTGAATGTGGAGAGAGGAGAAATACAGGGAAGGGGCTGGCTAGTTTCTCTCCCCATTTCTGATGCTAACACTTTACTCTGCAAAAGCAGATATGGGCCTTAACTCACAATCCCAGATGCAAACACCTTTCCAAATGTCAGGAAAGTTCCAGTTCAGATATTGAACTGAACTATACTGCAGGGGTGAGTCCTGTCTCAGTATGGAAGTCGTCAGATAGTTAGACATTCAGAACAAACACTTTATAATGTCCTTGTAGCTCACTTTATGGCACTTTGTTTTACCCAACTTCAGTTTGCCAGACAATGTCTGGGCTTTCAAAAGGGCCAGTGGAGTTAGAGTGAGTTATTTGTTAAGAGGAAAGATGGTCCAGTGATTAGGACACTGGACTTGTAAGACCACAGTTCAGTTCCCTAAGAGAGAGCAAGATAGTTGTCCAACTGCCTTAGAAATTCAGTGGGAGTTATCTATCTATCTAGATTCCTTCAGTACTTATGTGATCCTATCATTGCAGTATCTGAGCACCTCACAATCTTTAATGTGTTTATCCACAACACCCCTAAGAGGCAGGGCAGTGCTATTAGCCCTATTTTTAAAGATGATGATCTGAGACTCACGGATACTAAGTCACTTGCACAAGGTCATACAGTGAGGCTCCAACCCCAGAAACAATGTCTTGTGTTTTGCAGGTCTGAATCTTTTGGTGTCAGTGGAAAGCTTCACACTGATTTCAGTGAAGACTGGTTCAAAACCCTATTTTCATTTATCTCTTGTACATTGCTGTGTCTGCCATTACCTTCAATCACTCTTCCTCCATCAAAAAAATCTCCCCACTAAATAAATAAATATCCCCACATTTTTGGCCACAAGTGGTTGCTCTAAACAAGTAATTAGGTGCTGGATTTAAAAGCTTAAATCCCTCTTCCAGTATGAGTCAAGCATGCATTTTGTATTAATCACTCCATTACTCTATATGGTATATATTTCCGTAGGAGATGAATCAGAGAAGAGGAACCTTTGCCTCATCTCCCCTCAAACCAATGAAGAAAGAGAGGTGTTTTTTTTTTTCCAATGGTGGGTCAGTTTACAAATGTGTTCTGTACCAGGTGACTCATAAACATTGATACATTTCACAGCAATGCAACCACAGAAGCATTTCTAAATCTAAGCCAGCCAAAGATAAATAGAGGAATGAATGTTCATGCCTGTAATAGAAAAAAGAATGGTTTCAGAGTAACAGCCGTGTTAGTCTGTATTCGCAAAAAGAAAAGGAGTACTTGTGGCACCTTAGTCTCTAAGGTGCCACAAGTACTCCTTTTCTTTTTGAGAAAAAAGAATGGAAATGCTACCTGCCTCCATTTAGGACCTAATCCTATGATTTCCTGAGCACCTCTTGGGATCAGGCCCCTAATGTACTTCCTGCACTGTGTGTGTTATGTTTAATTAGTTTCACCTGTGTCCTAAGTACAGGAGAACCCTTTGTTTCTGCTTAGAACCCATTCCTAAATCTAATTTGAAAGTTGGATTTGTATTCTGTTTAGGAGAGACTGGGAGAAAGATGCAGAGTAAAAATTTTGAGTGAGAAATGGAATTTTTGTGGAGAGAGGGGAATGGATCATCATTTCCCTTGAGGTGATTGAAAAAACAATTAAACAAGCAAAAAAGCCAACCCTTTTTTACTGTTTTTTCTGTTTCCAAATTTTTGAAAAATTCCATTTTTTTTTCAAATCAAAATGTTTCAGATTTAAAGCTGTTGGGAATTTGTTTAAAGCTTGTGCACAGAAATTGTCACTGGCATTTTTCAATTTTTTTTGTCAAGATTTGATTTTTCAACAAAAAAATCAGGAGTCGAAAAAAATTAAAATTTGTAAAACGTTGGCTCTTTCCCCAGAGCTGACAGATGGGGGTCTGTTAGTCCTCAGTGCAATTTACGGAGATCACTATATTTATTCCTAGGGTATTAAGGGTTAAAAGTTTTAAGCAAGGAATCAAATGTCTGGGCCAGATCCTCAGCTGGTGTAAACTAGTGTACATCCTTTCAAATCACCGGAGCAGTGTCATTTTACCCCAGCTTAGGAACTGGCTTCATGGTTTTCAAAGAAGTTTGTAAAGAACCCAACAGCTTATGAGGTGCAGTGACTGCTGCTGCTAAGACCAGTGTCCATTCCTGTAAGGTTCTTCCTCTAAACAAATTCTTAGAGGTTTTGGTTATATTTTTATTAATTAATATCCTGCATTTAGTTATCATCTGTCAATCTGAGAGCTCCCAAAATGTTCATGATCTTTCTAACAGGAACATATGTTTTTGTTAAAATAATAATAATTATAAATAATGCAGCTTTAGAGGGCATGGGGAAGGAAGATTTAGGGCAATGCTGTTGTTAATTAGTAATTATTTGTATGTCAGAAGCATCTGAAACAGATGGGATTGGGCCGCTGTTCTGCTAGGAAATGTACAGATACGTAGCAAGGGACAGTCCCTGCACCAAAAAACATAGTCTAAAGGGCAGCATTTCTTAGTCACAAAGGGCAGGTAGGTGCCAGGTTCCCATTGAAAGGAAATGAAAATTGGGTGCCTACCTCCCATCGGAGCCTTTGAGAATCGCCCCCTAGATTGATGAGACAGACAAAAGGGCGGGATAAAGGGGAAGTGCCATTATCCCAATTTTATATATGGGGTACTGAGGCCCAGAGATATTAAGGGTGAGCTCTTCAAAGGAGCCTAAAGGAGTTGGTTGAAATTCAGAGAGACTGGATCCCTAGATTCCTTTTGAAAATCTCAGCCCCAGTGACATGTCCAAAGTCGCACGCTGAGTCTGTTTTGGAGCTGGGTTCAAACCCATATCTCTGGAGTTACAATCCATTGTCTTAACCATAAGACCATTTTTCCTCTCTATAGGATTAAAGCTTTAATTGTACAAAAAGTGGCAGGAGATCTTCAATGTCCATGCAAAGCAGACAGGGGCTTTGGTTTTTGTCTGCCACGTTAATCTGGATGAAACGCAATTTAGATTTAAAAAAATATATATCTAAATTTGTGGTTGAGATGTCGAGCCACTTCTCTTCTTTATCCCCAAGCAGTTCTCCCCACTCTTCCTGCCACAAAAAAAGTATCCTGCCTAATTCTTTGCACCAAAAAAATGTATTTCAGGATCAATGTGAAACAGTTACACCAGTGATCTCTACACTTTGAGGAGAAAACTGAGTAGCAGTAGCTCTGCTTTGACAGGTCTTTGGAGGATTTCAAGGAAGTTACACCCACTTCATTCATCATAATCGGCTGTTTAACGCAGAACAGCTCAGTGTTATGAATGAACAGGAACATGTTTTGGCTTGTGGATCAATTCAAAATATAACACATCACTCATCAAATACCCAGCAAGGTAAAAGTCTGACTTCATTCTTGAAATAGAAATTAAGAAATGTAAGAATCTTTAAAAAAATTTTTTTTTTAAATTGCAGCTTTTGTTTCTCTAAAGATCCAGAAACATTTTCCATTTCCTTATGGTGGACGTGTGAGTCACTGCGGCTGGAGAACTTGGAAGACAAATCAGAGCCTCTGAAGCAAATTTGATGCAACTGAAATCAGGTTGTGGTGGGGTTTGTGTGTTAGTTCTCAAAATGCCAAACTCCGGGATTTCATAATGGCGGGGAGGGGCGGCGGTGGCGGGGGGGTTTGCGTATGAGGAATGAGATGGGATGGAGCTGCTAGATTAACTGGTTTCTACTCCACGTGGATAGGGAGGTAGGGAACATGCTGGCAAGGTCTGGGTCATATCCTGTGTTCCACAGTGGCTTGGATATTCTTGAAGGCCAGAATGGCCCCTAGGGAGCTGTTGCACCCAAATATAGGTTGGAACGTGCCAATGTAGGGAGTCATGAAAGTGGTTTAAAGCTCCCTTTGGCCCACTCCTTATCCCCAAATCATTCCAGAGCTGAGAGAAGAATCTGTCCCGCTCTGTTATGTGATTGCAATCTGCTTGTGCTTTCTGTTCCAGGCAGGAAGGGGTGCAGCAATTTAAATCCAATAAACACTCACAAGCGATGGCTAAAGCTTGAACTGCATTCAAGCTGAACCGCTTTTTTGGTAGTTTTGAAAAAAAAATGTGGATAACCATTTTTTTTCTGCTTTCTTGCTGCTTTTCTTCTGGCTTTGGGACAAAATGACCAGAAATAATAGTTAGCCCTTTTCTTCTCCCAAGTGCTTTACAAAGCATTAGCTATTTTCACCACTCCCCTGTGGTGCAGGGGGACATATCACTACCTCCATCTTAGAAACAGGTACACTGAGGTACAGGGAGGTGAAATGACTTGCCCAATGAGACAAGAGCTGAGATTAAGAACTTGTCAACGCTACCGCGTGGGGTCGATCTAAGATACACAACTTCAGCTACGTGAATAGCGTAGCTGAAGTCGACGTTCTTAGATCTACTTACTGCAGTGTCTTCACTGCGGTAAGTTAATAGCTGATGTTCTCCTGTCGACTCCGCTTACGCTCCTCATTCTGGTGGAGTACCGGAGTTGACGGGAGAGTGCTCAGCAGTCGATTTATCGCGTCTATACTAGACGCAATAAATCGACCCCCGCTGGATTGATCGCTGCCTGCCGTTCCAGAGGGTAATGTAGACAAGCCCTTTGATGTATTTATCCTTACAACAGCCTGGGGAAGGTAGGTAGGGTGATCATACGTCTTGTTTTGCCCAGTCCCTTTTTAAAGCCCTATCCCAGCTATCCTGACTTTTCAACTAATCAGGTTGGCAAGAGCAAATGGGACAAATGCCCGCTTTTGTCAAAAAAGTGGGGTGTGCTATGGGGGAACGTGCAGGGGGAGGGAGCAGAGATGCCAATCCCATGCAGCGAGAGGCTGGGCTGGAGCGGGGGAGGGAGGAAGGGTTCCAATGCGTCGGGGGGCAGACAAGGTTCCAGCGACAGCCTCAAGTGGTGGGCTGGGAGGGTTCGAGTGACCAGTGACTGTCAGAGGGGGCAGGCCTCTGGCGAGCGGCTGGGGCAAGCCCCGCAGAGGGGCGGGGGGCCTTGGGTCAGCCACATACAGTGTCCCATTTTCCCTTTGGGAAATATGGTCACCTTAAAGGTAGGGAAGTGATGTTGACCCATTTTACAGAGGGGGCACTGAGGCATAGAGAGGCTTAAGACACACTGAGGCAGCTTATAAGGGCAGTGAGTCTCAGAGCCTGGTCAACTGACCTGGGCTTGCCAGGTTCAGCTGCAGAGCAAAAAATAGCAGTGTAGACATTCGGGCTCAGGCTGGAGTGCAGGCTCTGAAACCCAGCGAGGGGGAGGGTCTCAGAGCCAGGCCTCCAACCAGAGCCCAGATGTCTACAAGACTACATGTAGCCCTGCAGTGTGAGCCCTGTGAGCCCCAGTCAGGCTCTGAGACTCACTGCTATGGGTGTTTTTTTCCTCTGTAGTTCTACCCTAAATGATTTGTCCAAGGTCAGATAGGAAATCTGTGGCAAACCTGGAAAAGCTCCTATTGACTTTGATGGGCTTTGGATCAGGCTGTATAACTTGGAGTTTCTAGCTCCCAGTGCCACGTAGTTGTAATAATAATAATAATAACAATAACAATTAACAAAACTAGAGCAGTAAAAAAAAATAATATCGCAGTATTGAATCCGGCCCAAGCTTTTTCATTCTCTAATGCTAATAGAAATATGTGCTTGGGGGAATAAAATAATGAAATTTCAGTGAAAACAGTTTTTTGGGTTAGGCTTTCATATTACACTGTGGTGGTCCCCCCCCCCCTTGCACTGCAGTGTGTTACAAGTGGACGAGTTGCTTTGTGCTCATGCAAGGTAACCTGTAAGGGATTGTGTAACAAATATGAAAGTGACTGGCTTTCTGTTATTCATATTCACTGAAATCCACAAAAGGGTGCGATTCAGCCCTGCATTGAGGGGCCAGCATGATGCCTCCGCTCCGCTTAAGTCCTCGAAATGGGGCTTAAGTAGAACTAAAGTGGCCCATAGACCTGGTGCTGGCCCTCTGAATGGGGATGAATGTCACCCATAGAAAACAGACAAAATAAATGGTGAAAAGTGCATACGATTTAAAATTCTTGCATTAATTCCTTTTTTGTTGGGGGCACTCTGAGATTAGATCTGGGCAAAATTTTTCATTTGAAACTTTCAATGAAAAATGAAGCTTCGGAAACACTGAAAAGTGTTGCAAATTCGTGTCAGTTTCAATTTGTCTTTTGATTCAAAACAAAACAAAAATATGAAAATGACATTTTTGAAATGAATCGAATTTTTGGGGGTTCAAAATGACTTTTTGATTAGTGATCTCATTTATTTTCCTTTCATTTTATTTTTAAAAAATTAAAAAGTTATAAAAGGCTTGAAAGCAGAACAAAACATTTTGTTCAATTCAAAAGGATTTTTTAAAACTTTTTTGAGTCACCAAAAATTTTGGAAAATTTTGTTTCCATTTCAACCCAAAACAACTTAAAAAAAATTCAGAATTGCCACTGAGCCAAAAAATCCATTATTCACACAGCTTCTTTCGAGCAGGAGTTCTCAACTTTTTCCATTTCACCACCTCCTTTTCCGTACCAGGATCTCCCAGAGTTACCCTCCCCTATGGCTGGGATCTAGCCAGAATTTTACTCCCCACATTTAGAAACATGAGAAGAGCAGATTGATTGTGACCCTATGACGCCTGTTTGCGACCTCCAAGATTAGACACCCACAGCTAGAGTGAGGCAAAGTGGTGGTGGTGTTATGGGCTGTCATACACTGCATAGACTAATGCCTGTCTTTCTTTCACAGGACTGTATTTGAAGAGATCAAGAAATGGAGAGCATTTTTTTTTCCCACGGCAGTGTTTAGGGTGAGTAGAATGCCTGATTGTGTACACTGTGCAGTGAAGAAGCATGTCTGTATGGTCAGAGGAACCCCTCCCTTGTTCTATCTTGGCTAGGATAACGCTAGGCCTAATTTAGCAGCAGCGAAGCAGAACATTTGGATTTTGTCATCCATTTCCAAAACTATTGTTCACTTACTTTTGGCCCCCCCATTTTTCATTTTAGCTCTATGTTTTCTGGTAGGTTCCAAAAGATAAGTTAAATGCCAACCTGATGATTAATTAATATTTTGTTTGTGCTCTGAGGATGGAAAGCCTTTATCGAAATACTTATTAATTATTTTATTTATATTACATGGGCACATGTTGATGTATTTACAAGTGTAACCTCTTGAAAAATATGAGCGAGGGGTATAACTAGGAGCAATGAGATAAAACATAATGAAGGAAAATGTATGTTAAATATTAGGAAACATGTCCTAATGGTGAGATCTAGCTGCTATTATTATTAATTATTATTATTATTATATTTATTATTTATGTGTATTACAGTAGGACCCAAAAGCCCCAAGCAAGATCAGGACCTCACTGTGAAAACTGACTCGCAGTGTTCAGTGCTTGGGCTTATCTAACTTAAGCCCTGAAAAAGGGCTGATTTTCAGAAATGCCAATAACCCCTCCTCTGAAAATCAGGCCTCTCAAAAGTATCTCAGGTTGGGCACTCGCAAGTCGCTTGTGAAAATGTAGGCCAAAGATAGTCCCTGCTCTGAAGGCCCATACAATTAAGGGCCCATTTCAACTTCCATTGAAGTCAATGGGATTCTTTCTGATGACTGCAATGGCAGTAGGTTAGGGCATCTAATAACTACCTATAGCTGTTTGAAGGGTGTAATAGTCAGTATCACTTCAATGAGAGCTTGGGCTAGGATCTTCAAAAGTATTTAGGCTCCTCACTTCCGCTGAAAACCATGGGAGTTAGGGATCTAAATACCTTTGAGGATCTTGGCCCTTGTCTTGTTTCTGAGAATGGATTTCAGGATTGACTCCCAATGAAGAAGAATTCTTACTTATGATGGCATCAGTACATAGGGAGTCAGACCTTGCAGTGATGAGTATGATGTAAGGGCATAGATACAACTAGAAATACTGGAATGAAATGGAGAAAGAAGGAAATTCAGGTTGAATAGCAGGGCAGATTTCCTGATGGTGAGGTCTGTATTACTTGATGAATAGACTTTCAGTGGGAATTGGGCGCCTAACATAATTTTGGCACATTTGAAAAGCTCACTCTTGGGCTAAAATTCATTGATTCCTGGGGTTCCAAAGATGTGAGGGCAGAAAATGGGCCTTCTTTTGAAATTCACACTGTGCCTAAAGCCCCCAAAGCACTTGTGTACCACTTAACTATGCACAAGTAATGCATCGAACTTGTATGAGTTTCCTACACCAAGATTTTACCTTCAGTCACAATAAGTCCATATCTAAGTGTTTGAGAATCAGCTCTATGATATTATATATTATCTGTAGACCATTTCTAACGGATGTTTCTGAGTGTTACTGCAATATAAATATTAAGTAGATATATACCTACCGCGAACCACATATGTAAATAATATAAGACAGTCTGTCTATAACATGTGGATGAATGTGTACTCTGTGTGCGTGTGTGGAACAATGTGCTATTGAAGTCTGGCAATACCTCTATTGATTTCAATAGGCACTGGTGGAGGGCTCCCTGGGTCAGTCTCATAGGCACCCAGCTGAAAGCGGCCTGATTTTTAGAGGTCCTGACGCCCTCATTGTCTTTAGTGGGAGTTGTCAGGGCTGAAAACTTCTTAAAACATCAGGCCACATATATCTGAGACTGCTGACTAGATGTGGGGGCCTCACGTGGCCTGTTGGTATAGCACAGAATTTAGACATGAGAAAGAGCCGCTAGGTCATTTCTCTGCCATTGGCAGTGTTTATGTACCTGGGTGGGACAGACAGACGGACGGAGACACACACACAGAGTGTTTTTGTGGTTAAATTTCCTTCCTTCCTTCCTTCCTAGAAACACTAAGGGAGGGATTCTCACTTCCATGCCATGACCTTTTTATAGAGCCACAGTGTACAGGGGCCATAGAATCTCCTTAGGTTCTGGGTGACAATTTCCATGGCGCAGTCATTGGATGTGGGATGCTGCAATCAGAGGTGTGACGCAGAACATCTAGACATACCTGAGCTAGCTTTGATCTAGCTAATTTGAATACCAATAGCAGTGAAGCCATGACTGCACCCATGGCAGCTTGGTCCTGGGTGGGGCTGAACAGCCTGTGCTAGCTTCGCTGCTATTGTTAATTTAGCTAGCTAGATCAAAGGTAGCTTGGGTGTGTCTACACATGCTGCAGTCACACCTCTGATTGCAGGGTAGACTTACCCAGAGGTTGTCCTACAAAGGCTCCTTTGCAAGCCCAGAAATGGAAAGGGGGTCTGTATGCAGCAGCTGGAGAGTCCCTTTAATTTACACTGCTATGAAGATTCTTGGCAGCTGCAAAGCAACCCATGGGCAATTGTGAGGCTGCACCATAATTTAGAACAGCTGCTGGCTGTTTTAAATTATGCCGGTGGCCGCACTGGCCCCTGCAAGCAGCCCAAAACTGGGAGGGCGTAAAGTCACTTTTGTCCCATGTCCCCTGACTGCACCTGCTGAAGAATCCTGGCCTTTGATAATTGTTGTTCAGTCCCCAACTGTAAGAGTCAGCAAACAGCAGGGTCACGAAGATCAGTGACTGAGCATGAGCAATTTATGACTGAAACTGAAACAAAGCTGATTCTCTGTCAAACTGATGTTTCCCTGGTGCATGCTCTTCTCTGATATTATTCTTTGCTTGTAAATTCTCACATTATTGCAGGAAAGAGGGGATGCAAAATTAAAACTCTACTATATAGAGGAAATATGAACAAGCTGTGCAAAAAGTTAGAACCAGCTGGGTTTATGGTGGCGAATTAGATATATCTTGCAGAAACATAGCTGCTTTGTATTATGTGCTCCCATCCACGAAATATCGAAACTATGCTGTCTCTGTGGCACTCAGAGTTTAATGTGTTTTGAATAATATATCACAGTATTGTGGAATTCTTTGTAATCTAGGGCCTTATTTGCTGGAATTTTTACCCCTTTTCTACACCAATATTATTGTTTTGTTTTGTTTAAAACAGAAAAAACACACAATGGGACTTTTTAAAGATGAAGACCTGTTTTAATTTAAGTGTGAGGCATAGAAAAGTTTGGCTAAGGCCACAGACCTGCATCTTGATCGTGACTTTCACAAAGGTCAGGGGCCAGATCCTCAGCTGGTGTAAATGGTAATAATTAAGAATAACTCCACTGAAGTAATTGGAATTCACCGTGTAAAACGTGAGGAATTAAATTTCTTAGTATTTTGCTCTGAAAAAAGTTCCCTGAGACAACAAAAATGCCCATGAAAAACAGATTGGCAGAGGCCCTGGGGTTTTTTTCACCTTCCTCTGCAGCATGGAGCATGGGTCACTTGCAGTTTAAACTAGTGTAAAGGGTGGATTCTCTGTAACTTGAAATCTTTAAACCGTAATTTGAGGACTTCAGTAACTCAGCCAGAGGTTAGGGGTCTGTTACAGGAGTGGGTGGGTGAGGGTCTGTGGCCTGCAATGGGCAGGAGGTCAGACTAGATAATCATGATGATCCCTTCTGACTTTAAAGTTTCTGAGTCTATGAGACATAGAGATACAAGATAAAGACATACAATGCTATCACTATAACCCATTCAGAGTCCTGATGGAATGAATCTCCCAGGGGTTAGGAGCCACAAGACAAAATGAAACGGTCTCCCATGTAAATCCTGGTGGTTGTGATATGGATTCCTGTGGGACCTTTTCCACGGAGGCTGCCTCAGAGAGTTGATGTACTGCATTTGCTGCAGCCGGGGGAATAGAAATCTCTATTATGACACTTTGGACTTACTCCATGCACTCCTTTTTTTTTTTTTTTTAGGCATCTATAGCAATACCAATCGTCTGAGCCTGTATAGTCATGGTGGCTTAAACTATGCCCCTGGCGGTGTCTTGGGGCAGACAAAGGGTTAAAAATTGAGGAGAAAGACCTGGGGAGAAATATGGACAGGGTTAGTGAGTAACCAGAATCATCTGTACCTTGGTAGAAAGAGGATGGGCTGAGATAAACTTGGTCCCTCCATAAAATACAATCAACTGGGAGATGCATGGGGCTTGGGCATAATATATTTGTTCTCTTCATTCACATGGGTGGCATAGAATCATAAAAATGTACAGCTTGAACGGAACATGAGAGGTCATCAAGTCCAGCCCCCTGTGCAGGACCAAGCATACCTAGGCCATCCATGACAGGTATTTGCCTACCTTGTTCTTAAAAACCTTACAAAGAGGGGAGAAAGTTTGGGATCATACTGAGATCAGTCTAAGTGGGAACCTATACTCTTTCTCGAAAGCAGTGGTTCGCAACCTTTTTGATACCAGGGATTGGCTTGCTGTCTTCCTAACCTGTGTCAGGGAGATCTCAGGGACTGGCGAGGAGGCTGCCATGGACCAGCATTGGTCCACGGACTGGTCATTGAGAAACACTGTTGTAGAGAGCAACAAAGCATATACTAATAAGGCTATTTGTGAGCAGCTCAAGATTGTAATATTTAACATGTCTGTGTAAGAGAGGGGGTCTCAGGTACAGCATTATTATCTGGATTTCAAATTCCCCAATATCTAAGGATGTCTCGTTGGGATGGTCTGTAGAAAGAGGTTCTTATCATAACTTTGGGATCAGGATCTAGATTTTGAAGCATACATAAAATTTGTATGCATCCACATTCAATAGTACACTCCTGGACCATTTAGTTCTAATGTTCGAAACTGCCTCTCCCAGAAGACAGGGGAGTTAGAGTTCAGACTTCTGCTCTGGGCTCATCTCAAAGCTTATATGTTTCGTAATTTGATTGCTGGACCCAATGAATACACCAAGTATCTAAGATTATTTTGTATGACGTATTAAATGTCTGGTGTGGTATACTGGGATACTTTGGATATATCCTTTTAAAGATTGATATGCCAGAGTAGGAACCTATAAACAGTCACTGTTGTGCTCGATGCAAGTGCATAATAATTGAGCTTGCCTGTGGCCAGAAAAAACCCAGGAGCCTTTTGGTCAGACTCATCCTCATCCCCTAGAATATTGGTTCTCTCACTGATGTGTTGGGAAGGGCTGTCATTAGCCAACTCTTTAAACTCACCCAGTAAACTGAAGGAAGTTTTGGAATGATGTTTGCCTGTCATCCCATCTCTGGATACTGCTCCATCATCTATGCCAGAGATTCTTTGTTTCTGGGGCTCATAGGGCAATTGTATTAGATTGTACTGTGTGTTAAAATCATTCTCTGCTGCCCATCACCATAATGGCAGAGCACCTCCCAAGAACTAAAAATAACAAAACCGTATCAGTATTACTCTTTCGCTTCCCAGCAGATACTCCTATGTTCCTTGATTAGACTATTGGGGCTTTTGTGGTTGTGAGAGCATCTTAAGTAGGAGGAGCCAAATTGATTTTGCGTTACCAAGCACATCCGGTACTGTCAAAAAGACTTCCCTAAGAATCCTACCCAGACCCTCCAACATGGTTTCAGACACCTTGCATTGCAGAGCGCACAAGCAGAAGACTGTGCTGCACTATCAACAAACTCTTCATGAACAAAGTATCACCACTTCCAGCAAGTAGCACTTAGTGTGACTGTTTGGCAAGTAGTGTTACTTCCCTCCTTGGCTGTGCTGATGAGAAAGCATTTTCTCTTTGAATGGGAAAATGCCGTGAACAGATTCCATGAATAGATTCCTGGGCTGGGACTCAGGCAATGTAGGTTCAATTCCTGGCTCCCCTATGAACTCCCTGTATGGCCTTGGTCAAGTCACTTAATCACTTTGTACCCTAGTTTCCCCATTTGTGAAGTGGGCTGATACAGAGGTGTTATGAGGATATATTCATTAACATTTGTGAGGCCACAGATACCATGGGGTGAGGGGCTACAAGTACTTAGATCAAAGAAATCTCTCATACAGCCAGATATATATGAAATTTACGCAGATCTCCTGAGTCCCAACCTGGTGCATCATCACAAGACTGTTTATCACAAGCTAAAGAGGAGATGGTTATATATTTATGAGAGTCCCTTGTTATAATGTTGGCACCATATTACTAGTTTCAGCTCCCATTTGTGTTCCTTTGAGCAATCAATTTGCCGTTGTCCTCTTTCCCCCACCCATCTAGTAATAACACTCCAAAATACCATGGATTGCCGTTGTGGTGAATCCCTTATTTGATGTGAACATTTGCTAGTCTTGTTTCTTTCTGATGCATTTCAATGCAAAGAAGAGAGAAAAATATCCCTTGCTCCTAGTGAAATTCTGCATTAGCATTGGTTATTTTATCGGACGTGTCGCTTTAAACGACGCCTTTGCCATCTGTTCTGCCTGCTAATTACAAATGCAAAGCAAATGTAACTCACATCTGCTTCATTTAAAATAAGGGAGACTGCAGTGACTGAACTGTTCCTTATTTAAGCATCACATGATTCTTTATTTCCCGGTATAGGCCAATGCCTGCTCTTCCTTCCAGTTTGCAGTAATAGGAATTTCCATAATAGATCAGATGAGTGAGCTCCACCTACCCAGTAACTTGTTTCCAACAGTATCCTGTACCATCTGCTTCAGAGGAAGGTGTAAGACACACTCTACAGTGAGCATTTGTTGAGGTTTTATAGGGGACATTCTCCCATTGCAGAGAGATGAACAATATTACCTAATGTGTCAGGTGTGAGGTTCTGGTTCTAATCTCACTTACAGGGTGTTGATCAGGAGTAACTACTTTGAAGTCAGTGGAGATACCCTAGTGTAAAATCTGTGGAAGATCAGAATCAGTTCCGAGGTCATTTCCATCTCTGTTTTCTGTGGAATGAGGCAGGTTTAGTAGTGGGGCCTCTCCAGTCGCCATGGCAGGAGCTGCAGCAGGTAGTCGGTAGGAAGAGGTGGTGCAGTGTTCTGCTGCTGTGTTGTCCATCAGAAGAAGAAATGAATGTTCCTGGCTTCTGAATATGGGCTCAAAGACTCTTATCCTTAGAGTGGTTCACCAGAAGAAGAGCCATCCCTTTCCTCCTGTGAGTCTGAAGGGGCCACATTGCAAGAAGCTCAGAAAATCACCCCCTTAAATAGGCTCTGCCTACCCAAAGTGTGAGCATTGGCAAAGCTATTTCTGAGTCCATTTCCACCAACACTGGTTCATGAGACTAGTTCCTCTTTCATGTGCATCTTAGGTTGATATGTAGATTGTTGAGCCATCTAGCTGCTGCATCGTCGAGGGTAGCGAGGTGTTGCAGTCCGCCCTCCAACCTTCTAATTGTGTACTTCTCCACAACATGTTTGGTTGTCTGCATCGCTGCCCTGCAGTGACACTGAAGTTTGGGCTAAGCCAAATTTCTGCATTTCAACACCTGCTTGGCGTTGGACATGAATGCGTGAATGGCTGCTGTAAAAGGATGTCACAAAGTCAGTGGTGGCAAGTCAGCAGAGACTGCAGGTGTACATCTTTTCTTGTGGAGACAGGCAGAGCTTCCTGTGGGAAGCTGATTTGTGCCTGTTGGCACCATTGTCAGTCTTGTGCGCAGCAGGTGGTTTTTTCCCCTCATAGCCTTCTGTGCAGTTTTAAGGCATCTCGTCAAAGCTTTGAGGGAGCTAAATAAGCCAACACGTGTAAATTAGATGTTAATCAGGGTGATTAAGGCAACCACTAATGATCTGGGTAGCTATGTTCATCTCGGAATCAGTGAGATGTGTATGCCAACTTCTGCCCTGGACTGCTGCATGGTATTCCGCTGGAGTGAATATTGTCACCAGTCTGAGGTTTGTAGGACATTGGCCTCTGCTCCCCAGGAGGTCCCTGCTAGATTCTGGATCAAGGCAGTGCAGGAGGTGATCTTCTTTAAGTATTCTAAATGGGACCAGTATGTTAGACTATGTCCTAAATAGGTGACAGCTGGCTGGAAAGGGAGTGGATGATCCTCCACACAGACTGTAGGATGCTGAGTGGCCAGGTGACTGTTCAGACAGAAGGGTGTCTTACACTCACTTAACTAAGTCTCCACTGATGAAGGTGATTGGCCAGAGCATCCATGTCCTAGCTGAGCAACCCTTTATGATCATGTAACTCATTACTCAGTGAGACAGATACCATCCTCATATACGTCCTCAATGGCTTTAGCTGTTGGTCGGCAGTGAGTCTATACGTTGAAAAGAACAGAGGGGCTAGTTGGGATCGTTGCAGGAGTCTGGAGTCCTAAGCCAGCATCTCTTGTGTCTCCGGCATCTCTGGCTGAGGCATCTCTGTAATGAGACTAGTTGCAAAAGTATCATTGGAAGCACAGACACAAATTGAAGTGACCTAGATTTTGAAAGCTGAGATGAGACGAGACGCTCGCTGTGCTCTGTTCTAAGGGGACATGAAGCCAAAAGCTAAGCAGTGAAGCAATTTCTCTTGCTGCAGCACTGAAGAAAAGGAGATTTACTTCTTTCTTTAAGTAGCTCCTTATCTTGAGTCCTGTTGACCCCATTTGTTTCACCCTTGGTACCTTCAGTCTCTCTCCTATTACAATCTCAAGAGCAGACATAGAAATGACCCTGAGATATTTTTCCTTTCCTAAAAGTAGTTGTAGCTTTTAGAAACACACCTGCTTGGCTTCTATCCTCCCTGCTTTGGTATTGAACATGTAGACACATGCCTCTATCCCCCAGCCATCACTCTCACTATCAAAATGAATGCATTCCCTTTAACTTTACTTTCAGAATGGAAAAGAAGGGGGTGGTTATGGTGTTTATACCTGCCAAAAGAAACCTTCAGGTTGGTAAAGTACTTTTTCCTCTTCACTTTAAAGCTGATGTGCAATCTTGCCTTCCCTTCCAAGAAATTTAGAAATCCTGCAAACTTTTTTTAATAGGAGTTTTCTTAAAGTATTAGGGCAAAGGTCTTCATAGTCAATTCTGTATCTATGCATAGGTAGTTGTGAGTGGGGGTGGAAATGGTTTTTTGGGGGGGCGTTTAAAGATCACACTTGGAACACCTATGCCTCCAGGTTCAAATCTCAGCTGATTGACTTAGCCCTTCATACACCTGAGGCAGATACACTGGGTGCCATGCAGTTTATGGTGTGTGGGACTTTCAGATGAGACCTTAAAAACTAGTTATGGTAGCCCTGGTAAAACACAGGTCCTAAACCTTCCTTAACTTCAGGGCAATGAGATCTAAATCCAGATCCAAACTCTGTGATTTGAGATCATCTCTGTTAGAAAACAAGGTTCCAGGGCACTTTTCATAAGAGTAGAAGCTTTTGTCTGTATCCTAGGTCTGAAGAATGATCTTATGATTAAAGCATTATAGTGGAGCTAGGAAACCTTGGATAAATTCCTGGCGCTGTTGCACACTTCCTGGGGGACCATCTGAAAGTTGTTCATTCTTTCTGTGCTTCCATTTGTAAAACACAGTGTTGTCACCTCTCATGAATTTATCATGAGTCTTAAAATATTTAAAGCCTCAGCTCCTGGAATCATGTTATTTTGCGAGAATCTGAGCTTTCATATAAAAAAATATAAAGTTTCTAGCCCTCATGGTCTTGGGTAAAAACTTGTACATCTATCTATACCACTATTTGTACTAGTTTTAGGGCATTTTATACAGAATAATATACAGAGCCAGTTGTACTAATTTTAGGTCATTTATATAGATCCAGTGACAGGAACATAGGAACATGATAGTATTTTATTAAATGTGATTTTCTACATTATTTAAATCTAATTTTTGAATCCAGTCAGATGTCCATATATATATATATATAATATAATATTACACTCATAGAGGGTTATTTTTTTTATGTGGTTGCAATGAATGGGTGGCCAGAAGAATGAACTTCCATTCTTTTTGCATTACCCAGCGTGTAGGTGTGTACATATATTCTCCCCGCAAGGCACACTGCAGCCAGTGGCAGCTCTACGCCTAAAGATTGGGTGGGGCTCTGGAACTTGCCTGTAACTGTACATGTGCTCATTAATGGGCTGAGCGCCCTCTACCCCCGTTGACTTTAGAGGGAGTCGAAGGTGCTCAGCACCTTTCAGAAGCACCTGGCACCTTGTAGAATTAGGTCCTATAATGGAGGGCACTGTCTAAAAAAACCCCTTAATACTCTCCTGCTTTAAACCCCTTAATGCTCTAAAAAAAAACCCCTTAATGCTTTCAGGCTTTTCCCTGAAGTCCCATTGACGTTGATTTGGAATCTTGCTATCCTGCACTATGTAGCTGTCCTTGCATTGATCGTTCATGGAAGAGCTAGTGTATTAAATAAGCAGCTATGAATAGTGTATAGAGTTGGGATCAAAGAAATTAAACATGGGAAAGATCTGTTATTTCCCATCCAATCTATCTCCTGGTCAGTGCACGATTGTTCCACTGTCAGGAAGCTTTTTCTTGATATTCAGCCGAAAATTTCCTCTCCCTCATTTCATCTCATTACTTCTAATTACAGCCCCGCGTTAGGGATGAAAGGCAATTGATTTTACTCAAGTCTGTTGGGGGAGAGACTGCAACTCCTTGGATGGAATTATTTGTACAAAGCCAGGGCAGATATGATACCACAAGCCCACCCCATGCGCATCCATTTGTTCTAATTCTTCCACTTCTCTCCATCCCAACCTCAATCCCAATGCAGTCCCAGGTTCAGCATAATTTAGAGGAACCTACCAATTCATGCTTGGTCTGCTTCTGCAGCAGCACACCGATGAATCACCCCTTACTCAGGGCAGAATATTGTTACAGTCAGTCTGTGGTGTCTGGAATAAGGCCACTGCTCATCAAGAGATGAAAGTGTGCTTATCCCATGGCCAGTCCTCCAAGTCATCCAGTCATCTGCCTTGAAACTGAACTTAAAATCATACAATAATTATGTCTGTCTCAACTAGACCTGGATTATCTCCTTCACTCTTGGTCTCCCAGTGCACCTGCTGTTCCATGGTAGCAGCATCACATGCGTGTCCCCTTACAGTGGAACCTTATGATGTACCTACTACAGCAAGCAACAATGCGGATGTATTTTGTCCAGCATGCCTGATCAGTTACATCTGTGCAGCTCTGATTTGCCTGTTCATCACTTAGGTACTTTGGTGATGGACACGGTAGGAAAAAAAATTACGTTACTCTGAGGAGTTAGCAGCATCAAAGCAATGTGTTACTGTAGAGGAATAGCAAAACAGGAGGCACGCTCAGAGAAAGTGACGCAGGCTCTATCCACATCACATTACACGAATCCTTGAGCCAGTCAGCACCTCCCCTCTTGTCAGACTGTTCTGGTTGAGACGCCAGGTAACTTCTTACACAATATTACTGCATCCCATTAAGAGAGCATGTGCTAAAACTTGATAGTCTCAGACACCAATACTTGGATGTCAGCTTGTATGGAATCATTCAAAGTTTTCTTGCTTTCAAATCCATTTTAGAACACAGGTAATGGATTATATGTTATTTCTGGTGGGGGCAGAGGGACCACATTTTACAGCTTTTCTAGATAATCAGCCCTTAAATACAATGCTGGGAATGTGTGTGGGGGGGCATTTCCCTGCCTCTAATGAGGGTTCATCCTCCCCAGTTGGATACTTAAAAGCCATCCAGCAGCAGAGATGGTTTGCATCCATGACTAATATATGTGTCTCTGTTTCTGCTGTTGGAATGCACCAGCTTGCACCGAATGGCAGGTAGTATCCAAAAACTTTGCCCAGGGGGAGGTTACCCTCAGACCCCCTGCAAGGGTTTTATCTCCTCATCTTCAAATTACACAGTTCAAATATGTTGCTAATGATACATGTAATGATGATAAAATGTATGTGTGACTGCAAAGAATAACATTAATATAATGATATACCTTTCACTAGGTCCTATAAAAGGAAGTCTTAAACATCTGCTTTCCTCTATCTGGGTAGAAACAGATGTTTTGAGGCCTTGAGAATGCATAGAGTGGCTTTTAAAAGTTCTGGCTTAGCTCACAACCAAAATGAAAACATGGTCTTGGTTCAAGCACACCATGGATTAAAAGTCACTAGAACCTTTTGAAAATATAACACAAAAGGGACCCAGAATTCAATGTGTCTGTGTTTAACTGCCGACTATGTTGGGTCTCTTATGTAATTTAGGCCTCTAGGCACTGCTGGAATACTGTTACTAGTAAATCTCCCTTGTGAACTGGGTGAAGATCATGCAGTTAACAAACGAAACTAAACGTTGAGGTCACTAAAGATAAATATCTTTAGTTAAAATATTAAATTTTATTATAGGGGTTAAAATATTCTGTCAATATGCAGACAGTGCCTGTTTCTGGGTCCTGATCCAAATCACATTGAAATCCACAGACTCTGAATTACACCTTTGCTGCATTCACTGATTTGTGGAGGGAGGAGGTGGCTGTGGGGTCTTCAGAACAAGGGGTTATGGCACTGGTCAGTTTGGAAGAGGCTGACTGAAAGGCATTACTAGCTGAAGGCTTTTAGTGTTACAGTGCATGAGTGGAACAATGATAATCCCAGTCTATCTGTTCTAGTAGACAAGTGTCCAACACATTATAGAAACCACCTTCACCACTGGCTCCCTTATGGGCACTGAGGCCACTGATTAACTGTACATGGAACCTTAACTGCCGTCTTTTCCTAAGGTCCTTTGTGATTCAGGTTGAGACGCATTAGCAGAGTAAAAATGCTGCTACCCAGGTTGTTTGTTTCTTTGGGTAAACTCCAAAAGTTCTCCCTAGTGGTCAGTTCATCACATTTCAAAAGTAGGAAATGTGCATGACAATTTAATATAACCCTAAAAGTTAAGGTGGAGAAATCTGGTCTGAAGGAAATAACACCTGCCTTGAACCTGTGTCTGTTGCTTGAATTAGATTGGACTCAGACATTTTTGAAGTTCAGTAATTTAAAAAAATAAATGCAAAATCATCCAACTTCTAGACTTCCCATTAAAACAGGAAATAGAAATATCAAAATGCTGAGACCAGATTCTCCTGATCTCTCACAAGATTCACAAAACAAACATGGTCAGTGAAGCTTTAGAACTTTTTTTTTTTTAGATGTTTTAGCCAAAGGGAGCCAAACCTCTGAACCTTTTGACGTTCACTCATCGCTGTCTCAGATCCAGTTTAGTGCTTGCTCTAACTGAAATTTACAGGAGTGATCCAATTTGTTAGTGTCAATGGGGGCACATTCTGAGCCTGCGGACGAAGCCCAGGTATAAGAGAGTGAGTGAAGCAGGGGACTCAGCCCTCAGTCGGAGCTCACAAGCGGTGGAGTCCTTGTGTGTGCCCCTGCAGTCAGACTGAGAGTAGATGCTACCTATTTTTATGGAGGGTGAAAGAGAGTAATTCTTATTCATAGAGCTCATTGCGCTTAACAAAGGTAAGTAAGTAATATTATTCATGTTTTATGGGTGGGGAAAAGGAGGCACAGAGGATACATCTACACAGTAATTAAACACCCGTGCCTCCCCAGGTCAGAGGGTTCAGGATCATGGGGCTTGGGTTGTGGGGCTGTAAAATGGCTTTGTAGGTGTTCGGGTCTGGGCTGGAGCCCAAGCTCTGGGGCCCCTATGAGGGGGAGGGTCCCAGAGCCTAGGCACCAGCATGAATCTAGATGTCCACACAGCAATTTTTATTCCCACAGCCCAAGCCAGCTGACCTGGACCAGCCACAGCCGTAACACAGATCTTTCATTTCAGTGTAGACGTATTCAAAGAGGTTAAACGAGTAACCAAGATCAGACAGCCATTTAGTAGCAGAACTAGGAATGGAAGCCAAGTCTCTTGACACTCATCTTCCAACCTATTCACTCATTGGACCACCTCCTTGGGAGCACATGTCCCTTGTCACAGCTTGGAAACCCTAAAGAAAAGTACACTTATTCTTAGAGTTCTTGGGTTTATCACCATCTATGTCACACAGACACAGAGTGATCTACTTGGGGGTCTGTTTGTCTGCCTCAGGATGATGAAGGGCTGAATCCACCCTGCAGGGAGACTTGGTTTTTTCAAAGCTGAACCATAGACCTCTAAGCCATCCTCAGCACACTGCAAGCATGTGATCCAAACACAGGTAAAAGTATTATAATTGTGGTCATTCTTTGTCTGTAAGAAGTTCATTCCAAAACGTACTCATGTTTCATCTCTTACGTTTCCAGGTTTTAAAAGTGCAATAGTGATAATTTCAGCAAGTGAGCTCCTACCTGTGAAAAGTCCCATATCCAAAGCCCTGCATCCAAAGTAGAGCTGGTTGGGATTTTTTTGACGAAATACTTTTTGTCGGAAAATGTCCATTTGTCAAAACCAAAACTATTTGCAGGAAAAGGTTGGTTTCAACTAACTTCCTATTTTGAAAAAAATTGTGGGGGGGGGGAAGGTTTGAAATTGTTGAAACACCATCTTTCAATATTTTCTACATGAAATAGGGTAGTTCTTGAAACTTTTCATTTCAAAATTGAAGTTAATGTGTAGTAAAATAAAATAAAATAAATAGTTCTAAATTGAAATGGAGTGTAGTTGTAGCTGTGTCGGTCCCAGGATATTAGAGAGACAAGGTTGGTAAGGTAGTATCTTTTAAATAATAATTTAAAAGGTATTGGCTGCATGAATGGAACTGAAAGAAAATGTTAATTTCGCCCAAACCTAATGTCAACACATGCCGGCTACTGTTTAAAGTGTGTGACAGAGGGGTAGGAGAATGGATTGTGTGGCAGGAGAAAAGTCACCTTCAGTGCCCCATTCCTGAATGTCCCTGTTTGTTTATTTATTTATGAACACTGTTTTCTCTTTAATAATAATAAAAAAGAATAAAAAATGCATTTTCTTTAAAATGCAGTTTATGAATCTGCACATTAGAAAAGAAAAAGGGTGGTTTAATATGTCTGTATGATTTCACAGAGATGGGAGAATGAGCTACTTCATGGCGCAGGTTGTCTGGTGGCATAGACTGGGTCCGACATTGTTAGATCTGGCAGGGATTCAGATGCCTCAGACATCTGCCAGGGGATGTGGGATTTTGTTATAAGGAGTGGGAGAGAGAGAGACACACGCACAAGAAAGCTAAGGGAAGCTTGCAGCTTTCTACATACGCCCATATAACACTTCCTCTTTAAAATTCCCTTACTATGCTCGAATCCTGTATTTTTATATTCAGAACGAAGTGTCCCGCCCCCCCACCCCTCCCCACCTACCGCCACCGTCTCTGCCTTTAACTTGTTAAATTTGAAAGATGATATATACACACGGTTTGCTCTGCCAGTCAGCCTGTTTAAGGCTAAGATTAATGCAGGGGATTGGTGCAGTGGTGTCGCAGTGGTGCGTGATCAGAATACAAGATGGAATATAAGGGGAAAAGGCCAAGAAATGTGCCTGTGTTCCGAGTTTACACAAGTCTCCTTAGCAACTTGTCTGAATTTTTTTTAATGTTGTGTGTGTGTGTGTGTGTGTGTGTGTGTGTGTGTGTGTGTGTGTGTGTGTGTGTGTGTGTGTGTGTGTGTGTGTGTGTGTGTGTGCCTGCCCCAATTCACCGGTGAATAAAACGTTCCTCCAGTTTTTAAATAGCCTTATTTTTTTCTTTCCCTTTCCCTTTTGTTAAATTAATCATTTAAATTGGTGGCATGACTTTTTTTTTTTTCTTTTTTTTAGGGGAAGGTGCTGGGAGCGGGGAGAAGGGAGGAGTGGGTGCCTTGATAGTTTTCATTGTGACTTCTGGAGAGTTGGTCTCTTTCAAGTTGTTCACATCTCAGCATGTGGAATTATTGTGCTTTCTTCCGATTTGCCACAGAATTGACAGTAGCCCGACACTAAAACTTATTTGGGTTTGATTTGATTTTTTTATCTATGTATTTCTGACCAGGGTTTTTAAAAAAAAAAAAAAAAAAAAAAAAAAAAAATTGTGACAAATTGTCTTCTCAACCCTCATATTCCTCCCCTCCTCTGCCCCCAATACATTTTTTTAGTTGTCTACTGAAGAATAAAACCCCCCATAGGAGGGAGTGACCTTTTAGTGATCAAGGTATGTTGGATTTTTTTAAGTTGTGTGTTACTATGTTAATAGCATGAGGAAGAGACAGGACTTGGGGAGGTGGGGGGTGAATGAATTACCCTAGAAATGCTATACCTTGAAATAACTCAAGGGAAAATAGTTGCTCCCTCACTTGAGCTGCTTTCAAAATCTTGCTGTGCGTTTTTTTTTTTTTTTTTAAGAAAAGCTTTCCATAGAGGGGGAAAAAAAAAAAAAAAAAAAAGGAAACCAAGCCAGAAAAATTTTGAAGGCTTGATCTTGGCTTCTATACAAACAGATGTTGCCTGTCATTCCGTTGTTAAGCAGGCACCAGATTGGAGCAAGCAGCAGTTTAAGAGGAACTGCAGCGGAGTTTGGAAAATGGGAGGGAAATATATGTATATATGATTTTTTCTATACTGCACATATATATTTTCCCCCCCAGAATTAACTTTACTTATAACAAGTATATTTTATTTTTTATTTTATTTTTGTATTTGTTTTTTAGTGGGAAAAACAAACCCAAAATAAAACGGAAAAGCACTAGCAACTCTGACCCAAATTTTACCAAAACAGCTTCTTTTTTTTTCCACGTAGGTGAACATGTATAGAAAAGGGGGTTCTGTTGGAAAATGCTTAAGGCATTCTCGGTAAGTGAATGTTTATAATGGACTAGGTCAGGATTCTGTCGTGGTTTTTCTTTTTTTTCCTGCTGCAAACCCCGTTTCTGATGGGTTTGCCACTAAATTCTCTCTGTAAGTTTAATTGTGAAGGTGGAAGGCCTTTTTGTCGCCTTTCCAAGTTTTAGCAACATTGTAAGAACAAGAATCACATTGTTTATACAGTAGAAGTTCTAACGAAACATGGATGCTCTCCATATTGTCGCTCTTTTGTGTGCTGCATGCGCTCGCGGATTTAATCCCCCGGTTTCTTATGCTTTTTTTTTATTCCCCCTTCTTTTTATTTTCCGCTTTCTAATCGAATAGTGGCATGCTCAAGAGAAAACATGAGGGGGTTTGAGCCGAAAGAGTTAAAGGTTTCTTGGCACCAGAGCAGCAGTTTAGCAACAGATCAATTCATTTAAATGAAAGAAATCACCGACCAAGCCATCTGATTTTGAAATTTCGTGTCTTATACTTCCACTTTGGAACAAAGCTTCCATTTTCTTCCCCCCCTCCCATTAATCTTCACTGCTTCTGTTTAACTCTGTTGCTTTTGATAGGAACTTTAAGTTATCAGTCACTTTTTTCTTTTAAAAAATGTGTATATTTATTTTTTCATTTGGCATTTGTACATGCTGCACTTAGCACTTCTGTAAATAATCACCCTTACACCTCAGACCATCCAATAACTGTTATTTATGGCAGAGTTTTTTTTCCACATTCTAATTTTATATTTGGAAATAGTCAATTTTTGCATGATCTAACTTTCAAACTATATAAACTATCTGCCACCCAAGTACTATGTAAAATATCCGCCTGTATCTATCTATCGATTGCTATACACATACTGTATAAATACATCTATGTGTAGATATGTCTGTAACTCAAGAGATACCTGAAAGATTATTTGATGGTGAGCAATATCTTTATATACAGAGCTATTTTATATATACTCATTGTATATTTCTCCAATATATCTGTCTGTCTATACCCAGATCTATTTATATTCTTACTGTATATGTGTGTATGTATGCATATACCCACACAGACAGGAAGGATTATATCATTCAATAACTAGATTACTATATATTCAGCATGTTCCATTGAGCCATTTCTTTCACGGCTATTTAAAGCTTCAAAAGAATGAAAAGCAATTTTTTGGTTCATGTAGCGTATTTGATCATAAATATAAGTTCTTATTTTTGTTGCTATATTAAGTAAAATAAAATAAAATAAAATAAAAGACCTTGGGGGGGGGTTATTTTGTTTGCTGCCGTCCTCGGTTTATACAACCTACCATAAAAATAGGGTAATTCCGCTCACAATAAACAAATACATTCGGTGAACGAATTTGCAGCCCCGCATTGAATTTTGATGGTGGCTTCCACGCTGTGATGCTGAGTCTGTTCACGGTGGCACTGCATTAGAAAAAAAAAAAAAAAAAAAAAAAAAGGGCCATGATGCTTGGGCAGGAGCAAACTCCTATCAGCGAAAGCAACGGAAGGGTGGGGACAGGGGAACCTTCTTTTGTTAGGCTAAAAAAAAAAAACCCCAACCTTGAGTGAAGCTTAAAGAGAAAGAAAGAATAGGAGTGAGCGAGAAAGTGGACAAAAAATACAAGTAGCATCCCATCCCCCTTGCCCCCCACCCCCAGCCACTACATGACTAGGGTGGATCACAAATCTGGACATTTTATTGTCTCTTGTTCTTTAACTAGTGTTCCCAGCTGTTTTGTAGGAGAACACCAGGGTGTGGAGCGGAAGGAGCACCCCCAAAATATCAGCAATATTTCTGTGGGTGTCATTTTGGTTACATCACAGCACGCTCCTTCCCCGGCTGTGTTCTTGTGCAAAATTCAAATAATTTTTTTTCCCCTGTTAGCAGCTGTGCATGGGTTTAAGTCAGTCTTTAACATTGGGAAAGGAACAATAAAATGAAAGGCAAAACCGGCATCTTAAAACTTGGCAAGGGAAAGCAGCTTGGAATGGCAGCCAAGAATCGTGCTGTGGTGCAAAAAGAATAGCATCCACGAAACCACCACAATCAGGGGTTTCTCTTCTTTTACCAATACCATCGGCAGAGAGAAATAATGATTTCTAGAAACAGTGTTAAAGAGTCAAAAAAGTTAAAATGGTTGCTTGATGAATCTACTCAGATGCAGGTAACGATCCTCTTATTTGATTTGATTTACCAAACTTTAATCATATGTGGATCAGTACATGATAACTAATCTGTTTAAGACGTTGATGCATGTAACTAGCTACCCAGGAATGTACTTGCAGTCGCAATCTCTGTGTTTGCTTTATTTTTATTGATTGCTTTAGGGCATTAGAATTATCCTGTTTTATGTGCTGCAAGAAATGTGTTTTATTTCCAGATATTTAACTCTTTATGCTGAGGGCGAATAGCACAAAGGCATAGCATTGACATCACCTTTTATTTTGAACAATCAATCTTGCTTTTTTGGATCTCATCTCTTTCTGTCAAGTTCTGTGCTACTAGAACTACAGAGCTTAATGTACAAAGGCAGAATCAGACCATTTAAAAAGGCCACCAAAATATCTGAAAATGTTTTTTGTTTTCCAGGATACGTTTGTTGAAGAGTTGGGCCTAGCAAGATGGCAGCGCATGTGCAATAAGTATTCACATGAAGTACCACTGCTAAGGTAAAGTCATTTCTATCTGATTTGTAAGTTACTCTGTTTTCCAAATATTTTTTTTTTGCATTTGAAGTATATAAATCTATTAATAGATTGATATAAATTATATAAAAATAAAATGATTTTTTAAAGGTCTATATATTCAACAGTTAAAATAGGAAGGGAGGGGGAAGAATTGTTTAGGACTTCTGTTTCTGATTTCTCTCATTGTTATGATTGAAATATGAAATGGCTGCAAACAGCTTTTACACAGGCACACAATATGTTCCACATTGATCGACAATTTTCTTGGAAAATGCATTTGTGCAGTATGGTTTGCTTGAAAACCACATGCAGACCCAAATCAGTGTTATGCCTTTGGAGACATACATACATACATTTGTATATATTCCCCTATATATTCCTTTGGCTGAAAGAGTGGAAAATGCCAGCTTTTCAAAGGGTTAATGCTAGACAAGGGCATCTCTTTTTTATTTTTGTCATCCCTAGTTTCTGGAACGTAATGTTTGTTGATATTATGATCTTTTCAAACTTACATGCTAATCAAAATAAAAAAGACTAGCTGAAGTTCATTATTTATAAGCTAAAGTTACATGCAAATGTATCACAAAGACAATTGATTCATTTGTCTATCATGGATTTTCTGCCAGTGTTTATCTCTTCATGAGGTTTCCACAAGGTATTAACAACTGCATAATTAATCTACAAGGGGAAATTTTTCAAACCTCACCTTTCTGTGTAACCTATAGTCTTTCCTCTGGCACCTCGAATGCATTCGATGGACGTACAATGAGATTTAAAAAAAAAACAATACTTCAGTACAGAAGAACGTTTGTTGCTTTGTATCTTGTTTATTTTCATTTGCTTCTTCTTTTACAAGTTCACTTCACGGGACATTCAAAAGTGTGGTGAGGTTGGGGGTTTTGGATTTTTTTGGTTCGTTTTTTACAAACACTAGGAATTGATAGCTTAGACCTGGACACTTTGTTACTTATAGCATATAGATGCCACAAAATGAAATGTGTACATCTACCAAGCTCCCTTCCTCTAGCCTCAAAGGAGTGCAGAAGCAGTTCCATAAGATTTACGGTGGGAATCCTCTTGAAAGCTAACCATGCCAGTTTGACATATAAAGATCCATTTCTAGAAAGACCTACTATAACATTTAACAAATATAACCATGAAAATTAATTCTTACCCTGAAACTACTCACATTCCCATCCCTTTTCCTTTTTTGCTTTATAAAGCCATTATTGTGTTACGGGAGCTGTAGATGTGAGGTCATTTAGGCATCTAAATAAAGGGTCAGTTTTTCAACAAGGCTTAGCACCCCGCAGCTCCCAATGCGACTGGGTGCTGAGCTCTTGGAAAATCGGGCCACTTATTTCAGGGCTCAAATAAGAGCTAAACTATAATGGAAATCTTGCCCATAGGGCCATGGTGTGCTGCGTGCCCTTGAAACCAGTGAGAATTGAGGGCTCACGTCAATCACAAGAGGTACGTCTGGGCCACCCAATCCCAGTCAGGATGCTAGTGATTATAGAAGTGACTGGGAGATGAGAATATTAGCTTTCAAGGAGGGAAGTTTAAGAAACAAGAATTTTAGTAAACATTTACGCACTTCCATACATTATATACTCTTTCGGTAAGGTTATTAAATTCCTACCATGCACAGGATAGATGAACCAAGATGAATTCTGGTACAAAGAGAGTAGCGTTCATTATGGGCTACTGCATTGCATCCTTGGAGGGACTTGCAAATATAAAGCAAAATTCTTAGCAGTCATACTAGGTTCTCAGGTCAGTAGCAACAGTTGTAATAACGCCTTCTAATTATATGGTTATAGGGAAAGACTCTTAGAAGGCACTCTTAGAAGACTTTTAGAAGGCATCCAATGAAGTGAGCTGTAGCTCACGAAAACTTATGCTCAAATAAATTTGTTAGTCTCTAAGGTGCCACAAGTACTCCTTTTCTTTTTGCGAATACAGACTAACACGGCTGCTACTCTGAAACCTAAAAGAAGGCACTCTGTATTTTAACCTAGATTCCCTTAAAATATATCACTTTGGTGGTGCTTGTATAGTAAGGTAAGGTCTTCCATACTGAATTTGCAATTCCCTTATCTGAAAATATAACTATTTGTAATCTCTGGTCAAAGCTCAATAAAATGTATGTACTGTCCCCCTTGGTGGGTCACTGCACACATTGATGCATCATAACTATTCATGCAGGGGGCTCCTAAATCCATATTTAGGCTCCTCCATAAAAGTTGCCCTGATTTTGAAAGATACTAGACATCTGCAGCACCTGCTTTCAGTGGGATTTGTGGGTGCTGAAAATTTTTGAACACCTGACCACTTTTAAGTAGATGCCTAAGTATTGATGTAGGAGCCTAACTTTAAGCAACCCAGTTTGCAAATTTTGGGCTTAGTTAGTATCTAGACTTCTGGATGGAGGATGAGTAGAGATTCAAGATGAACCACTACCCATGAAGGAAAGCTGTCATTCATTTAATTGTGTCTGTTTACCAGGCTGGAGAGATTAAATATTTTTTATTCTCAGAACCTGTACGAGAACAGAAACAAGCACTTAAAATTATGCCTATATTGCAATTACTATACATGAGTTGACCGTATCATATCGGAAAGAATAATACTCAATTTTGCAAATTCTTATCTGTTGTCTGAAGTATAAGGGAAGGTAGAAAAGGGAAGTTTCTATGACTTTGGGTGGCGGGGAGTAGGGGACAGAAGGCAAGCAAGTATACCTCAGTAGGTTTAATATTCATATTTATAAGTTACAAATAACTTAGGGCCTAATTCTCCTCTCATTTCCACCAATTGCACACATTCAGTGTAATGCCGTTGATTTCAAGTGCAAATTAATTACATAGGGGTGAAAACTTTGGAACTTCCCGGATAATTTTTTTGTTGCAATGACAAAAATTTACTCCTAGATAAAGTCAAATCTTATCAGAAATAAGAAAACATTCACATGTTTTTTGTCTCTATCTCTTTTGAAAGACATTTAGCTAGTATTTGGCAGATTTTCTGGGGAGCTGGGGAAAGTTATTAGATTGCTTAGTGAAAGGAAAATATATTTGCTACAGTTGAAATTTTAATTGTTCTGTATTAAAAAAAAATCTAGACCAACAATTACTTCTCTGAAAGTTAATGCAACCCATATTTTTCTTTTGCATAGTTGTTTTTTCCATCTGTTTAGGAAGACTGCCAGAATGAAAACTAGGAAGATCCTTAAAAAAACTAAGTTTTTTTTTATACACACACATACATACACACCCGCACACGTAAACTCTCACCGATCTATTTTGGAGTGCACCTGTATTACTATCTAACACAAGCAAAAAGTCTTTGTGGTAGGTTGGTTTGCCATGCTGTTATCAACACACCAGTAATGTTTATCGTTTGTCATTTAGTATCACATCATCAATAATCTTGTCTAGCAAAGTGCTTATCTGAAGGAAATACAGAGTGTTACTTTTTTGGTTCAAGTGATATTTATAATGTATTTTGCTGCTCTAAAAAAGGAGGGTGTGGAAGTTATATTGCAGTGAAAGAAACGGTAGTCACAAAAGTAGTGTTTCAGTACTATAAAGAAATAGTTATTCCTATAAATTAGTGTCTTTAATGTGTTAAATATTATGAACACTGCTATTTACTAACAGCTTTGCAATTTCATTTGCAGAAATGTTTTTTAAAAAGTTTTAAAAAAAAAAGGAAGAGATCAAAGCCCGTTGCCACAAACCCGTAGATCCGAACTTGTGGTCATATTCCACACAAGCTTGTATCTATAGGTATGTGTCTGCATGGCAAATGCACAAAACCTGGATATGGTGGTGTTTATGCATTTAAACTGAAAATGTCCAATGTTGCTACTTGCATCTCCCTCTAGCCCCGCTCCCCCCCTTTTAGGAAATATAAAATTAGAGCTGCAAATCTTGTTCTGCAATTATCATATCAGTTTTCAGCTTTGGTTATTATTAACATGTACTCATGGTTGTACAAAACCAATGGCTCATTTGTGCCTGAATAAAATGGGACACAGAGAATTATTTGACATCAAGCTGAAGAAATTAAATCTCGGGTGCATTATGTGTGGGTCTGGATATTTTTTGGTTGTTTGTATTTCCAATGCGATCTGAGGAAGCAGAAAAGAAAAACTTGTTTCATTTTTAAAATAAGACGGATTCATTCTTACATTGATGAAATTGTATCCTCCTTGGAAAATGACATAACAGTTGTGTATGGAGCAATATAGTTTAGTAGTTTTTGGCTGTATAGATTCGCAAGCTACTCTGAAACACGGATTCTGCTCATCCGAAAGCCAGTGTAAATCTTGAGTGATTCTACTGAAGTCATTGGATGTAGTCTAGCGTTGTTCTGTGGACCTCTGTATTATTCTCAGTATAAAATTAGCTTATTTTGAAATTCTTTCCCTTCTCCACTTTGTTTTACTTCAGTTTAGATGTACTATCTATTTCTTTAATTCTTAGGGGGAATATAGCAAATTGCACAAAATCGCTAAAGGAAGAAAAAAATGTGGAAGCAGCAATATAATTTAATATAAAAAGCTGTAATGTTTTAAGTCACGAAGGTAAACAATTATTTTTTAAAAAATGAGGAACATTTAAAAACAGAGCAATATACATATTTTACACATTAATACTTAGAAACTGTGTAGACTCAGAATAAAAACTTACTGGCTTCTTCTCTTAGCTTTCAGTGAAAATTCAATTAAGGAGTTGGCCTGGGTTTCCTTTTTAACTTCCACTTTTGTATGAATTTGGCTGTATTTACCACACTGCTTCAGTGCAAGACTGATTTTTTCCCCCCATTTTAGATTGCCTGTTTTGTATTGTATGAGTGAAAAATAATAGCAAATATATATATATATATATATATATATATATATATATATATATATATATATATATTTTAAAGATTCAAATGCTTTTCTGTGTCCTGGTTACTAGAAATCAGCTCTATATTTAAAACATATTTAAAACTATATTTAAAACAGAATGTTTGTTTATAATGAGACTATGCATTTGGATATCAGCCTTCTACCCCTCCCCCCCTCCCCCCCACATATACCCCGCTTGGAACCTTGGAGTATAAAACATGTATCTGCCATATATGAGGAGTTACTACAAAGACTTTTGCACAGGAGAGTGTACGGATCATACAATGTAGTTATTTTTCAGGTGCATGGTCACTCCCTCTAGACAGTGCAACCTAATAGCTAAAAGCCATTTGTTCTGGTCTATTGTTTTTAGAATCGTGTTGAGTAAGGATCTTTTGTGATATGTAGTGGCAAGTTATACTTGGTTGGCTCTTTAGAGAGATTTTTGATACATCCCGTTCCGTTTGGCCGCAGCTTGAAGGCCCCGTTGAAGCATAGTTATAAGAGGCCTCCCAAGTCATGAGCATGTATCTCACCTAGGGCTTGGAGTTAGTGGGAGATTTGCTATTGGCTTTAAATGGGAGCAGGATGAGATGGTATCTGATGTTGTCACAATGGGCTGTGTTCCTCCTGTGGAGGCTGAACAGATGGGTTGTTTTTCAGATTCAAAATAGGACTTTTAATTCCTAGCTGTTAAGGCACCCTTAGATCAGCTAGTCTGACCTTGAAAGAGAAGGGTCCTGGATGAGAACCCTGATCCTAGCTCTCCCAGACATTTAGGTGTACTTCTTATCTTAGCTTCTTATCCAAATTTGCTGGCATATACCATTTGTAGACATTACCCTCCGGCAGCATTTACCAAGTACTCCCAGCGTTTACTACTGAAGAATTTCTACAGTTGCTGAAAGCTGGCATTTATGGTGCCATTACTTTAAAAGTTCCAGAAACCCTGTAGTATAGGAGCTGTGTGGTTCTGTCTGATATGTGAGTTGCTGCAGTTGGATTTACAGATTTTATTTTTAAAACTATTTTGGGTTTAAAAAATAAATACACATACCAAGGGGAAATTCCATCCCCCGATTTTCCAAATATTTTTGTGCTTTTTTATTTATTTACTTTACTGAAATCTGTTTATAAACATCACCATTTTTGTGGGAAACATAATCTAAAACTGAACAGGTGTCTAGAAAGGAAACTTGTAAAATGTTTTTCCATTAATGGGTACTGAGAATGTGACACTATGCTGCTGCTGTGTGTGTGTGTGTCTGTGTGTGTGTGTGTGTGTGTGTGTGTGTAACATCACATGATATTTTAGGGCTAAGCAAGACATCTGACTAAGGGGGCTGTGGACCTGGATCCAGAAGTCCTAAGTTCTGTTCCTGACTCTGCCATCTACCTTATTTTTGACCCCGGGCAAGTCACTTTCCCTCCCTGCTCTTCAGCTTCAGTAATAACAATAACAGGAACCTCCTTTGCATAGTGATTTGGGATGTATACATGAAAGGCCCAATATAAGAGCTAAGTATTATTATACTCCATCTTTCATTCCCCATTCATGAGAGTCACATGCCATATATGGTACACACTGGCCTGCGCTGTTAATTATGACCTTGATTTTCAAAAGAATTCTGCTATTACTCGGGCACCTAAATAAAACGGCATAGATAGTCAACAGTGTGCACATTCAAGCTGACTTCTTTGGAAAACCTGGCCCTCGTTGTAAGGTGCTGAGCCGTTGTAAGTCTGGGTCTGAATTCTTATGAAAACCTGGCCCCATAATCCTTAGTGCTACTTCCCTGCAAAGCGCTTTCCAAATAGGAACGAATCACCACTTAAGGTAACTACAAGGCTTTTCTCATACTTGGCTGTTTTCCTTTATTGCAGATACAGGGTTGCAGTTTTATTTAAAGACTGAATATAAAAATATAATTGGAAGAAAGCATGCTCATTGTCATCGCAGGCTGGTGAGGTGGATAAGTCTAATTATATCCAGAGAGATGATGGTCCTGATTTCTCCAGGCATCGAACACCTTCTGAGTTGCCAAGTGCTCTCAGTAGGAGTCGAGAGTGCTCAGAACCTCTCAAGACTGAGCCCTAAGTATCAATTGCTCAAGACTACAGAGAAGCCATGTCCAGGCTAGCACAGTCTGTACAGCGATGGGTGCAGTTGCGCCGGTGCTAAAAATGATTTAAGTGTAAGTGTAGACATAGCTGACTCCTTTTTCAGAGCGTTGTGAAGATGACTTGCTCTGAGCAAGCTCAGTATCCGCTTCTGAAACAGCTCTGAACATAGCTTTTGTCCCTGCACTTAAACCAGTTTCAGCACCAGTTCCGCTGAAATTGCTCGCTTGGTATTGATAAGGCTGAAAAGCCAGAGGCAGGATTAGTACTTTGGAGTTCCTGGCCCCAAACCCTGCATTCTGGCCACTAGACCGCATCCCTGTTCTTTTCTCTCACCTTTACTACATATTTCCTGCAGCTCCACTGAGTGTTCTCCGTTTGTTTTTGGGTTTTTTGCATCTCCTGCTCTCTCTTCTCAGCTGTAGCCTCTGACCCCCTCCCCTCCCACAACAGGCTGCCCCCCGGTTTTTCAGCTCAGCCTTTTGAAGGGCAGCTGTGTTGTGTGTTCTACATTAATGTTGTCTTTCTTTCCTGTTAGTTGTATTTCCCTCTGCTTCATTACGTTCTGGAGATTAATTTGACTGTGTGAGAAACCTTGAAATGCATCTTTCCTGTAGGATGGCATGAGCAATGGGAGTCTGCAGAGAGCCCAACCCCTATCTTCTGGGGAAGGAGCAAAAGTGTATTGATTAAATTTCTCAGCTTTGTTGATAAGGATCTTACAGGTCTACATTAGCTTTCATGCTGGTTCCTTACCAGCTACACAAAGTTCACTTCATCTGCCACTGAGCCATAGCATACAGACCCAATACATAACAGTTTAGGGCAGGAAGTAGAGACTGTTTTACACAGGTTGCGGTTGAAAGTGGAATTTAGGGAAATAGACTGTAGTTATCCTGCTTGGAAATACTGTCAGAGAGAGTCCCATGGGCTCCTTAATGACAGGAAAAGGTTAGGGTATCTTATCCAAAAGATGACCACATCAGGATCACAATGCCTCTTCCTTTAACACCATATTGGATCACTGGTTTTAGTTCCTACTCATAGATGAAAAAATACTCTCTTCCTGCAGCATCTGTGTGGTTTATAGAAAGGTGTCTAAGCAGTATCTAAATATGTCTGCGTAGGCTATGGCAATTAATAGAATTGCATTTCACTTCAGCATCGTTACTGTTGTGTCTAGAAGTAGTTGCTCTTGTTTAAAGTTTAAAACAAAAACTATCCAGAACCTGGCATCTCATTCTGGGTGCAGGTTAGATCAAGTCACACCTTTCCCCCCCCATCAAAAATAATAGCAAAACAATTTCTAATAGCTATACATTGCACCTTTCATTGAAAAAAGACCCTAAAGTCCTTTTCAAATCAACACAGGTATCCAAGAATCACTTCATCCCCCTCTGAAACACTGTTGTCTCTGTGGGGGGACACAGAAGGTGTTTATCAGCACCAAGCAAAACTACACAGTCATTTAGGACAAGAGATGCAGAATACTTTATCCAGTTGCAACCACAAGTGGGAATATAGGGAGGCAGAATTGGAATTTGAAACAGTTTGATACCCTAGTTCAAAAAAATCTAATGTGTTTAAACTTTGCAAATACAAATCCCTATATAATGTAGTATTTGGCCTGAGGCTTGGTTATTGTAAGTCAGATAGCAAGAAATATTTTTACCAAGAACAGAAAAATAGGTGTGGGGAAAGATAGTGTTGTGGTTAAGACATTGGACTGGAACTCAGGAAATCCGATTGGGTTCTTACCTCCATTGTAGTCTTCCTCTTTGACCTTAAGTCACTTACTCTCTCTTGCCTCTGTTCCCCATCTGTAAAATGGGTGAATAATTACAGCTGGTAAATAAATGGCAAGTTCAAGACTAGCTGTTGGACCAGTGATAGTTGAACATATAGGGCCATATCTTGTTCTTGATCTAGGAAGTCCCCATGATGTGTATAGAGAGAGTTATACGCGAATCATAGTGAGCTGGAGAAGAAAAAGGTGATGCACGCTAGTGGAACAGCTGCCACTGGGTGATATCCTGTTATGGCAAAATGTGGTCTCATGGTGCCATTCCAGCATTGGCATCAGGTTTTGATGCAGCATCTCAGTATTCAGATTCAGCTTTCCTTCTTTTACGAACCAATTTCTGCTCTGTTGGACCGCTTCTGTTAAAGTCCACAGAATTTAAAAGGCTACCAGATGCTAAAACATAATATTGAGCAAATCAGAGAACTGGTGCAGGTCAAATGACCAACTGGAATCTTTGCTAAAATTCAACCTGAAGCTAAAACACTTTTTTTTTTTGGTGGTTTGAAAAAGTTTGAATAACTTTCTAAAAAAATATTTTTGGGTAGCTCTGCTCTTCTGAGTCCCAGATGAACCCAGATGAGATTTCCAGCCTAATACTGGCAATTCACAATGTCCTAGTATAGTTTGTCGCATCATCCAAACTTTCAGGTGCATCCAAACTGAGTGAACCTCTGATGCTCTTGAGGTTTGCTCATTCCATCAGCGAAGTGACAATGACAATATTTCATCAAACAAAACTGAAAGATTGCTTACTGCTTGGTGACCAGACCACTAACAATCTTGTCAGCATTTCCACTGTAAATTCTCTTGTGCCTCAGGTTTTCAAAAGTCAGCTGTTAAAATAAATAAATAAATAAATAAATAATCCCAGGCTGAAACTTGAGAAACAAGGTCACAGACCTCAGACTGGAACAATATCATTTGTGGGCTTTGGTACTTTTTTTTTTTCAATGACTTAAGCAAATTTTTTCAGTTCAAAAGATTTTTTTCCCTCCCTAACAGCCAGAGCCACAAGGTCTGCTTGGGATCTGAAAATCAAGTCGGGCCCTTTCTTCTTCTTCTTTACCTCTTGCCCAGCAATAAATATTCTGCAATCAAAACTAAGCTGATGATTTTGCTGATGATGCATGAGACAGAATAGAATCCAGCTCCCTCTCCTGGAGCTGTATTGACCCTGCATTACTAATGTGAATAACATCTTGCTTATGTCAGTTTAGTCTGCAGAAATTATCTGTAGACGCATGGGAAGTGGATTCAAGCTGCAGGGAACAAGTAGAATTCTTTGGGCAACATTTCCCATTAATAGTTTTACCGTTTTGAGTGTTTTCACCCTCCAGAAACCCTGCTTTTCTATGGATTTTGACAAAGCAGCTATTTTTGCATTGAAGATGTGTTACAAAATTGAATTTTTATATATTGATGTAGTTGGAAATGTGCCCATGATGGCTCAGAAGTGGGTCCGCTTCCTGCTTGTAAGGTAGTGTCAGAGAAGCTAAATCACAATTTTTTTAAAAATATTTTTGAAGGAAATAGGACAATTTATGTGTTTGTAAATGGAGGAAAAGATCTAGCATTCTCATAGTTTCAACAAGGGAACCCGAGCCACAGAGTTCCGAACCAGAGGTAAACATCCCAAAATTCCCATGAATTTCTATCTAGAGTTTTGATTCATCTCATTGTAGAACTGGGAGCCAGGCATCAAAGTCAGATCTAGACCCAAACTTTCCTGAAATCTGAGATAGGAACAGTTCCTGTACTGTAATCAGCAGTGCATTCCATGGTGTCTTACCAAGACCAACGTCCACTGAGATTTATGGAAAGAGTCCCATTCCCAGCAAAGCCTGTTAGTCTTGGAATTAGTGCGACAGGTTCTGATTTTGTCCAGCTCCCTCAGTGAATTGTCCCCTCTGTTTGTATTACAGTTGAATCCTATCTCTTCTCTGCTACGAGAGACTCTACAGTCTCCATCCAGGTAGTTGATTCAGACTGGTCACCACAGCTACTGTGTATATGTCATAAACCATAAGGACAGATCTATTGAAGGTGCCATTTTTAAACAGACATTTCTGACTATAAAATTGCATTAAAATAATTTTTCAAAAAAGCTGATCCAGTTATTGCTGAGATCTCATTTGTCAACAATCACATGAAGTTGCTTCTAGGATCCTTTTTTTTTTTAAAGCAAGCTTTAAACTCCCCTGAGGTGCATAAACTTTTACAGGAGCTCTCTGCTTCCCACACAGAGCTCTTTTCTCCACCATTGTATTTAATAAGCATTTTTATGACATCAGTACATATCATAAGTGAACCTTGTCATTACAGGACTGTACATATTTACTCTAATTACCAAATTAGCTATAATTGCACTAATTGGGTAAATACATAATTGACTAAAATCACTAAACAAACAAGGACATTCACACAAGTGAAAGAAGGCTCATTAAAAGACACAAGTTCTGTGAGTCTTACTCCCGAAAAGCAAGGAATATCACGGGGAATGGTTTATTGTCAAATACCCAGGCATGGCAGGGTGCAGAAGGGTAATGCCAAAATGAAATGTGAAGTTAGCGGCAGCCAGGGACTTTAACTGTTTTGGGACGACCAGAGCAATTCTGTGCATGGGGACCATCTTTCTGCATGCCATTGAATTTGCCTATGGGATGCAAATTCACCTGTACCTGCCCTAGATTAATCTAGAATTGGGGGGTGGAAACCAAATGTCTATGTTTCTCTGATGCGAGGTCTACAGAGACAAACACCTGTCAAGAATGATCTAGGTAATTAGTCCTGCCATGAGTGCAGGGGACTGGACTAGATGACCTCTCAAAGTCCCTTTCAGTCCTATGATTCTATGATGGGGAAGAAGATTAGAATAATCTGTCCTAAAGGGGCCTGGAGTTTCTAAGAATTCACTGGGAGCGAGTTAAGTACCAAGCGCTGGGATGGAGGCTCCCTTGATGTTAGAGGGCTTGATTCTCATTGACAGTAAGACCTCTTTACACTGCTCTGTGAAGGAGCCTTAAAGTGGGTATAGATGACAAATGCCCACTTTAAGGCCTTTTTACACTGTCCAAGTGGTATAAAGGCATCTTAGTGTCACTGCAAATTCAGGCCAGAATATTTTCTTGGTGCTCTGATGATGTTGGCTGGATCCAGCAGTCCTTGCTCTGTCAACACTTCCATGGATCTCCTGAATAAGGACTGAGAGTCAGGCTCATAGTGTTGGAGCTGGAAGGATTTCTCTTAAGTGGAGCTGAACTCTTATCTAGCAGCAGGGAGGCGGGAGAGTGTGCTTAGAACTGCGGTGCTTCAGCAGAAGGAACTGCTGACACTAGAAGGGTGTTCAGCACCCAGCATGAGGTACCTGCCACAGGTTTAAGGGATTGCACAATGCTTTGGTGAAGGATGGGGTGCAGGTAGGAGGGGAGAGTGACAGAAGTAGAGGTGTGCCAAGTATTCAAAATAAAACTTTAAAACTTCAAAAATGGAGGCTTTCTTATTTCCTTTTTTTGAAAACAGTCAAGTTTGGCAATAAAAAATATAGCAATTTAGCAGGACCACTTACAAATGGGCCTGTTTGTAATTGAAATTTAGCCATTCTTTCTGTTTAGGATCAGCTCCCCAAACATATTCATTCAAAAGTATTCACTGAGGACCTGATTCTAACACTTTTACTCCTGTTGATTTTGCTGGGAATACTTGCATGGTAAATCCAGCACTAATCAGGTTGGATATAGTGGGCAGAATCCAACCTGGAATAATTTCTCCTCATAATTTTTGGTATGTAGCAAGCCCAGGAGCAATTAGTTGCAAGTATTCATTATGCAGTACCTAAGCTGTGCTGTGGTTAGTTTTGACTGAACACTTAGTTCCCCCTTAGGTTTCTTTCAATCTTTCAGTGATCAGATGAGCTAAATTCTGAGGGTATGTCTACCCTGCAGTTGGAGGTGTGATTGCAGCACAAGTAGAAGTACCCAAACTAGCTTTACTCCAGCTAGCCCGTGTACCAATAGTAGTGAAGCCATGGCAGCATGGGCTTCAGTGCAGGCTGTACACTCCCGCCTACAACCCTGGGTATGTACTTGGCTGCTTAGAAGCCCCAGCCCAGCAAAGCAGATGCTCCCTGGAAAGTCAATGAAATCCTAGCTCCTCCACTGCTGTTGATCAGCGCTGCTCCGTTAACTTCAACATTGCTCTGTCAGTTACACCCACTGAGGACCTGACCCTAGATATGAAGTCCAATGGTCAAGAATAAGAGTGTTGCTGTCACCTATTAAAAAGTTGGGATGGTTTCAGCACAAAACCAGACCCAGTAGTATCTTGTAGACTGTTACAAGGTTCAGTGGTCTGCGTGTAGAAAGCCATGAGCTTCTGAGTTCTAACATTGACTCACTGTTATAGGTGATAAAATTAAAATGTGATTGACATGTTTCCATTTGACCATACTATTCATTAGGTTTTAGCCCGGATTGGATATCAACTAGAAGTGACTTCTGAAATGTGCACTCAGTGGAAACTTGAGTAACATTGACAACATCCTATAGGTTTAAATCTCTATAGATTGAACAGTTTTCAAACATACATTAACAGGTGCATACTGGGGAAAAATGTCTTCTCTCTAGAGTCTGTTTTGTTAATATGCTCAGATGTCAGGGTAGGATACTAACTTTTTGCATAAGTCAATACCATTACTTTCTGTTGTCCTAAGACAAAATATGTGTAACCAAGAGGCTAGTTGTTATACAAAACTCAGGATTCAAAGCATCTGATTCACTCTTAATCCCCTTCCAATGCTGTGCAGTTATGCCTGAGAAGGCATTCGCCTGAGAGAGACAGAATCCAGGATCTAAATCAGTCCCAAGTCTTGACTAGCTTTTTTTTTTTTTTAGGATGGAGCTAATCCTTGTTTGCAAGCTGTAATAAATAGATGCAGAACTGCCTTAAGCAATACCTTGGTGGTTGATAGGAATGAGTCACAATGATAACCTCCTGCCCTTTTGACTACAATCTAGTAGAAGTTTAATATGTTCCCAATAAGAAGACAGTACTTTACTCGTGCTGGTCTGATGGTAAAAGTATTTATATAACACCTGACATCCCATGTGATCCCAAAATTGCTTTACAGTCGGTGCACACAGAGTTTCTATGCTGAAATGCAGACACTTCTAGGGTGGATGGGAAGGGAAATTTTGAGCTAGAACAAACCCTCTCTTGTCTTATGAAAAAGTGACAAGGGATCCTATCTACACATAGCAGTCATGATCTGGATTTATGAAATCTCATCTCTTAATCTATGGTGGCATGGGAAGCTATATTTGTCTGGGTATCTTCTGACCAGCAAAGCATTTAATACTGCTAAATTAGCAGATGAGATGATGAGCTCTGTTAGATTTTTCTGGAGAAACCCTGGCGTTGTGTTGGCTGTGACTTGGTGGGTGGTTTTTCAGCATTTTTGACTGCACGCATCCAGGTTGAGGTAGTAGGTTGTATAGTTTAGAATTACACCAAGGGAGATAACTGTACAACCTCCTAGCTTTCCTTGGGTCTTGCACAAAACGGCGTGGTGAGAGACCGTAATTCCTCAACACTGTTTTCTCTGGACACATGGAACACGAAGGAGCAGGTAAGAGTCCGTTGGAGAAGCTGTTTCACTCATATGGAATTCCAAATGTTCATTCTCTCACCATTTTTTTTTCACCGTATCAATGGATATTTAGCAAACTCAGCAAACTGGTAACACTTGTTTCCCCTTGTTAGCATTTGATCTGCTGAAAGTGTAACGTGTGAAAAGCACCATGACAACATGTCAATGGTATTGCCTTTATGGTCAACAATCAGAAGTCTCCAAAGAACATGAAAAGCATCACATACTCTATCAGCCCTGGAGGTGGATGAGTGGGCTGCCCTTTATGTTAGCCTTTGATTACAGGTCAGTTACTCTGTACAATGCCCAAAAAACTAAATTATGCCTCACTTTGTGACAGTGCATTAGAGGAGAGACGAGGTGCAGCTCAGCATACTTGTACAGGAGCTAATTATAACTGGCACCCAATGCCAGGAGGGTAGCCAAGGAGTGCCGGTGGCTCCAGATAGGGTATGCCAGGGTAGGACCGTGCCTGACACCCCCAACATATTAGAACAGCTGCACAGGGGAGGTGCATCAGCTACGAACCTCATAGCTCAGGGTTCCAATCCCTTGGCTTTTTCCAAGTGTGTAGGGATGCATCTTTCAAGGGCACAAAGCCTCCAGCCACTTCCCAGGCAGGTGATACACTTCCTCCTTTTCTCTGACTATGCATATTCTGAAATCCAAAACAGACGCTACATGGAGAATGGGTACATGCAGAGAATGCCTGTGCTAATGTAACCTGTACTAAGCAAGTGTCAGTCTTTGTCCCCCTCTAGTGCCTGGGACCTCATAGGAGGGTTCTGAATCTGAAGCTCCTTCAAGCATTAGACCAAGGGCCAGATTTGTTAAGGTATGTAGGTGCCTAAAGTTGCAGATAGGCCCTTTGTGGGATTTTCAGAATGTCTTGGCACGTGACCCCATTGCCTCAATCTGACCCTGAGTCTCTTTGTTCAAGCAGCACAAGCTCAGGTGCTTAGCTCTCAAGGTCCAGAGTTCAAACCCCAGTGGTGAACCCAGTGGGGTTGGTTATACCAATGCTTAACCCAGGGCCAGAAGAAGTATTTGCCAAAATGGCAAATTATAGCAGAAGTTTGCTAATTCACACTGATGACTGGAACTCCCATTGCTAATTACTGAATTTTGCAAATGAGTGTGTAAATGAATAAATGCATGGAAATCAAGCAAAATGCATGTGGTTTGACAACTAAAAGTTAATTAAATTATTTAGGATAGTATTTCTCAATATACGAATAACTGTACAAAAGTATATTTTGTAAAAATAATGGAGTTTGTCATGAGAGACTTAAATGCAACTCTGCTGTTGAATGTTTGCAGAATGTGGGGAAAGACTGCCACTTTCTTGAGTGGATTATAAAGCATGCAGTTAACGAAGTGTGGATTAGTGTTTTCAGAAGAGATATAGATATCATTACCATGTTGTATTATTCCACAATTCCCTAGATCATGGCTAGAACAATACCGGGTGTGTATTTTATCAGGGCATGTGCATTAGACAAATGTTGCCAGTTTGGCAAGTTGGCAACTTCAAATGTTTTATACAACATTTTGTGAAGGTTTTTTCCTGCTCTTTTTTAAAGATTGAAGTCCAGATCCTGAGCAGGTATCAATTGACGTGCTACACTCGCCAGTTGCAGATCTGTTCCACAGTGCTCAATTCTCCACCGTCTTGCATTTCAGGTCATCGTTTATACCTGTGCAAATGGATGTAAAATGCTACCAAATCAGAATTCTTCACTCACTTAGATGGTGGTGGTGGTGTTTTACACCCACTAAAGCAGTAGATAAATTAAGCCTATATACCTATTTGCTGTTTAAACTTTTTAATTTTTGGACAATAAGGTGTCACTATTATATACCAACCAGATATTCAAGTCAGTAAACCTATCTTGCTGCAAAGAATAAAAACAAATTAAATGGTAATTTCTGCCATGGAATTGACAACTGTCATAATCCAAGATGCTCATTTTGTTATTAAAGAAAATAGCATTCGAGCTCTCCCCTGGATTAGAGTATCATATTGTCAATTAATTAGGCTTTCATCATATGTCCTCATATGCCCTTCTATCATATGTCCTCCATATGTCATATGTCTTCCGTATGCCCTATATGTAATTAGTCTTCCATCATATGGCTTCCATCATATGTCATTTAGATAGACTTCCAGAAGAATATGGCCGTGTTACAACTGTGGACCTTTTGCACTGGGTATTGGAACAGCAATTCTGTACCTCTCAGCCCCAGGAGCTGTGGATTAAATGAGGAAGAAACAGAAGGAAGGTGGCTAGTTCTGAGTGGCCCTTTTAATGGGAAGATTAATTTCTCTCTCAGCTTGGACAATGAACAAATGAGAAACTTTCACTTCTGCTTATACTCAATTTCTAGTTCATTTCCCTGTTGAGTTTGAATGCAGTAACTCAGTGCATTGCAGGAGAATATCTGTTTATGTTTAACAAACTCTTTCATTTGGAATTTAAAAAAAAAATTCTGCTACAAAATAATACCACCTAAATTTTAAGCACAGTTTTAACCCTTTAGAGCTGGAGTCTCAAGCAAAGTACAGAAATTTGCTCTGGTGGCAAGTGAAAATGAGACAGTAGGTTCTTGGTGAACAACAGAGTCATTGTGTGCCTCTTATGGACAATGAATACAGTAACACTGTGCATTTATTGAAATAGGTGGCTCTTAGTAAGTAGAGTTTCTGTGCACAGGAATGTGTATCAGTGTGAGTTCCAAACTTGCCGTGGCTTATTACTGCTGATAAAGGCCACAAATAGCTATTGATGCATCTACCCATAATAAGAGGAGGAAAGCTGCAAATATCGAATGATGATGCAGTTTCAGGATCACTTTTTGTAATCACTATGTGTAAAAAGAGCTTTCACATAGATTTGGAGAATGCATCTGTAATGGTTTATTTCTTTTTGTTTTCAACCCTCTTTTCTATGTATTTGGTCCCATTCCTCTTTTCAAAACAAATCTCTTCAGGTTAAAGTCTAGACTATCTAGAATGTATTTTGGAGATTCAGACTGTGGTATTGCTCCACAATTAAAGCTGGTATTGTTATGGGCATAAAATGTATTGTAAATTCTTTAGCCCTATGCTTCTTCCACAGCTCATCTTGGCTAGTTCATTAAGCAGTGGTGAAAGAGACAGGGCCAAAGTCTGGAGTTCTCTTAGACTCTTGTAGTCTCCCAGTTGGCAGCCAACAGGAAGGTTCTTGAGATGGTGCATTGCTTATTATTTTCTTTTTCTTCTACATTTTTCATGTGAATATAGTGCTGGTGAAAGGTGCCAGATTAACAGCCCTGAAGAATGAAGAGCTCTATCTATCCTCAGAACAGGCACCTCCCACTTCCTTCCCCCCCCCCCCAGGTTGCAGCAGGGCAAGCTTCCTTCAGACAGCTCCATCAAGGTACCTCAACCCTGACATTGGAGGGCTTACCTGTAAGGGTGAGAAGGAACTTCAGTCTCCATTCTCCATTAAGGCCTTGGTCTCTATGCCAGCAAAAGGGGTAGTTTCTTATGCTGTGGACACTTGTCCCCTGGGAAGTGGACTGACACCCTCAAAACTCATTTCTTCACTACAGTCCTTAAATGTGGATTTTTTAAAAAAATATTTTCATCCATCTGCACGGCCGGTCTAACTTGTGCTGCAGCACTTCTATTGCTGAATCAGATACATCAAGTAGAGCCCAATTTGTACATAAAAGTTTTGTCAGAACTTGGATGAAATAGAATGGAATGCCAGAATGATTCATTGTTTAATGAATAGGGCCCTAAGTGTGCTACTGATGCCATTTATAAATCTGCATAAAATGTAGAGAATTCATGTCATAACTGGAATTCCAAGAACAGCAACCTTGTGAACAAAATTATGATGATGGTAGGATACTGCACAATATAATATGAATTCTAACATGCTCCTGCTTGCAAGCTACTCAGGCTGTGTTAAGAATAAGACCGTTTCTTTACATGCACTCAAAACCTAGACCTCTGAGAGACTGATACTCTTCCCCTTTGAAGTTGTAAATTACTCAAAAAGGAAGTGGTGTGTGTGTGTGTGCAATTAGACACCTTATTTGCACTGGTTCAAACTGAAGGCAGTGGAATGACACTGGTGCAAATCAGCTCAGAATCCAAACACAGAGAGGAGTTAAATGACAGCTCTGAGGTCACAAAGTGACTGAGCATCAGGGCTCAGAACTGAACCCAGCTGGCCTGACTCCTGGTCTGCTGCTTTAACCATGAGACAGACCATCTTCACCCTCCCTTCTGCATGGCCTTTTAGGGTTTCATCTGTAAACTAGGAAAGCCTGGTGGTTTGACATGAAACCAGGTGAAACTCAGCACTTGGAGTTTTGTGGTGGGGTTTCTGGGTTCATTTAGGCACAAGCCAGAGGCAAACCCATCCGTGTGTGGAAGCCGCAGAAGAAACTCTCGTCCCCCCAGTAACCAAACCCACCGCATTTCACACAGCAGCGCTGGCAGCCTAGCAACTTGCCAGCAGCCCAGGGCTGCCCCCAGATTGCTTATAAATAGATATATATATATATTTTAAGTAGAGTATGCATTGCCCAGGGGCAAAATGATTTACCACAAATGATTAATTTTTCCTTTTTCTTTGCGCAGTGATCATGTCTCTGTCCCCTACTTGAATGGGCATAACTTTTCGAATCAGGTTTCTGGTGCAAATATGGATACAAGCTTGAAATTTAATTCTCTGATGAGCTGTGTGCTTTCCTCCTGCCCCTAGGGAACACAGGGGATCCACTTTAAAGTTAAAAAGCAGGCCAAGGCAGTACTAGCTGTGCTGCACACAGGCTAATGCCCTGCTTTTAGGAAGGGTTCAGAGCAGTCTCTCTCTTAGATTGAAACAGGATGGGGAGCTCTCCTTGCACCAGCTACAGAGAATGCAACCTAGCTGTGGGGAAGTGCTGCTTACCCTAGGCAGTGAGAGGAGATAAAGCTCCCCTCAATATTTAGGAGAGGAGGGGAAGACAGCAGCACAGGGCTGGGTGGCAGAGTCGAAACAAAGGGCCTCCACCCTGACCCTAGCTTCTGGCAGATTCTTGGGTTCAGGGAGCCAAACGAAGGGCCCATATGGGCACAAATGCCTGCTCCCAATAAAATGATGTGGTGCAGAATTTCCTGTTCCTTTTGCAGCTTTTCCCTATAGAGGAATGATCCAGCTTTTCATTAGAGAGAGTGACTCACCCTTCTGCCTCTGTCGGTTCTGCCCTTTCCCATGGTCTGTTGACAAGACAGTGATTCTCTGAAGTTTCTCTTTGTTACAGGTATGACATCTACCGCTTATAGGGTTTCATTATTGGTTTCAGAACATATTAACGAAATGTCAGGATCAACTCATTTATAATTAACAGTGACATATAAATGTCATGTCTAACAATAGTAGTATTAGAGCGTTTTTGTGAATGGGCCAGTTTTACACATGTGGCTGATGTATCCAAAATGCACACACCCTTCAGCAAAGAAGAAGATTAGATCGTTTGCAAAAGGCAGCTATTTTTTTTAACTGCAGGTCAACATGGGTTTACTCCTTGCCTGGTGTAACAAAAGCAGTTAAAAATACCTCAAAGATATTAGGCTCAAGCTATCATTACTGTGTCTTTATTGCTTTTAGGCCCTGATTCTGCAATGAGCTCTGAGCAGGGAAACCACTGACTCTAAGCCTGTAGAGAGCTCATTGCACTATGGAGGCCATAGAAAGTGAACTATTTGTGATAGGAGCTGTATTGCAGAATTAGAGGGTGTTCAGAGAAGGGCAACATGAAGGATCAAGGGCACAGGAAACCTCTGAGATTGAAAAGATTGGGGTTGTTTAGATTAGAAAGGAGACCAGTAAGCCTACCTTCAGTAGCAGGCAAATTGGTTGAAAGTATAGTAAAGAACAGAATTATCAGACACATAGATGAACATGATTTGTTGGAGAAGAGTCAGCACGGCTTTTGTAAAGGGAAATCACACTTCACCAATCTATTAGAATTCTTTGAGGGAATCAACAAACATGCGGATGAGGGTGATTCACTGGCTATAGTGTACTTGGCCTTTCAGAATGCCTTTGACAAGGTCCCTCACCAAAGGCTCTTAAGCAGAGTAAGAAGTCATAGGAAAAAGCGGGAAGGTCCTCTCATGGATCAGTAACTGGTTAAAAGATAGGAAACAAAGTGTAAGAATAAGTGGTCAGTATTTACAGTGGAGAGAGAGGTAAATAGCGGGGTCCCCCAAGGATCTGTATGGGGACCTGTGTTGTCCAAAATATGCATAAATGATATGGAAAAAGAGGTAAAAAGTGAGGTGGCAAAGTTTGCAGATGATACAAAATTACTGAAGATACAGTAGTTAAATCCAAAGCTGACTGCAAAGAGTTACAAAGGGATCTCACAAAACTGAGTGTCTGGGTAACAAAATGGTAGATGAAATCCAATGTTTGCAAAGTAATGCACATTGGAAAACATAATCCCAACCATACATAGAAAATGATGGGATTTAATTAACTGTTACCACTCAAGAAAGAGATCTTGGAATCATTGTGGATAGTTTTCTGAAAACATCTGCTCAGTGTGCAGCAGCTGGCAAAAATGCTAACAGAATGTTGGGAACCTTTCGGGAAGGGATGGATAACAAGATCGAAAATATCAAAACGCCACTATACAAATTCATAGTATGCCCACATCTTGAATATTGAGTGGCATTTTGGTTGCCCCATCTCAAAAAAGATATATTAGAATTTGAAAAGTACAGAGAATGCCAACAAAAATTATTAGGGATATGGAACAGCTTCCATATGAGGAAAGATTAAAAAGATTTGGACTGTTCAGGTCAGAAAAGAGATGACTGAGGGGAATAGATAGAGGTCTATAAAAATATGAATGGTGTGGAGCAAGAGTATAAGGAAGTGTTATATATCCATTCAAATAACACAATAACCAGAGATCACCCAATGAAATTAATAGGCAGCAAGTTTAAAACAAACATAAGGAATTACTTCTTCACACAGTGCACAGTCAGCCTATTGAACTCATTGCTGGGTATGCTGTGAAGGCCAAAAGTATAACTGGGTTCAAGAAAGAATTAGATAAGTTCATGGAAGATAGGATCCATCAATGGCTATTAGCCAAGATGGCCAGGGATGCAACTCTGTGCCCTGAGTGTCCCTAATCCTCTGACTGCCAGAAACTGGGAAAGGATGACAGGCTGGATCACTTGACAAATTGCCCGGTTCTGTTCATTCCTTGTGAAGCATCTGGCGCCGGCCATGGTTGGAAGACAGAATACTGAGCTAGAAGGACCACTGGTCTGACCCAGTATGGCCATTCTTATGTTCTTATAATACAAATAGTAGTGGCCATACTAAGGTATGTGAAATAATGAGGAAGTGGATTGGGAACTTCTGTTCTCCCAGCCTCATAACACAAGAACGCAGGGACATGCAGCAAAATTAAATGGTGCTGCAAATTCAAAACTGATGAAGGAAAAACTTTTGCAAAATGCCGTGGAACTCATTGCCACTGGAAGTTGTTTAGGCCAAGAACATAAAGATTAAAAGAGGGATTGGACATCTATATGGATATCAAGAATATCCAGAATTATAATTGTTAATGCTAGCAAAACTTTTGGAAGAGAAATAAAACCTCATCCTTCAGGGCTTTATCCTGTCTCTAACTAATAGAGACTAGAATGAGACCAAATGCAGAGGGGCAGATTATCCAACATCTGCCTACTGCAGAGTTCTTACACTTTCCTCTTAAGTATCTGGTACTGGCCACTGCTGGAGATGGGCTGCTGGAATAGATGGGCCTGGGCCTAAGATCTGATCCAGTCTGGCATTTGCAAGCTTCCTGTATCTTTTTGTCCTCTGAAAGACCAAGCATATAGTTAACCCTTTAATAAAAATGATGATGAATAAGGAGAGATTAATCAGAAGCCCTCTGTAGTTTAAAACGGCATTGACAAGGGCTTTCCTAATAGGAATGATGTATTAGTGGTTGTAAATATTCCTATAGTACTTTCCATCCAAAGATTTTAAAGTTTTTTATCGCTGTTAATGTGAGGTGGGGCAATTGACTTATGGTCACCTTACAGATAAGGTGCTAAAGCACAGAGAGGTAAAGTTATTTATCTATAGCCTTGCAGTGTCTCATTGGAAGGGCCAGGACTAGAAGCCAGATAAATTGGCTTGCAGGGCTGCAGCTTGACCCCATGCTGTGACCTTTTACCATCTCATTAAAAACATTTCTTGAAACCTCAATATTGTGAGGAACTTATGAAACACAGAGAAATGGTGAGAAGGCATTAGGGCCTGATTCTGCCCTCACAGCAGTCTTTTGGGCTGGATTCAGTGCGACTGGTATCCGTTGACTGCAGAGGGTTTTCAATCAGGCATACGCGTGGTATCTGACTTCAGTGGACTTGACTGAATTTGGCTCTCTCTTTATAACCAGTCATTTTAATTTTTTTTATAAGTTTGGTTTCTTTTCCTTTCAGTTGTTCTTTCATCTTCTGTGACACAGAATGACATTTGTGGCATGAGAGGACGGCTTGCAATAAATGGTTATTGCGGTTTGTCCAATGCCACAGCTTCCCTTTGGCATTCTCTGTCCTGTCAGAAGAGAAGCTGGTATCATTTAAGAGCAAAATTTAAAAAGAAAGGAAAAGAAAAAGAAATGGAAGGAAGAGGGGAAGGTTGGAAGGAAGAAGGAAAGACATGATTTCTCTCTGTAATACAGAAACCAGCATTAGAGTTGATTTTGGAACTTGGTGTCTGTTAACAATATCTCTTGCAATACAAAAAACAAGCCTATTTTATTATCCAATAAGGACCCAACATTATTTGAATGCTGCATTTTTCCTCATTTATAATGTAGCTGTTTAATAAGAAATCCCAACAACGTAGGAGGTACTGTATGTTACTGTAACTTAATACATCAATAATGTTATAGCAAGACTGCTAATTCATTATTTATTGAGCAGTGTCTAGAAAATACTGAATACAGTGGATACTCCTCAGATTGCAAGGAATAACCACAATACAGTAACACATCCATGGGGACTTTGTGATTGTCACTGTGCTTCGTAGCATGGCTCCTCGGAACTTTATGACAGCATCTCGGAGATCTGTGGTCCTTCTTCAGTGTAACAGACCCCATTACCTCTTGAGCAAAGGCAAAATGTCCATGAGCTGTTAACATTGCAGGGCCTATGCCACATAGTTCTAATTTTTGTCCTGTAGAGGGCCGTTGTCTACACACACCCACAGAAACACACCTATCCCAGCTCATTATAATGCATATGTACACACACATTTGCCAGCTCATTACAATGCACTTTAGACTGAGGCCAGGCCTACTCTCTAAAGTTAAGGAAACCCTGCTACGTTGCTCAAGGGTGTGAAAAATCCACACCCCTGATCGATGTAGTTAAGCCAACCTAACCCCAGGTGTAGAGAGCGTTAGGTCGACAGACTAATTCTTCCTTTGACCTAGCTACCACTTCTCAGGGAGATGAACTAACTATAGCGAGTGAGTGGCTACACTGAAGCATAGACCTTGCCAACAAGAGGGATGGCATGCCATAATATCCATTCTGTCCTGGATTGCAAAGGACCTTTAAAAATTTTATTTTATTTTAAATCAATCCATTTCTTCCTCTTAGGAGTAAGATCATGTTGCTGATGGAGGCATTGATTCAGCAAAGCACTTTATACACTTGCTTAACTTGAAGCCAGTGGAACTTAAGCAAGTGTTTAGGTGCTTTGATGAATCAGTGCCTGAGACCTGTAGGGATAGTGGAGAGGGAAAGAACAGTATTTTCGGATGTGACATTTCAAAATGTACCCTCTCTCTTGCTTGGATGATAGAGACTTAGAATATAGGACGGGAAGGCCCCTCCTTGTTACTGCAGACAACCCCATCATAGAATCCCTTTGATAAACTTATTACGATATTATCATCATTATGATGATAAACCAGTTAGGTTTCTTGCCTTACTACTATTGGAAGCAGCAGTGAGGAGAATATTTTTGAGGACCAATGGAGGACTTCAAACTCTCCCGTGGCTGGGTACCTTGGAGAGCTTTCAAAATGTGCTCAAGAGAGATGGTTTACTTGCAGAACTCAGCTGAGTTTGTAAAACAGTGCCAGCACGCCTTTGTAACCTACCCATTGTGAAAGACCTCGTTCTTAACATAGATGTGGCCTCCAAAACCCTAGTGTGAAGAAGTCAAAATGTTTTATATTTTTAAATCTTTACCAGGGTATTGGATCAATTTGCCAGGGACTTACGTGGACAGGAAGCATGACGACGAACTAAGCTGGGAGGCCCTAACATTCTTTGAATAGACTATGTTTTCCTGGAACAGCTGAGAAAAGGCTTCCGAGACACTCTCAGCAGGTTTTCTAAGTGGCTGGCCAAGTCTGAAGCAAATGTGGACAGTTAATGGGTGTAGACGGCTCCAATTCCAAGTGCATACATATATAGCATGCATCTTTATTTCAGACATCCAGCCTCATAGAGGAGCTAATACAATGTTAATGTATCTTCCTATTATAAAATAGGAAAGAAAAACACAGTCTTCTTACAAAAGAATCCATCCCCTTATAATACTTTAAGGGACTTGAATTGGTATCTGAATGGAGAGAAGGTGAGAAATACAATCAATAGCTACGCAGTGGCTTTCCCATGAGGGCACGGTGTTAATCAGGGATGGCTTGCATAGCAATAGATCAAGTCTGTGAAGAAGTTGGATATTGCTTGGAGAACAGATTTCCTTGCTAGAATGATTTTCTATTGCTGCTGTTACCATGCATGAAGGGCAAATAATTTTAAATTGCAATTAAGTGGCAGTGCAGTCAAATGATAATGCTTTGGGCCCCGATCCTGCAATTGGTTCCATGAGGGTAGATCTTTCAGTCCACTGAAGTCACTGAGGCTCAATATGGACACAAGAGTCCATCTGAGCAGATCTAGTTGCAAAATTGGGGCTTTGATTATTAATATTTTCAGCAATAAGGTGTTTGGACAAGGTGCTTCTGCAATTGGTATGGCGAGTTATTGTCCTTATTTTCCAGCTCTGGGAAATATGAGTTCAGATTTCTCCAAGGCCACAGATGAAATGTGTGTCATGGTTTCAAACTAATCTCCAGTGGCAGAAACCCTTGTTCATGTCACAGAACTAACACACACGGCCCAATTTTGTTTTACCACTGACTGGATTTGGAGCAAGATTAGGCCCAACTTGTGTCTGTCTTAGATATTTCTAAGACAAGGTGGGTGAGGTAATATATTTTATTGAACTAACTTCTTTTGGAGAAAGAGACAAGCTTTTGAGCTACACAGAGCTCTCCTCCGGGTCTGGTCAATATGACGAAAGCAGGTTTGGTGGTTGAAGCAGAAGACAGGGACTTGGTTTTCTCTACCTCTCTCCCTCCATTCCCCATCTACAGAACAGAGATTATACTTCCATACTAAGGGTGTTTTGAGGACAAATGTATTAGTATTTGAGAGGTACTCAGATACTATATTGATAAGTGCCATATAAGAATTATATAGTATGAAACTGCTGAGATAAAGATGAACAAACACAAATGGGGCAATATCTATAATTAAAAGTTACTGTTCCACAAGGCAAAATCCAGTTACGAAGGATATTATTACACTTTTAAATTTCCAAAGTAAATGACCATTTATTTACTTTCTTTACATAAGTTAATTCAAGTGGATTGCTTGATTTGTATTCCTGATTCAATCCCATAAAAATGTTCTGTTGTCACGTTGTATTTTAAAATGACTTAATTTAAGCTTTGGGTGTCATAGAGCCGGCACTACAATATTACAGTAATGCGGAACTATAGACTGGCACCAGGAATAGGGAGACTGGCTGCAGTATTCATGTCCCTCTGCTATTTTCAGCATGGAGAGACTCCCAGAGAAGTGTCTAACAGGCCAAATTTAAGTCCTCAAACATTGCAGCATCTTATTTATGTTCTAACCTTCATGCCCTTTAGCATGTGCCTCTGACATGTTGACTTTCATTTTTTTTAAATAGACTCTGAGCATCAGTGAAATAATGGGAAACAACTCATTGAGCTTTCATATATTGAGACTTACTTTCACATCATGTAGCATGATTGGTTAGGGTGTATGTAATTGGACCTAACCACAAAAGTTCAGACCTTAATCTGAACTACCCCAGACTGAAGGGGGATCTAATTCAGGCCCATTTCTAGACCTCGTTCCTATTATTTATCTTACAATATTGCCTAGAATGCTTGATGCTGTACATATATATCAGGAGTGGCCAACCTGAGCCCGAGAAGGAGCCAGAATTTACCGATGTACATTGCCAAAGAGCCACAGTAATACCTTAGCATCCCCTCATCAGCTCCCCGCCCTCCCGCTCCCAGCGCCTCCCACCCACCGGCAGCCCCACCAATCAGCACCTCTCCTTCTCTCCCCACACCTCCCAATCAGTTGTTTCATGGCATGCAAGAGGCTCGGGGGGGAGGGGAAGGAGTGAGGGCACAGCGACTCAGGGGAGGGGGCAGAAAGAGATGGAATGTTGGCAGGGCTTGTGGCAGAGTCAGGGATTGAGCAGTGAGCACCCCCCGGCACATTGGAAAGTTGGTGCCTGTAGCTCCAGCCCCAGAGTCGGTGCCTATACAAGGAGCCGCATATTAACTTCTGAAGAACCCCATGTGGCTCCGGAGCCACAGGTTGGCCACCCGTGATATATATGATGAAAGACAGTCAGTGCCCCCAAAAAGCCTGCAATCTATATAGACAAGATGGACAGAGTGAGGGGGAAACTGAGGCACAGAGCGGCAAAATGTCTTGCCCAAGGACACCCAGCCAGGTAAGTGTTAGAGCTGGGAATAGGCAGAGATCCTGAATCATAATACAGTGCCCTAGCCACTGGGTCATGATGCTTTGGTCATTTCTGTGCCAGACTGTGGATGGGAGGACCCCATAAAATCAGAATCCAAGCTAGCAATTAAGAAATAATTTAGTCCACTACATTCAGATGTTTCTTCATTTTTATTTAATTCCTGAGCAATATTTGAGTTCCTCCTCTGTCAGAAAATATATTGTCCCCATATTCTTTATTACTGAAGCTGAAAAGGGTAATTGGAGTGCTGAGAACCTGAGAAATAACTTCTGTTTTATCTTATATTCCTTTTAAAAGTTCAGTCATTGCTTATGAAAAGTGCACAGGCTGGGTTTGAAAAATATATAAATATGATAATGCTTTGTGCTTCTTTAGCCCCTATAATCTGAGGTTCTCAAACATTCATTAAGCCTCGAAGGCATAGCCTCCTCCCCATGTGAGATGGATATTATATCCATTTTACATATGGATAAACTGAGGCAGAGACAGGCTAAGCGACTTACCCAAGGATCCACAGTGAATTAATAAGAGCTAAGAATAGATCCCTGAATTCCAGACAGCTCACTCTTTACTGAAATCATTAGATCCCATTCCATCTTTTCAATATGATCCTAGTGCTGCCTTGCCTATTGAAATGCAGGTCTCTCCAGTACTACTATTAATCACAAAATCACTGCTCATTTTACAGCTTTGATAAAATAGTAATGACAAAATCATTTCTCTTAAATGTTTTACTTTTCAAGGGCAGAAAAAAGTTAATCATGCTATTCACCGAAATTAACTTGTGTTTGTTTGTAATAAAAGGGATAATTTCTTGTAGCAATCACAGTATCCATAGAGGCTGGGGTTTAACTGGGACCGACTGAGTCATCTCCAGTAGTCCAATCCTCTACAAGAAGCAGTAAATATAGAGGACAGATTCTCACCTTGTATAAACTGGCATAATTCTAGTGATAGCCGTAGAGCTACACTGATTTGCACCAGCTGAGAATCTGGCTGTATACTTACACAATCTGAACATGAATCCCTGTACTGGCCCTGCCTTAACTACTGCATCTCTTTAAGCAAAACTTTTCAATTTTCTGATTACCTTAGTTGTAAGGACAACAAATTTTTCTTTTTAAGTTCCAAGATTAATTAATTTCTTCTTATTATTAATTAATTATTATGGTAGCACGCAAGAATCCCAGTTACAGATCACAGCCTCATTCTGCTAGGCACTGTGCAGAAAAGTTACCAAAAAAGAGTCTCAGCCCTGAATTTGTCCTTTTGTTCTACTCTGTCTATTATGTTGATGTAGTAAACACAGCAAATTAGTAAAAGTCTAAAAGTGATGTTTTCTATGTCTGAGTGATACAAATTCAACTGGGTCTTGAACATTCAGCAGTGTTCTTTCTGCCTCTTCCACCTGTACAGTTGATAAACATTTTTCCATTTGAAACATACATGAGAATTTTAATGCTGCACGAGGCAGAATAGAATCCATCTCACCTGTCCAGAGCTGAATGGATGAATAAAAAAGCCAGCAGCGGTGATTAAACTCTTGTGTTTGTCTCTAAATAGTAAGGTGAAAAAGAAATAAGGCTTTTACATAGTCACTTTGCTAAGTATAGTTTCACTTTAAGCTCCTTTCTCTGTGTTTTACTACTAGCATCCTGTATTATATAGCTCTTCTCTAACCTATGTTACTGCCACATCAAACTCCAGACACATCTGAAGTTTGGAGAAGTTTGGACTTGGGTCTGTAGCTCAGCCCCATCTCTAGTTTTACAGAGTCTTTCTCTCTCCTCCTCCTCCCCCTGCCTCCCTCAGTAGAAGTAGAGCTGGTTGAAGAATGCTGGAAAATGTTATGAAAGATTTCCATTGAAATTTAAAATTTTCAAAAACATTGCAATCAACTATAGATGGGAGTCCTTCCATTGAATTCGTTAGGCTTTGTCTTAGACCCCAGGTTATATGTATGGTACTATCACCATTATATCTGAGAGAGGTTTGAAATTTTTGTTATGAAAACCCAAATCACAAGAGAGTCACCTGACTTGGGGTTTAATTATAGATTCCAAGCAGGTCAGATTCACCTAAAATTTGGCTGAGGTTGTCAGAGCTTGGGTCAAGTTTTGAGTAACCAAGGCTGATTTATGCTTTGGGGGGCCTAAAGCCATGTGAAATGTGAGGTTTTCTGGTGCTTATATGAGGCATAGATGGGGCACAGCTTTGCTGGAACAGATTTTCAGATGATTTCATCTGAAACGAGGCACAGTTTACTTTCACGTTGAGTTTCAGGCATAGCTGATGGAACTGGGGGTACTGAGGGACCTGCTGCACCCCCTGGCTTGAAGTGGTTTCCATTACATACAGTCTGGTTCAATGGCTCTCAGCAGTCCCACTAAAAAAATTGTTCCAGCACCCCTGGTTTCAGGGTTCAGTTAAGCCTAGAATTTATAGTCAAACAATTTCTCAGATGAACCCCCTACAAACTGAAACCAATGAAATTCACATAGCTCTAGTAGCATATCCCTGCTGTTAACCCGCTCTCTTTGAGACAACTTCATTTCCTTAACCTTTCCTCTCCAATCCCTCTGTTGCAATAGTGGCCTCTCTTTGAACCTTTCCATTCTTCTCAATCTCATTTTAAATGAGGGCACCTGAACTGTGGGCAGCGTTGCAGATGTGGGCTAGACCGCTGCAGTGTCAAGCCAATGACGCTGCAGCACCTTGCTTCTTGCTTGTCCTAGGCATCCCAGAATAGAATAGTTTCATTGCTCTGTAGCCCTATCACTCAGTACTGTACTTCCACCATGATTGATATAGTTAGCGCTAAGAGATCTTGGGCAAAGCTGTCTGTTGAGCAAGAATGAAAATGGACACCCTCTAAGCTCTTGAGCTGTCTGGTGGAGCTTAGTTAAAGTGATCTGCTACCGTGAATAATATACCTTGATGTGTTTGGAGTGGAGAGTCAGCAAGTGAGTAAGAAAAATAACAACTACGTTTTTTAAGAAGAGATTAAATTGAACTGCCAGTGACGAAGAGAAACTTCCACTCAACTCCTCCTGGGCTGTTCTCCACAAGGGCATCAAATGAGGACAATAAGAACTCTGTGCACATATAGTGCCTTTAACCCAAGGATCTCTAGGCACTCTAAGAATATGGGTAAGCATTACTGTATCCGTTCTATGCATGGGGAAACTGAGATCGGAAGAAGTGACATGATTTGGCCAATTTCACACAGTGACATGCAGCACAATAAAACATTGAGTTAGAAGCATGAAATCATCCTTCTCACTGACCACTGAGGTGTGATATTGATAGTAGTGAATTCTTAAAACTGCGGTTTCCAAAAATCACCCTTTTATGGGCATTGTCCTATACCTTGATTTGCACCCTTTTTTATGGTGATTGCAAGATGCTTCATTCATATTCATAAACTTGTCACAGCCTGTCTTACAATTAAAACAAAATCCTCCCAAATGCTCCCTGATTGTAGAGCACCTTAGCGTCCCTTAAGATCAGTGGTGATGTTCAGCACCTCTCTGGAAGGGGCTGTCAGCTGGATCATGACGCTGTCAATGACTCATCGCAATTTTTCCTTCTTCCAATCAAAATTCTCTCTCACATTTCCTTTTTTGCAGCGTTACCTAACAAAGGGAGTAAGAATACAAAATATTAGGCCACGTTCTCTGCTGATGTGAATTAGTATAGCTCCAGTGACTTCAATTTGGCCTAATATTCTTTCTCCCCTTTAGTGCAGTCTCAGTGTGCAATCCTGATCACCAGTGTCAGCTGTGATGTGTTAAAATGTAACATTCCTACTTTGTGTTGATTTAGCACCTTTCTTGGGGAAGGATTCCAAAGTGCTTCACCAGCTACATACATACATACAACAGCACTGAAATGCAGCCATATCTGGGGCTGACAGATTGTAACTAACCAATTCATAGCAGTGGAAAGAGGAGACAATTTTGCTCAAGGACACCAAGCCTGAATTCCTGCCTGTGGAGGACGTTAACTGTTCATACAGAGCAGATAGGAACAGATGTTTTAAGGTCTCATGTGAAGGAACTACATGTAGTAAATTGTATGGGAGCCATTTTATTTCCTGTGCCACAGGACGATGAAAAGCCTCAGTTAGCCCTGAGAGAGTTTAATGACCTGTATTTTTGAGACAGCTTGGTGTTTTAAACCTGGTGCTTAGACCACCATGCCATCCTCTCTGGCTGAACATCCCTTCCCCCATCTTTTTTCCCTGTTGAACCACTGGTTCCTATCTAAGTTCCCATTTGGACTCATGAAAAATGAAAACTACTAAAATACAGTCCGTCATTCCCTTTTATTTTCCACTCTTCCAGCCTTCCTCCTCAGTCCTTCTGTCATCCCATTTTCAAGCCCAAACCAGAAGTGCTTTTCCAAGGGACTGTATCACAGAGAAGATTACCAAGGGGACCATTCATGTCACCTCTGGCTCCAGCTCAGGTTGGCAGTGACCAAACGCTGTTACCCTGTTGCTGGCTTGTGAGGTGGCCGACAACTTGCACAATGAGTTTGGTTGTTTCAGTGCAGCTACTACTGAACAAGAGTCCACATCAAAGCTACTATTAACTAAGCCCTCAGGATGAAACTTGCCGTCGAGACTCACCTAGCCCTTTGTTTCAATACTTGGTCTCTACATTCCAGGTTCGAGGCACACAAGGGAAGCAGCATGGAGGAAGCTTGTACTGACTTCAGAAAAGGTGGCAGCAAAATACAAGATTGTGGTCTCCAGCTGTGCTGTTGTGGGGCCAGGTCATACCAGCACATGGGGGACGTGATTTTGTTCCCAAAATGGTGTCCTCCGTACAGCGTGACTCGCACGCACGCACGCAGAGAGGATGCCATTTTTGAAAGAAAAATGGCTTCCTCTGCACAGTGGGTGTGAGGTCACACTGTCGAGGGCATTCCCATGCTGCTGGGGGCATTCTGGTAGTTGTCCATTAGGACTACATCCCTGGTCTCCAGTGCTGTCTTTCTGGCCCCTTTCAGCACCATTTAAATTCACTTAAAGATGTGCGGGTGAGGAAAACCCAACCCTTCTCTTTTTGAGCTTCAAATCCTGGCATGCCAAAATACTGGAGGATGTTGTCAGTTGTCTCTCCCCTTATTGCACTTGATTTTGAACAGTGCCCCCCAAACTCAGTGCAAGGAACAAGCCAAGCTAAATGCAAACCTAACATACAAAGAGGGGGACTGGCTTTTATGCTTTAGTCTCCTGAGTGGAGTCTTTGAACAACAAGCTTACTTCAACCCTAGTAGATAATGCCTCCGGTGTGAGTCAGAGAGAGTGTGCACATGTCTGTGATATAGCAAATAGGGATCAGTGACATAGTGACCGCTATATTTAATGTTCCTGGAACGGTGTCCAATATAACTTCTGTTTTTCACATAGTCATAGTGTTCCAAAATGTTCACTTTTCAGGTTGAAATTTTCCATGTTTGGTCTCTGCCTGAAGGTAATTCCCCGCCCCCTAGATTTGTGCAAAATCCCACTAGTCATTTTTGACTTAGGGGACAGTGGTGAAAAAATACATTATTCCCATTGGAAAATGATGTTGAGGTATGCTTTTTTTTTGGATGGGTGATGATATAACAAGAGTTTGACTCTTTTAACCATATTACCAAATCACAGCTATAATGTGGTTCATTAACACGACTTTCAAAGAGTTTTGACTCACCTGCAACAAGCAAGACTCAACCATGTTAAAACGTGATTGGGGAACATTTGTTCTATGAAATTATTCTGCAACGTGGTCAAAATGGCTAAATGAGAATCAGGCCCTAAGGCACAGTGTCAAAAGGGGGTGATCAAGCTTCTCCCTACACAACTTTCTCAGTTCATCTCAAGCAACCTGCTAGTGAATAGTCCCTATTATTCCAGTGCTGCTCCATTCTAGAGCAAAGACTTCTAGTCTTGCCAGCTAGCATAGGTGATCTTGATGTCTCCAGTCTGATTTCACTTGGGACTGAGGCATATTTCAAAGCCAGGTTTCCAAAGGTGAGTGCATTCATTCACTTTACCATCCAGCCTGCCCTAGATTAGATTGTGCAATTAAGCAAAGGGAAGCGCAATAGTTAGCTGATTTATCACAGATCATTATATGTAGTAACTGTATTTTTAAAACATCACCAGTACAGATACAATAATTAGAGATGTGCTTTTGTTAACATTGTCAGCCACTACCCACTTGTACAGTACCCTTGGGTACTAAATAATTACCCACTTTGTGTGGTTATCTAGCTCACTAATTACCCACAGAAATTGGGGTCAGGTGTTAACTGCTTGAAATAAGTATCCTCCATAGATTTGGCTAAATTGTATAAAGAAGTGATGTGTTTGCAGCAAAACTTTAAAATGTCAAACATTTTTTCTTTTTCTTTTTTTAAAGCACAGACAAGAAAAGGAGTGTTAGTTTCCTTTGATGTTAAATTCATGCAGGTTGCTACAGTACTGCAAATCATCCAATAGGTCTCAAAGGATGGGCTGCTGAAACAGCCTCTTTTCTCCCAATCTGTTTTTTCCCCAAAATTACATTCTTTGGTACATCGGGCCTGATTCTTCTCTTACACACACTAGTGTAAAGGAGGAATCAGGAGTAACTCTACTGATTACACTGTTATAAATGAGAAGAGGTTCAAGCCCATGGATTTTTAGGTCAGTATAATCACCTAGTCTGCTCTGCATAACCTCAGCCATCACTCAGTGGTTCCTGTGCCGTGCCCCGTAATTTAGTCACATACTGTAGAGTGGTACAGTTACTTTTCCATATGTTTATTTAACTCTCGTGAGCCTAACATGCATGCAGAAGGAGAGTCTATTCCGAGGCTGGGGATGATCTAGTTTGCTTTGAGTAATCATTAATTCCTGTATTCAAGGGAGGTACCCCAGTGAGTCAAAGATTTCTGGACAGCCCCACCCACACCAACTTCCTGAACACTTACTCTGTAGTCACTCTCTGCCAGACCTACACAAAGCATCCGGCTAGCCAGCAACAGCTCCCTCCTTCACACACAAGCTCAGGCAAACAAAAAAATCCCCCCAGCCATAAGGAATTAAACAAGCCAAAACCCTTGAAATATTCCTTGCTTATAACGAAGGCATGTTTGCATTCTGGCATAGCTGTTCCCGTATATTAAGAAGAAACTGATTTCATTGGGACTTAGGTGCCTAGGTGCATTTGAAAATCCCACTAAATATCTATCTGCATCTTTAGGTGTCTAAATACCTTTAAAAATCTGGCCCTGAATGCCTGTGCGGAGCACATCCTAAATACATAAGATGGTGTCTTTGTTTTATTTAGGGTTAAATTCTCTTATCCTTACATGGAATAGCAGCTTGCTCCTCAACCAGCCCCATCAGAATCAGATGGACTTCTTGTGGAGGATGCTGTTACATCAATGTGATCTCTTTTGGGTTACAGTGTTACTCAGTCTGAGTAATGGCATCAGAATCTGACCCTTTTCCAATCCATGTAAAATCAGGCATTACCACTTACTAGCTACCCACCATAGCCTAGACAAGTGAAGTGGTCCATGTTTGTAAGGCATTACTAGCCACCGGCGCCATGACTAAATGTAGGGTCTCCGATAATGGGAAGTATCTGCTTTCTTGCATTGTGTTGCACATCCCTGGGAAATGCCGCTTCTTAGAGAATAATGCAGATTTAGACATCATCTCTGGCTTTTGTTGTTGTTGTTAACAGTCTGTATTATTATTTAGTATTATCAAGGGATTTAGTCTGATCAATGGAGTGTATATGCAACTGATGGACATGTGAAGAGGAAATGCTTGGAGAATGAGAAACATGTCTGCAGTAGAGTGTGTGTGTGTGTGTGTGTGTGTGTGTGTGTGTGTGTGTAAGTATCAGTATTAGAACCACTGACTGATGAGTTCATTTTAAAATCCAAGGGCATATAGCTGGTAAATTATCACAGAGTGCAAATATAGTCTGGTGTGAGAGAGAGAGCAAGGCTGCTATTGAGCAGAGAGGGGTGGGTGTGGAGGGACTTGGGGAAGGCGGGCGGGGAGAGAGAGATTGTGGGCTTTGAAGTCATCACAAGCATGAGACAGAGAGTCTGCCTGCCTGCCTGCCTTCATGCAGGCTTTAGAGCGTTGCTGTTTCCACCAGATGCTGCTGGCTGCAGTATGGGGGGGGGGAGAGTGAAAAAAGCCAAGAGAGTAGTGTTTAATGTTATTCTTTTAAGATTCAGATCTAGTGAGAGATGCTAGGTACACTCCCCCCCCCAACGGTTTCCCCACCCCTATGATACACCCCCCAAAAGAGGCTGGCATACCTGATGTATGTGTCTAGCTGTCTGGGAGGATGTATTATTATTATTTGTCTAATAAGTGTCTAGCCTTTCTCCCTGACCCGGCGGTGTATTTTTGGTCTCATTAGTAGTCAGGGAGATGCTTTAGAGTATCCGGGGCTGGGAGTCGGGAACAGCACACTGCCGGCAACACGGAGGGAGACGGGAGAGAGGGTGGTAGCAGAAGGGAAGCCTTCTTTCCAACTCCTGTCTGCCAGATATGGAAGGGGAAATGTGGAGTAGTGCGACTGGCCCCAGCGTTGGATATGTGATCAGTGATTTTGGGGGGGGGGCGGAGGAAGGGGGGGTCTTAGCAGAGCTTAAAAGAAGGGGAGTTGCTCGGGTGCTTATGGGGGGGGGGGAGTATTGATTCCTTATTCTGCTAAAGATTTTAGGAGGCATGCAAAGAATCTGTAGGGGAGTTGTAAGTGGGTGGGGGTGGTGAAGAATCTAAAAGAGTCTGTAACCAGATACTGAAGCTTTCCAGGAGTGAGTGAGTGAGAGAGACAGACAGACAGACAGACAGCGAGAGGAAGAAAGGGGGCAGTGTGGTCTAGTACATTTCATCTGGTCGTTGATTTGAGCCTGATGCTTGCTGTCCCTCAACAGCCTCCCTTGCCTGATTTTTTTTTTCTTCTTCCCCCCCCCCCCCTTTTGCCTTCTACTTCGCCGAAGCCTAGGGGAGCCAGTAAAGATTAAATGTGCTTTCTAAAAGGCAGCCACTTCATGCAGCTATGTCTACTTTCCCCCCCCCCCCTACACCACCACCACCACCACTAACCCCCCTTTTCAATAAAAGAGAGAGAGAGAAAGGAGGAATATAGTTTAATGATGCCGGGACTGGCTGATCCAGATGGAAAAACGGAGAAAAGATCTGAGATCCCGGACGAGGAAGGACCTTGGTGAATGGTCGGAGACTCCGGAGGTGAGAGAAGAAGGGAGTGAACTATTGTTGGTGGTGGAGATTATTATCCCCCGTCCCTTTAGCTTGCCGTTGGGTCTGAACCTTGATGTTTCTATTCGGACCGATGCTAGTAAAAGGAGGGGGGGGGGATCCGGAGGCAGCCGGAGCTTGGCTGTTTCTACTAAAGGGGGAGGAGGAGGAGGGGTGGGTTGCAGAGAGGAGGAAGAAAAAAATCCACCCCAGCGCCCGAGGCTTAAAAAATGGTTTCGGCTGCGGGGGGAAATGCGGGGCGCATAGTCCGCATTTTAAACTCGGGAGGGGGGGGGGCGGCCGGGGGCCTGTTCCGAGAGGGGGCGGGAGGCGGTTTGCTGGGGGATTGCTTGGGAGAAGGGCCCCCCCCCCCATTCGGAGCTGGGGTTCACACCAAGCGGCGTCACGCAGCGCACCAGGTGTAAAGGCAGCGCCGGATCGGGGCCCTCTGCGCTTTCCGGGGGCCCCTCTGCCGCTGGGAGCTACCCTGGAAACATCCCGTGCGCCGGCGATGGGGTGGGGAATCCTTGTCGCCGGCAACAGGCGTGTAAGGTGATTATTCTCCAGGTTTTCCCTTCAGATACTGGCATCAGAATAGGGAAGGGGGGGGTCATCAGCTGCCCCCCCTCTTTCTCTCCCCCCCCCCCCAGCTCTTTTCCCAGTGACAGGCTGGAGCTTGCTCTGATTAGACTGGCCTCGGCTGCCGCCTCCCCAGCTGATGCATTAGTGAGCAAGAGAGGGCCGCAGTTTGCAAAAAAAAAAAAAAAAAATGCAGAATCATAAAGAGAGAGAACAAGGGGGAGGTTGGAGGACAACAAAGAGAGCAGCTGCTGAAGGGGGGGGGGTAAAAAAAAATCTTAAGGCAAACGTTTTTTAAAAATGCAAGCATGTCTCTCTCTGTTTCCCCGCCACACACGCACAGAGGCGCCCGCACCTTTCTTCTGTCAAAAAATGCAGAGGTAGGGTCGCTTTGTTCTGTGTGATAGTCCCTTCCCTGTATACCCTGGAATCACTCGCTCAGCCTAGGATCATTGAAATCCAGATATTCCCTGACGGCCCCCGCCCCCCCCCCCCCGTTGCTTTTTCTTGCTGCTGCTTCTGCTGAAGGCTGGAACCTTCCCCACTTCCAAATGGTGAGTTTCTCAATTATTTTCTTATTAACACTGTAATATTCCTTCCCCCCTCCCCAAGTTTATATGGGGAGGCGGGAGGAAAGCTTAGTCTATATGCTATTGCATGCTTTGTGCCAGACGCTTGGAAAGATATCCTGTCTCTTATGATGATGATTTCAGCATTATTTTTCATTGAAACAATGAAATAATTCCATCCCCACCCTGACCGATTTTTTTCCCTTAACCATTTAAATATATAGAACTTCATTTATTCTATTACATTGTTCAAAGCTTTAAGGATCCTGCTGTGCGTGGCTTGAAATTTTCATATAAACTATTTAAACAGAATGTATTCTCTCAACAGAGGAGTTCCTATAGAGTCTCTTTCCTTCCACCTGTGTGTCCTGTTTTATAATCTTGAACCTTGATGTGAATTTGCCTGCCATTCTTTGCCTTTTCTTTTTGATCCTTGTTGTGGCAAGAAATAGTTTGTTGCGCCCCTCTCAATCCCTGAGACCCTAACTTGTGATGTTTAGCTTTTAAATCCACGGGTTAGGCTCTTGGGAGCTGTGAGTTGTGCTTTGGCATCTTTTTTTTCTTTTTTTTTTCTTTTTTTTTGGTTGAGCATTTAGTAGACCCTTAAAGAAAAGAAACTTTTAAGTAAAGCGGATCTCTCATCATTAGTTCTGATCAGCTGACTGTAGGGTGCTGGTGCCATTTGTTGGTGGCCATTTACCTTAAAATATTATCTCAAATTAAAATATGAGTGTTTGTGTGTGTGTATATTATATGTGTGTGATAAATATGTACATATAGGTATGTGTATAGATTATATATATGTATATATAGATAAACATGATATAGATGTGTATGTATATATAGATCGATATTGATATGTGTGTGTATAGATACAGATATAGATGATTCAGATGTATGTGCATGAATATGTATATCGGTGGACATAAAGATCTAGATGTGTGCTATCAGTGTGTGTATAATATATATGTGCAATTTCAGATATATATAATGAGACAGATTTGCTGCAGGCCAGTGAATATAGCATCTATCTATTTTTCTTTCTTGAGAGCAACACACAGTACCCTGAGAGCGTAACTGTAACAGCTCGGTACATTGGTGCTTGACCTCAGACCATCGCAGCTGAAATCCCAGCATGCCTCTTGCTTCCAAGTTTAAAACCTGAGCGATTCATCTTAGAAATGTGCTTTGTGGACAAAAAAAAGGGGGGGAGATGGGTTGGATTTTTTTAATTCAGATCTAAAAGAAACCAAACAATAAAATATATATGTAAAATATATATGTATAAATGATTCCAAAATGCTATTCTTCTCAGCAAACGCTGAAGTTTGTTTTAGTCCTTAGAATTTAACCTCTCTGGTTTTAATATCAAACCTGCATGTGACAGATGAAGGAGAAATCAGAAATGTGAAAATACTCCCAGTTCTGTTTTTTCTTTATTACATTTTTTAATGTTGTAAAATTAATTATGGTTGTGATTGTATTTATTTCTGTTCTGTAAGGCAATTTTTAATGATGTTACTGTACCTTTTTATGGCCCTGAATGCTTGTTTTATATTTTAATGCAAATGCTTTAACTTAAAATACAATGCAACAAAGAGATATTAATTGGTGTAATATTTCAGTACTTATATCAGTTTAGGATATGTCTGACAGTTCTCAATATCTAATATTTATCTGAACTAGAAACGCTTTTTTCTTTTTATTTTACATTACAATTTCAGAGATTCTTTTAGCTCCATTTTAAAAAAATCAAACAGAGCATTTTACTTCTGAATTGTAAACTATTCCAAATGTACTGTAATTTAATTATGAATATAAATTTTTCCCCTAGATTATATTTATTTTCCATTACCTGTTTGGTGTTTAAATCCAGATGTAATATGCAAACATCTACCAAACCTTTGTACTATCCTGCTATTGAATTCACACTTGGATACATGAAAAACCTTACCTTTCCTTCAAAATATGTTACTAATCATTTGCAATCATTATTTTCCAAATGGCAGGGAAGAGACCATTTTGTTTGTGAGAGTTGATGATTTGCTTATAACTATTTAATATCTTTGTTGATTTCTTCTGAAGCATGTCAGTGTGAACAATGCCTTATAATCTTTGGAAGGAGAAATTTTAAAAAAGGAATTATTCATATTTGTATTCTGGATAAGATAGATGTTTTCTTTGAACCTGTATCTGTAATCAGCATAATTCTATCACAAATCCAGTTGTGTGGAATGTATATCAATGTTGCAGTGTGATACAGGGCCTGATCCAAAGCCCACTGAACTCAAGGGAAGTCTTTCTATTGATTTCAATGCATTTGGATCACATCCTGAGTTCTATCGTAAGAAACAATACCAATGTAGTGCACGTTTCATATATTCTACAGAAATTATACCGTCTTTCCTCTCACCTTTGTGTAAATATTGGTGCACAAGGATTTCTGCTCTATTATTATGAGGAGAAGTAGATGAAACAAAGCAATGCAAAAGATTGTATATTTCAGAAAGGTTGCTTCTGCTGCAGAGGCAGGTTCCTCACCCCTCCCTCCCAGAAGCACATCACTGAAGTTCAATGAAATGAATAACATAATTGGTAGTTGGTTCAATCACTACCAGTCTAGACTAGCCCAGACACATCAATTAGAGAGGGCTGTCTTTTTAAAGGGACAGTGCAACCGAAACAAGCGAGGCCTTATCTCAAAGTGAAAATCCAGCTTGGCAGAAATAAAAAAAGAAAGGAAGAGAACTAAATTGGAGCTTTTGGGGAACATAGAAGGCAGGAAGCTTGAGAGAACAGGAGGGAATAATAACTGAAATATAGTGCACTCCCCACCTTCCATCGCCCCAACCTACCAGCGCAAACTCATAATTCAGTGCACAAGGGACACAGGTTCAGTGGCATTTCTTAGCTAGATTTGTGTGTGTGCAATTTTAGAGATGGCAATGTTATTGAAACTCAATTACCTTATAAATATTGAGTCAGAGTGATTTCAATGTAAGCAAATAGAAATCAATGCTAAACTATCCTGCAGCATTTTTTCACCCTCCAAACAAACAAACAAAAATCCAAGGTGCATATATACTGGAAGGCTCCGATTGTCTTCTCTCTGATAAAATTATAAATAAAGGTAACTACACAGCCTGTCTAGATCCCAGCACAACTATATAGAAAAGTAAACTATGAAAAGCCAGCTTGTGTTAATAGCAAAATTGAGGAGAAAATAGGTTACAGAATGTCTTGATTTTTATTAAAAAATTGAGGCCATAAATAAAGCAGGCTGTGTTTGAGACTGCATCCAGCACTAAGAAATAAATGCTTAATTAGTTTCAATTAAAGCATATCTAATATATTATAATGAAATTAAACATAACACATTCCGAGCTTATCTTTGTCATACCTATATGAAAAAATAAAAGCAAAAAGCATGAGCATCTCATTTAGAAGATTGCAAACCCCTCCCTTCAATAAATGCTAATTCAGCAAAATATATTTGGCCAGATCTTGCAACTGGGAGTTCTGCCTGAGTAAGGACTGCAAGACTGGGCACTATGAGTTCAAACTCTTTATAATCTCAGCAGAACTTGCTTTCCCAAGCTGAAAGAAATGATGTTTGGTGGTGGCAAAAGGGGAAGTCCAGGACCATCCTAAAATCTTCCTTGTTGCTCTTTTATTTCAAGAGCTATAATATACAAAAGGTTGCACAATACTGTATTTTAAAAATGGAGAATGATTTTACTACCCTTCCATTCCTAATTCCTTCCAGGGCACTTAGGGATTTATTGGGCTAGTTACCAAATGATATGACATACAATTAAATGGCTGGTGCTGATTAGCTGATTGATTAATTCCTAGTTGATTTCTAATTCTAAACTTTATTCACATTATAAATTCCTGACAGTAACATGCCAGTTTGGTGGAAATCCACTTGGCTTTCTCCTATTATATTGCTTTGCAGCCATTTCACATGTAAAGTCAGTTGAAAATGACATAAAACATTTTTCTGTAGTTTACTTTAAACATTAACCTTTTGATTCCCCTTTTAAAGAATGGCCTCTTTGACCACACTTCAGTTCTGTTTGGACATTAGTATATAATGTGTATATACATACCCACCCACACACACACACACACACACAGAGTAACGTTGGAAACTACTGCATTATATAGAGAATAAGTAACAAACTATTCTTTATTTTAAGACTTAACTTGGTGTGTCATCAAATAATTTATACTGTTTTGTGGATATTTTTCTTTTTTGCTGCCCATGGCTGTTTATATTGGCTTAGTTGCAAATAAGCTGCTATGCAAACATCATATTAAAAGGTTCAGATGAAGTTTATAAAACAATACACAAAAGGCACAAGTTTTTAACCGTTATCTCGCACCTCTGAAAATACTTGTGCTGACATTGTCTAGAAGAGAATTTCCTGAACTAACTGGACTACATGGCTGCTGGCACTGCCCAGCCTTTCCCCAGTGCTCAGAGTGAAAGAGCATCCCAGTTCTTCTTCACTCTTTAGAACACACGCATTGTTTCAATAATCCCTGCAATAAATGCTAATTAGTAATGCGCAAGGACCCTACCAGCCAGAGCAATTATCATAATGTACCTTTTCCTTTTAAATACATTCCTTGCTAATTTACATTTTTTAAGCAATAGTTTGTTGTGTGTTCCTTTGAAAAACCTTTCCATTGCATTAGCAGTAAGTGTGTGTGTTATATGTAGCAACATTGAAACACACTTTGATTATTGCACAGGGAATTGCAAAAAGAAATGAAAGTGCGTAAAGAATTTCCCACATGTGAAATTTTATTTTCAAACCCAGATTTTTTCTTTCCCTTCCCTGTCTGCCCCCCTTCTACCACCACCAAAACCCACTTACTGAGGAGAACAAAGGAAATCACTAACTATAAAGGCATCATTAAGTATGAACAGCAATAGCAAGATAAAGCGTGTGATATGACAACATATTTTATTGCACAAAAGTCAAGATAATTAAATAATTCAGTGGTATTCTTAACTAATTAGCACAAAGATCTTTCAGAAGCCATTAGGAGAATGGATCTAACCAAATCTAATAACATGCTGCATTACTCAAAGATCACATATTTTCCAATGCTGCTAATATTTTTCAAACTGATAAAATAACAGGAAGGTTACAAATATGTGCACATTTAATCATCCTGTATTTCAATATGCTCCTTTTCTGCATGAAGGGATTAGATCTTTGTAGGAAGTGACTATGTACAGCGGGAGTTTCCAGGACTAGTCAATGATAAAAATCACAGATTGAGAAAATCAGTTCAGTTTTAACTGATCTCTTAAAAGGATTCATTATTGGGCTAGGATTCATTATTGTGCAGAACATTATGGGGCTGACTCACTTGGATTGATGGTTTGTGCACGTACGCTGGAGTTTGCCTGAGATCTTGTAATGTGGCTCATTGGGAGCCTCATTTGCCCATTTTCTGCTTTCCCAACCTTTAAAAACACGTCTACCAACCCGAAGAGAGACAGATGCGTTTTAATTCAGAATCCAGTTATGAGGCCAGATTCTGATCTCATTTGACTGGTGTAAAATCTGGACTACCTCCATTGAGATCAGTAGAATTGATTTAGATTTACACTGAGGTAAATGACATTGCAATGACCTATGCTCGTGGGGAAATGCTTACTTTTTCCTCTAGGTGCATGAGTCTTTAAGCAAAAGCCAGAAACTACGTGTACGAAGCATGAGCACAATAGGGGCAGACTGTCAGTGGCTACTGTACAGAAGAGCAGACTATACACTGAAGCATCTGCCAAGGCACTGATGCTGCTATTGGAAATTTCTCCTGGTAGAGCTTTTCGGCAAATAGACATCAAATACATCAAATATTATTCATTATATGCAATTATACTGCAGTACCGACACATGTGCATTGTTTTATGTAGTATATTTGCTGACTCACATTTGATCATATACTGCCTATATATTTTACATAAGTAAAAGTGACTCGTTCCTATACTAAACAAAGGAATATTTGGAAAATCATTTTGTCTGATGGAAAATTAAGCATTTATCCTTTTAAGTAAATGTCTGTATATATTCACCATTTAAATAACAGAAAAGGGCCTACGTATATATAATGAGGTTTAGATGCAGTGTTGCCTACTTTTCTTACTATGAGCCCAAACCTTTTCATGTACGAGCAGACCTAACTCCCACAGACTCCACGGATTACTGAGATGAGGCAGTGTTGTGGGGTCAGGCTCTATGTTTGGTAATTCTTTTTGTTACATGTAGCAAGGTAGTGCCTGAAGACACAAACTGAGATTGAGGCCCCGTTGTGCCTGGCACTGTCCACACACACAGCATGAGATAGCCCCTGCCCTAAAGGGCTGGCAGTATAAATAGACAAGACAGACAAAGGGTGGGTGAGGAAAAAGAGGCACCGAGAGGTGACATGCTCAAGGATACATAGCAGATCATTGGCAGGGCAGGGTATAGAACCCAGCTGGCCTGACTCCTGGGCCAGTGCCCCATCCACTGGGCCACACCACACCTCTGGACATGCACAGTTTATGAATACCGTCACTGGTATGCAAGAATGTAAATTCAACATAGCAAGTTGCATTTCTAATGCACATTTGGCTGTAGTTGTGAAAGAATACATGTTACTTACATGAGCAAGTTACACTCCTTTCCTGTATGTTCTGCATCCTATTGTTGCTATTCACTGCATGTTCAGACTATTGTATTTGGTCTGAGATGAGTGGCTGGCTGATTTAAATAGATATATATATTTATATTCAAGGAGAGCAATTACTCTCTCTGATTTAAGAGATTCAAAACATGAAGGTGATCATGACTGAGGTCCTGCATGTACAGTAAATTAAAATTGCTTTTATTTTACTATAGCTATTCCAGTACTGTATAATCTACTCTCGTCAGATGGGTTTGACTACTGACTTCTCATCTTAGCATTTTGTTGTGTTGGCTGTTCTGTCATTGCTATACAGTACTCTGCTCAGAGAGCTCCAAGGTAGGTATACAATCTATAGCAGCGTCTTCACAGAGTGCACCACTGGTACACTCAATTTAATCGTCTGTTTTTTTTAAAAAATAGGCATATAAAGGATCAGCACCGGCTGTGCTGTGCAATCAGCACTTCTTGTGCTATCCTGCAACCAAGGGGGAGCCTCAAGCAATAACTAATGAACAAGAATTGCTTGGACCCAACAAGTGGTAGATTGGCTTCAGCAGAAGCAACTTTTTGCCGCCGCCTCTCAAACCATGACTGCTAATGTAAAAAAATTAAAAATCCAAATAACCAGCCAGCCAACCAACCAACACCAATGCTATTGTATCAGCTGCAACGTGTTGCTGCTCCATAACCTTAGAATATGGGACAAATTACATATGCTCAAGAGGAGGGAAATTCCAATCATGTCCTAAGAGGAGAAGAGAGGTCCCAACAGCTCCTTCTGGCCACCACAAGAAGCTGACCTGATTGTCTACATGCCACAGAGAGCTGTGTTCTGATGATCACAGGGTCCAGCATACTGCTTGTTTGACCTGTGCTCCTCCTGTCACTTCACCCTCAGGAATGAGGAAGTGCTACCAAGCAGCAGAAATTCTAGAGCTTGGCAATCAGGAGAAGCAGCCTTCCTGTGAACTCTTTTTCTATAAAGCTTGAGACTTGCCTAAACTCCAGCTTCTCCACTAGGAACAAGAGTTTGTTCAGAATATGGCGGGGGAGGAAAATTTGGCTACCGTGTGTGTGCACTTGTTCCATGTCTGAACTTGCTGAGTATACAACTATTATTCCCAGGGACTCCAGTAAAAGGTGAATCTGCAAACCAGTTATCTATTTGTGTTTGTCTCATTTGGTCATCCCCTAGGGCCTCATCTGGCCTTCACAGCATCTAGTCCCCCACAAGAGGATAGGTTGTTACAGTGTTGGGATCCATGGGAAAGTTGAAATGAAAGAGGGACGGGAGAGAGAGGCTAATATTTGGGGAACCTCACATATGCACATTAGAAAAAAATGGACGGATCAAAATTTGCCTTCAGTTATACCCATCTACTCCATTTTCACTTCACTGAGGCTGCATGGGCATAATTGAGAGGAGGCTGTGTTAAAAATTACTCTCTCTAGCTGATAGCCTATAGAACATCTTGTTTAGTCTATTTGAATTTGTATTAGCTGCCATCTCTAGAGAATACAATACTGCAGATCATTCCAGAAAGTACTGTACATTTTGGGCATGATTCTCAGAGTCCATTGTCCATTTGCTCATGTAGAGGCATCTGTGCACACTTTTCGGGTATGGTGGCACCTGGGCCCGCAGATAGAATTTTTATGCTCAAAACACATTTGGACAAAGGGAGGCCAACTTAAAGACACTTTGGCTCTTTATTCGTTTGGCATATTTATGTCAAAGTGTTCAGCGTCTGGCCCGAACATACAAATAGATCTGTTAAAAACAAAGCAAGGTCAAAACCAATAAAACCATGCAAATATGCTGTTGTGTTGTTCCAGAAGCATTTGGTGGGTGTCTAATGCCTCTTTTCAAAGAGGCCAAATCCATGATGTTTCTAAAGTCATGGGACACAACCTGAATCAGCAAGGAAATGTGTTAATTGCACCAGTTTTCCCCCTGTTCCAGAGATGAATTTTGCCCACATTCCAGTTGCCAAATAAGGCACTGACACTTCAGGAAGTCTATGTGAATGGTTCATTATGCTTGCATGGAGCCCCATCAGAATCGGGAGGTGTGAAGTTAGTGGAGCTCCGTGCAAGAGAAAAGGGATGTCATGTTGAGCCAACTCCACTCTGGGGCTTGGACACTTAACTAGTGGCACTGTAGGTCACTCAGCAGGAAGAGTTTGCCATACCCATCTTTCAGTTGAGCTATTAAATCCAAGGTCCTTTCTGCTGCTCAGGGACAGATGTCCAAGGAGAAGTTAAGTTCCTTTGGCACAATTTGTGTGAAGCCTTTTTTTTTATTTCTCTTTGGATTTAATACACAAACAAAGAGAAACAACAATATTGCGGGAACTAATTCATCACTCCAGCTTCTGAGGACAAAATATTATGGAACATATTCTGTCCTCACCTGCAGCCTGCTAGCAAGGCTTGGCTTTACACATACACCGGACTACACCACATGGAATAATAACCAGCCAGTGGTAATACAGAAGGGTATTACTCATGGAAGACCATGGCTCATACGTCATAATTTAGTAATAACGCTTTGCACTTCTGCAGCATGTTCCATCGGGGGATCTCAAAGCACTTTATGAACTTTACTGAATTAAACTGCACAAACCCCTTGAGGGGCCAGTAAATAACTATTCTTATCTCCTATTTACAAATGAGGAAAATTAGGCACAGAGAAATTAAGCCCACATTTCAAGATTCTGATCCCCTCACTAGCATGAAGACCTTACCACTCCAGAAGCCAATGGGACTTTTCTAAAAGTGGGGTACTCTTGTAATGAGCAAGGGTGGCTGAATTTAGGTGTAAATGTCCCCTGGCCTTGGGTGCTTCTACTTTTGGGTGCCTGACTCCCAACATCCTTTTCAGAAGGGCTGAGCACCTGTAATTCCAAACAAACCAAGTCAAGGGGCGCTATGGGTGCTCAGCACCTCTGATAATCAGACCCTTAGTGTCTCAAGCTGGGCACCTAAAAGCAGTTGTCACTTCTGAAGAGTTTGACATAAGTAACTAGACCAGCAGAGCTGGAACCCGAACCCAATTTCTTCATACCTGGTACTTTGCTTAAACCATTAGCTCATATTGCGTCTCTGGATGCAACAAAAGCTGCAATCACTTGTCTAATGTATCTTTGTTTCTAATATTTTGCTTTGCAGACATTTCCCTACACATCTTCAAAGAACATACTAAGTTATGGCAAAAACAGCAATTGAGAAATAAGCAGCCCCTCCATCAACTCATAATGCCTCGTGGCACTTGTTGAGACAAGGAAAAGGAATAACTCCAATCTCCTACTCAGCATCACCTCTCTCAGGAAAACAGCCTCTAATGCTCAAAGCTAGGTGAGCTACTTCTGGGAGCCTGAATTACATTTACAGTCACTAAAGTCTGCACTGGCCAGGGGGACTAGTTGTGACCCAGCAGAGACCCCCCTGACTTCAGATAAAGTTGCAGTGGAGATTGTTCCTTAAGAAGTCGTATCCGAGGTCCTGACCCTGCAAAGATTTATGTTTGTGCTTAACATAAATAGTTCAGTTGAACTCAATGGGACAACACACTTTTGTAAATCCTTGCAGAATCAAGGCCTGACTCACAGATCTATAAAGTTCTCCAGCTCTCTTGAGTATGAAAAGTGCTCTATATACACTGCGTGAAATCCTGGCTCTATTCAAAGGCAAAACTCTCATTCACTTCAGCAGGGCTGGGTTTTCACCCGCAAATGCTATTCTGTTCTTTAAATTAATCCTTTATAATATGGTTTCAGAGTAGCAGCCGTGTTAGTCTGTATTCGCAAAAAGAAAAGGAGTACTTGTGGCACCTTAGAGACTAACAAATTTATTAGAGCATAAGCTTTCGTGAGCTACAGCTCACTTAATCGGATGCATTTGGTGAAAAAAAACTTTTTTTCCACCAAATGCATCCGATGAAGTGAGCTGTAGCTCACGAAAGCTTATGCTCTAATAGATTTGTTAGTCTCTAAGGTGCCACAAGTACTCCTTTTCTTTATAATATGGTTACATCTAGGCCTTTTTTGTTTTGCTATCTCTCTCCAATGAGGTGAAGGGTCAGGGGAAATGAGATGACTAAATAGGAGGAGAATAAAAGCTTTGGTACCTGAAGTCTGCACCGTGCACCACATCCTGGTCTCACGCTGCTTTAAATTTGATTCTACTCTACTATAGTCAGTGGAGTTATTCCACATTTAATTCCACATGTGACTCGTATTATAATCTGGCCCCATCGCCATTAGCAGAGTAATATTTGAGGGCTTTGTTGCTGGGATTGTTTTTTCCTCCTCCTCCACTTTTTGTTCAGTTGGTACCTTGTCCATTCTTTTCATTTTGTAGGATTCTGCCCCAGATTTTCACAGCTCAAATGTCTTCTGCACAGTCTCTAACTGTCCTCTTCTTCCATTAAAACAGAAGGGAAAAAAAGTTGAAAAGCTCAGTGGTAAAAACAATCATCAGACCATTTATTCTTGAAGGCTTGGATGTTGCTTGTGCAGCTATGCTCGATCTTCAGGATCAGTTGGGTTTTCCAGTGGTAAAGTAACAGCAAAAGAGCATGTGGCTAATAAATAGACTGATCACTGAAATATACTCAATGATTTTTAGTTCTTGATACATTCCTGATTTCTTGAGGGTTTACTTGTGCTCCTTTCATCAGATTAGACATCACCATCTTCATAGCCCCATATTTTTCTCTGGTAAATGGACAATGATTGCAGTAGAAAGCCACACATACAATGGGCCAAATCCATCTCTGGTGTAACTATTTTAGTCAATGGAATTGCATCAGGGTATGATTTTGACCCAGTGATAGTAAAACCAGATGTTAAGACAGTAAAACAAGAACTGATCTGCTGGCAGCTTTGATCCTGCTGACTTTAATCCTGTTCCAGTGGACTTTTTTTTTTATGCTAAGAGAATGTTTGGAGTTAGATTTAATCCATTTCCCAGAAAGCACTAATGCAATGGTATAAAACCAGAAACTTGCTGGTCAAGACAAGAACAAAGAGCTGGATGTTCAATAAGCCTTCCTTTGCCTGGAGCATCTTAGAAATTGATGCAATATATGATGAACACTCATCTTTGTTTCTGTAATTTTTCCCTGACATCAAATTTCTTTTTTTATTTACGTTCAATACTACATGGGTGAAAGTCACCCATTGAGCAGAGCACGAGGCCCATACACCTCAAAATGGGACTTAGTGCTGCAAAGATCTTGGGCTGGCCCTCTGCAAAAGGGTGAATTTTTATCTCCTGACCATAGCAATTACATAGCCTATGGCTTCCAGAACCATTTTTAACCCTCACTGGAAATGAGTCACCCTTTACCAAGATTGGAAGCTCATAGGGGCAGGAAGTGTGTCTGGTGATATTTGCCCCTAATGGTCCAGGTACACCAATGATGCCGTAGAAATAAAAATAAAGTCAAGTGTCTCGGGCTAAGTGTTTCATTGTGAGAGCCAGGATGGGAACTCAAAAGCTGCTGGCTTCCCATCCTTTGTCCCACACCAGGAGTAGCATTGACGATATAACCTACTTTGAAACACAGCCCAAGACTCAGTTAAGATTTTGAAGCCACAGAATAGTTCATTGCAGTTCACTATTCAAGTTACTTCATTTCATACAATGGCTTAAAAAGGTCTCAAGCCAGCCTAGTAACTAGTCTGATTCAAAAGCCACTGACATGCTTCAGCCCAAAACCTTCATCAGAAGTCCAAGGATCAGATCTTCAGCTGTCACAATTCTGTTGCTTTCAATAATATTAGGCTGATTTACACCAGCTGAGGATTTGCCTGCATTGAAAAGTTTGGCCATTTCAGAGTGTGTGGCTTCATCCCTCACATTGATCGCTGAGATTTTGGACTAAGTTCTGTGCACGTATCTTCATGATTAAGATGTCAAACAATTGGAAAGCAATTCTGGAAACTGCTAAGTATCAAATTAAAAGGTTATTTTTGTACCCACTGTACATTATTTCTATTTGCTTTAACTACTTTGAAAGTGTAATGGCAGATATTCATGACAGCTAATCTATTTTATGACGTTCTTCTCTCAGGAACAATTTTGGGGTTTGCCAGTAAGGGTCATATTGGGACAGTCCACAGGAACACCTTGGATTCCTCCGTCATTGTATCAGTTTCTGCAGATTTTTAAGCTTTCATTTATTTCATGTTTTTAGCGGTTATGGTTGCAAAGATGACTGTTAAAATCTGGAACTGATGCACGGTTTTCTGTAGATAAATGGACAAACAGTAGATCAGACAGGTGTGAAAATCTTCAGTCATCTCAGTGAAGAACTCTGAAACATAATGACACCAATTTAAATGCCAACATTAAATATTTTACTGCCAATAATTTTGGCAAAAAAAATCTAGTTCTTCTGGGATAGTAGCAAGGCCTTGGGATTGGAGCTTGAGAGCAGAATTCTTGGTGGTTCTTGAATAGAGTCCCGTTGTTTGGTTTTTTTAATGCCATACTCTGATTCATGTTACCTAGGGTAGAAATATGATTTGAAAACTGAGCTAACCTAATCTAAATTGTGCTTATGTACCATAGTGATAGGCACTTTAGATAGATTAAAATATAGGTATATGCCATATATTGGTAGTTGGGAAATGCATTTTATTTTCCAGAAAAAAAATTCAAAGAGAAAAGTTTTCATTTTTTTGTCATTTTCCTCCCTGGTTTTCATTGTAAAACCAACCCTCTCAAAAATTCAGTTTTGGAAAACTGGAACATTTTTGCATTTTGGTTTTTTGTTGTTGTTACGAAAGCCTGAATTTTCTCAACAAAACCAGTATTTTTCTCATAAAAAATTGTTGATTTAAAAAGGCATTTTTTCATCCAATTTTTTTTTGAATGAAAAATGTTTGACAAGCTCTAATGCAAGATAACTGACTATGGTCAGTACCTGTAGATATCCCTAGATTACCTGGGGAGTAGTAAAACATTTGTGGACAATCAACCTGTGGAACTCATTGCCAGAAGATGTTGTGAAAACCAAAAGTATAACTGAGTTTAAAAAAAAATTCGGTACATTGAGGGAAAATAGGTCCATCAACGGCTAATAGTCAAGATGGTCAGGGATGCAAGCCCGTGCTTTGGGTGTGCCTAAACCTTTCATTGCCAGGAGCTGGGGCTCAATGACAGGGGATGAATCACTCAATAATTGTCCTGTTCTGTTCATTCTCTCTGAAGTATCTGGTGCTGACCACTGTTGGAAGACCAGATACTGGGATAGATGGACCATTGGTCTGACCCAGGATGTCTGTTCTTATGATATTGTACATGTTTATATACCCAGCTGTCCCTGAGTTCTAGATGAGCTTAAAGACCATGTTTAATGCTGAAATTGGAAATAAACAAGGATCATCTGAGAGCAAAAGAGTCAGGTGATATTGACCATGAAATCTCACTATGTCATGTAGGGAGTTGTGGGGAAAAAAGGCAATGTTTGAGCCATGCAATGTTATATTTCCAAGTTTGAAAGCAAAAAGCCAGGCAGAAAATTTCATTACTGTCTCAGACTGTATTTTACAGTGTGTGGCTGGTAATGGTGCAGCTGGCTCCCTCCCACTGAATACCACGTTACAGATGCCACATGATGCCTGACATGGGGTAGCAGAGAAAAGAAAACCATGAGTCTATCCATGGAGTCACATTATAGTCAGAGAAACACTCTAGAGCTTTTCCATTGACTGCAGTAGCAGCAGACTTTCTCAAGAGACAAAATGACTATTCTAAATTACTGCAGGGCATAAATGGCTTCCTGAAAATACACACACTGCAAGGAGCCTCTCTACCTGGTGCAGAACTGATGTAAGAGCTCCATGCGTGTCCTGCTCTCAGCATCCCTTGCAGGGGTGCATGGACTGTCCTGCTCTATGGTTATTCTCTGCCTGCCAGGGCCCTTAGAAGGTCTTGGGAAATGGGGTGAAAGATGGCTCTGGGCTGCTGTAACTTCAACAAGGACAAACAGGCATCTATACCTCTCCAGAATACAGAGAATCCAAAGGTGTTTTAAAGCTACCTTTGCTCACATGCTGTATCTCTACCCCATGCTCAAGAACAGAGTAACTGAGACTCAAGCTAGTAATTGTTTATAAAGAGATCCAGCTGCATCCATCAAAAAGAGTGGAATTAGCCTTCCTTATTGGCGTTGAGTTTGGAACTTTCCCCCTTTGGCATACGCTATGCTAAGCAACCCAGCATAACGACGCCCAAAGCTTTGACTGTTGTGCAGTGTTATTCGTTAATTGTTTCAGTGTTTCATAGTTATTTTTGTTTTGTGGCTAGTTTTTAAATAATTCAAATCCCAAAACAAAACAAGAAGAAAACTGTTTTCCACTTCCTGTGTGTCTGTCTTTCTAGAACACCAGATCCAAATCCCTTCCCATGTTGGGGCTCTAAATTTTAATTTTTGGGACCAGGGCAGTGTCTATAAGATGGATGTAACTCTGAACATGGAATCCCAGCACTTCCTGAGTACTGGGCAAATTTTTGTTTTAATCTGGATATACTCCTCTCATCTCTGGCCCATCTCTGTAAAATGCATTTAAAACAAAATATAGGCTTCAACTCACTTTAAACTTTAGGGGAAGATCTAGATCTGAACTTCTGAGATCAGTCCTATAGACTAATTTCTCTTATAGTCATAGGCCACAATCTGGCCTGAAGAGAGTGAGACCCAATCTATAATGGATCAAATGTGGGGCTAACTTTTGCCACATGTATCCCATACAGTGCAAACTTTGCTTCACAGATTTGCTGGCTCTTCGCTCACAGATCCTGGAGGTTACTGGGAGAAGTAGGATACGAGTAAGACAATGTCACTCTTTTCCTAATTCCATGTTTGTTGATTGTCCAGTGGGGAAGTGAATCTACTTTCCACCACTACCTTGCATGTCTTGTGTCTGACTCTCTTTGATGGAAGCAGTATGAAGAGTCTGAATGCAGCAGGTAACCATCTAGGGGGCTTGTGGAAAGATGATCACACCTTCAACCGGTGATTTTGGATGGGATGTGGCATCCTCCAAAGACTGTAAACAGCAAGACAATGTTCAGTACTTCACAGTGGTTCTTAAATGTGTCGATTGTTTAACACTCATGGGCTGCCATGTGTGTTTAAGGATAGGGATTGGATCATGAGTAGGGGAGCTACAATGCAGAGAGAAAAATGTTGTGTTACTGTGAGCATGACTGGGCTAATGCTTGTATTAAATCTTTGAGCATTCCAAGGGCAATTTCCAGGATCCTGAGCAAACTCAGGCTGAGCTGCACGCTCCGGTATTTGTTAAAACCTCTGTGCCTTTTCCTGACCAGCCTGACTCTTGATTACTTACTAAACATTACAAGGTGGGTGGGCAGTGAGTCATTCAATGTGCCTACATATCTAATACACAGTACATCGACATCCAACCTTCTACAGCACCACTGGGGAAGAAACTGCTTGGAGTGACCTGGGCTGATACTTGAGATGTAGGATTTTACTGGATTTTAGTGGAACAGGATTTTCTACCATGTCCGGCTCAGCACATAACACAAGAATATAAACCCAGGAAGTAATATGAAGCAGTATTATGTGATAAGGAAAATTCCCCTTCCGGTACCAATGGATCAGTCCATCAGATATTCCATTGCACAAGCTGACATGTCTCTTCTAAAAATAGACATCTGAACATTCAGTCAATGGAGTAATCCAATTGACTGAACATTCTTGGGTGCTTTATCATTTAAATTGCAATAAATCACGGTATGCCACATGCTGTATTGAGTTGCATCAAGTTACACTGCAGCCAATAACATGTGGTAACCAGATGCAATCGTGTGCCATGATGTAACTGCATTGAAAATTCAGTGCATGCACTGTTTTGTCTAAAAGCTGAAATAAAATGGCCCTTTTTAAAATTAGAAAAATTTTATTAAAATCCCTGCTGGTGTCACATTTTGACTTAATTGATATTTGTCCTTTCTTATGCTTTAATTAGTGAGCCCACATGACCTGTTCCAAAGCCCATTGACGTCAATTGAAAGGCTCCTTTTGACTTCAGTGGACTTTGGATCAGACCCATAGAGAGATTTGCAGTAAGATATAAAAGAATCTCTACAGAGCTGTTCTTAGGGCCTCTGGACTTATGCAAGAAGACTCTCAGCACTTCCTTGGAGAGAATGTTCTGCAATCTAACAGCTCTTGCCATTAGGAAAATTATCCTGATATTTAGCCTATTTTTTCCTTTTCTTAACGAAGAGTAATGGAATGACATTATCCTATGTCTCTTAGGTACCTCCGATTACTCATAATTACATCCCTTTGGACCACCTTAAATATTTTCTCTCCCTCCTTAGTTTTGCATCAGATATTTGTACATAATGGATGAGCATAATCATATTGCTTCCAACATTGTTGTTCCTTAAACAGGAGAGAAACATCTAAACATGATTGGACCTGATCCTCAGCAGATGTAAGCCATTGTAGCCCCATTGAATTCAATGATGAAATCGACTTGTGCCCTTAGCTAAAGACTGGTTGCTCTAGAAAGGGACATGGGGGAGAGAGACTCTTATGAGGATGTAAAACCTTTGAAGTCAATGGAGCTATGCTGATTTACACCAGCTGTGAATCTGGCCCAGTGCATTAATATACTCGTGTAAACCCAATATATTCCACTGACTTCAGTGTGATGATAGCATTTACAGTGGTGTGAATGAAACCAGACTCATGCATCCTTAGTGGAATTGTAGGTTGACCTACTGTTGGGGTCAAGAATCAGAGAGAAGGGGGGAAATGAGATCTGGTCACCTTCCCCATTATAGGATCCTTCCAAAGGAGGCACTTTAGATGATGGGGAAAATGCAGCAAAAAAGGACAAAAGAGAAAACGAGCAAGCCAACAAAGAAAAACTCTCCTATTATAAAAACTGAAATCAGCAGTTAAAGGAAAGAAGCTGGCCAGTTAACTTAGCTTAAAGAAAGCTGTATCAGTGAGGGGGCATTTGTAGTGACCCCCTCCTAGGAGGCATCTGTGAGGGTAAAAGATGACTCACTTGCACAGGTGCAGTGGGGAGGGGCAGGATTTGGCTGCAGGGAGGACACTGAAAGTCAAGTCTGTATGCAATAAAGGAGCTGCTCAAAACAAGACAGTTCACCCTTCTGTGGCCTCTTTCTCAAAGTGCTGGAGAAGTGTCAATCAACAAATTCTGGTGTCTGAAAAGGGTTTAAGGGAGAAAGTCACCCAACTCCTATTGGCTTTTAAGTGGAAGTTGGTAGTTCAGCCTACTTTGGAAAGCCCAGCCTATTTCGCACAGCATCCCTGGGAGGTAAATAACTATTATTAGCCCCATTTTACAGCAGGAGACACTGAAAAGCAGACAAATTAAGTGACTTGCCCAAGGTCATCAGAGCGAGGGAGAGGACATGGCAAAACTCCCATTGACTTCAGGACGGCAAGGAGTTCGCCGCAGATCTCCAGCCTCCCACCTTTGTGCTCAAACCACTACTCCAGTATTAAAAGCAATATTGGAATAATCGTAAGCTGAAACACAGCATAGTACATCCAGCTCTCCTGTGGCTACACAGAGATGTCCCTGCATTGTTGAAAATGTGTTTCCCTGACCTTTACAGCTTGTAAAATCCTAGATAGCTGTAACCGTCCAAGCGACAGAGGCAAAATCCTTGAAAAATGGAGCCACGGGGGAAAAAAGTGTCTGTAATTCTTTTAGGCAGAAGGCTTTATGGTGAGCAGCAATTTGAAAGCTTCCAACCAAAAGAGAACTCCACAGGACTTGCTATGTCTTGTGCTTTTCATATTTTCAGGGCAAATACACCAAGAGAGATATGCTGAAGCTGTATCTTCTCTTAGCTTATTACCATAATGGCCCAACATGCTAAACTGATTGATTCTGCTGTTGCATAGAAGAGAGAGCTCCTCATCTTTCACTTTGTTTTCAATGATGACATTCTGAGTCTGGGACAGAGGCCTCCAAACCAAACTGAATTTTCAACTGCTGGCATTGAGGTTGAAAACTCTCAGGTTCTTCAGTGCTTAAAATCCCGGTACAAACTTTGATTTTTCAAACCAGATTTTTCAAATTTTGATAGTCAGCACTGAGAGTCCCATTCACACTCAACTGCATCTCTGCACCACTGGACTTCCTCTTCCATAACTGATGGAACGTCTACACTGCATTAAAAAAAACCCTGTGGGACTGGGTCTCAGAGCCCAGGTCAATTGACTCAGGCTCACAGGTCTCAGGCTGCAGGGCTAAAAATTGCGGTGTCAGCTTTCCGGCTCGGGCTAGAATCTGGGCTCTGAGACACACGCCCCATGCAGGATTTCAGAGCCTGGGCTCCAGCCCGAGCCCAAACATCTCCACAGCCATTTTATAGCCCTGCAGCTTGAGCCCCAGCCAACTGATCTGGGCCAGCTGTGGCCGTGCCATGCATCTTTTACTGCAGTGTAGCTGTACCCTTAGTGACCTACTTATCAAAGTGTGATAATGATCTTTAAAAACACCAGCTCAGATGCAGGAGAGTTGCCTGCTGGCAGGAAAGCAGATCAAGCTAACTCAGCAGACTGTTCCTTTCAGTCTTATTCCAAAGTTTGCATTCTCCGTGATTAATAGGTACCCTCAATTCTCTTCAATATCGTACCTGTCTCCATCGTGTCTGAACGCTTCCCATGTATGTGTGTCTTTCATTTCAGCTTAGGCTGGCCAGATGTCCCAATATTCTTGGGACAGTCCCAATATTCAGGGCTTTGTCTTATATAGGTGCCTGTTTACCCCCACTCCCACCCCCTGTACTGATTTTTCACCCTTGGTATCTGGTCACCCTATTTCAGCTTAGTATATTTCTGTGAATATTCCATCTTTGCGCCTCTCATTGGGGGACACTATCATCGAGGGATGGAATAGCAATTGCTATGCTCCTAACATACCTACTGACTCAGGTGAGATACTTCCTGTGGCAAAAAAAAATAAAATGGGAAAATTCATGTCAAATAAATGCCTACAGTCACATGATCAATTAAAATGAGCAGTGGAAATTATTTAAAACCAATTTCTTTTTGTAAAAAAACATGTCTGTCTCTCATACTGAACTCTAGACAGCCATAGCATAACCTTGGCACCCTATTTGAGAGATCTAATATCACTGTATAATGTTTCTCTAACCAAAAGTTGACTGTTGTAACAATTATCCTTTTGTCTCTGATGATTTGTAAACGTGTTAAAACTTCCCAAATAAATAGATTTTTTTTAAATCAGAGAGGTCTTGTTAATTTGTAGCTAGACCCAGGAACTAGTTCCAACATGGATCCTGACCTGCCTTCAAGTATAGTAAGTGGATGGAGGGTGCCATTTCATTCTGTTCTTGCATTCCTGGGCTTGTCTTGGTGGTGGTGGTGGTCTTTTTAACAACATACAAAAAAGAAACAGAAAACGCTAGCGCTATCCTGCAGTAGAAATGAAGTGAATCTATGGGAAAGTCTAAAGAATCTCTGAGTGCTAGATTAGATGTTGGATCGCATGCCCATGAAGGGGACTAAGAGTGATGGCCTATAAAGACCTTAAGTCTGGGTGAGCAGGACTAAATGCGTGATGCACGTTGTTACTCCCTACTTGGAGGAGGTGGGCAGACAAGTGGTAGATTCTTGGCTCTGCCCCCCACGGTCACCCCCAATGCAGGAGCTAGTACTTCTGAACTGGGCTGGGTGGTGGTATAATTTGCTGCTTGTATAGGCTACCTCTGACCCTCCCTTTCACTCTCCCAGAGAAGGTAGAAGCAGGGAAGGCATTGAGAATCAGAGGGACATGTATGAGTTATATTGTCCTTTCAGGGTCATTCCTTTGCTCAATACTGTGCCTAAAGTGATAATCTAACCCTTAACATCCACCTTTAAGTAACCCATTGGAACAAGCACCCTGCTGTATAAAATGCTACGGCTTTGTGATTTTTCTGTGCTACCCTTCAAACTTGCCATGAAAATGATTCGTTTAGGTCCAAGAGGGGATGGAGAATGAAAGGAAGCAGGAAAGGGGAAAAAAATAGAGATGGAGTGTAAGGAAAGATTGGTTGCTTCAGTTCTACTGATTCTGATCACACTGAAGCTGTGACGGAGTGCTGGGAACCAGTAGCTGAGCTAGCACTCTGGTCACTTAAACACAAATTCATTTTTCCCTGGGTTGACCTGACAATGCCTAATTAGTGGATTAGAATGGGGTAGGGGTGAACTAATGAGCAAATTGTCTCATTAACACAGGAGGTATAAGAAGGCAGAGGAAGTGCAGGGGAGGGAGGCGGGCTAGAAAAGTCAGAGCCAGGAAGGATCTCTGGGTAGAGACATTGCTTCCCTCCCCTTGGTAGAGAACTGAGGATAAACTGAAGCTGTACATAAGGTGCCGTGTGGATCAGAAAGGTGGTGGGAAGTAAATAAACTGCTCTGGGGTGTTTAACAACTAAAGGTCTCAGAGTCTGTGTAGCCAGAGCAGAAGTCAGGAGCAGGATGTCGGCCTGTCACAGACGCCAATGGCCAAATATCCATTGATTTCTGTAGGAAAGAAAGCAGGGCTGAGCCCTTAATCTGCAATGTTTGAATTGTTTGTTAAATTTCCAGAAAGCCTCCCTTGATATCTTGGAACTTCGTTGAATTTTCAAAATGTCAATGGACGGCATTAGGTCCTTGAAAGATGCTGTCTCCCCTGCCCCTTTCTAGAGAAACTAATTACTAGCTATCAGTGCACGTGGGTTTTGGCACTGGGTGCAGCAATATTCTCTTTATATGTATTATTTCTTTAGTTACGTGGAGAGAGAGGCTATAGCAGGGATGGCCAACCTGTGGCTCTGGAGCCACATGCTGCTCTTCAGAAGTTAATATGCGGCTCCTTGTATAGGCACCGACTCTGGGGCTGGAGCTACAGGCGTCAGCTTTCCAATGTGCCAGGCGGGGAGGGGGGTGCTCACTGCTCAACCCTTCCTCTGCCACAGGCCCTGCCCCCACTCCACCCCTTCCCGCGCCCTCCCCTGAGCCTGCCATGCCCTTGGTCCTCTGCCTCCCCCCCCACAGCCTCCTGCATGGCATGAAACAGCTGATGGGGAGGTGCAGGGAGAGAGGGGGAGGCGCTGATCAGCAGGGCTGCCAGTGGGTGGGAGGCACTGGGAGCAGGGCTGGGGAGCTAATGGGGGGAGTTGCTGACATATTACTGTGGCTCTTTGACAATGTACACTGGTAAAGTCTGGCTCCTTCTGAGGCTCAGGTTGGCCACCCCATGTGCTAAAGCCACAAAATTCAACATTCAGATATGGATCAGAAATGTCTCCTAACTTTGAGGTGTTGGGAACTGGGTTTTTGAAGCTATGTCCCGATAGGGGATAATATTTAGGCTGGCTTGCAATGTTATGGTTATTATCTGGCTGTGAGAACTCCCAAGGCACTGAGTGTGTTTGGGGAAAGGGAAGTGTTTTCCAGATGTATTTAGCTAAACTGCACTGATTCTATGCTATTTTGTGTCATTGCTGTCGTGACTACCATCCCATCTCATAAAGTAGGCTCTGGGTAGAATAATAATAGTACTTTGTATTTCTGTAGCATCTTTCAGCTGAGATTCTCAAAAACCTTTGCAACAAGTTCTCCCCAAATCTCCTCCAGGGCAAGAAGTAGAAAATTATCCCTCTTTTGCACACCAGACAACTGATAGATACAAGGGTTAAGTGATTTGCCAAAGATTACACAGTAGGTCAGTGGCAGAAGAGACTCTAGGTCATCTGATTCTTTGTCAAATACCTTAATTCATGGGAAGAGAAAATGCTTGTATGGTTATGTCATAAAACAAAAAATAAACTAATTGTGGCAAAAAAAATTAGACAAAAAAGTAGATCCGGTGGATTATACAGTGAAATTCATTTTGCCTGCATTTGTTGATCCATGGTTGTATAGGTAGATTTTTTTCTGTAGCTGCACCGCTGGCAGCCCACTAAAAGCTGGCTCATAGTTTGTCATTACCTTTGATGGTTACTAAATGACCATATCTGGGAGTTAACTCTCTTGTATGGTCTTCCCATAATGATAAAGTGGTTCTTTTAAGAATTCGATGACTTGCCAAAAATCTATTATTGCACAAGTCTACAGCCCTTTCCAAAATAATTTATAGGACATAGCACTCTGTGCTATGAGTGACTAAAAAGCACAAGAAAGACTCTCATTTAATACCAGCTGTCCAATCCATTTTACCTGTCTATGCATTTTTAATGTGCCCATCACCATAGTATACAGATGTCGTAGATATAAGAGCAGCATTTATTTTCTTTTAAAGAACCATATTCTCCACCCCTCCTATTTTCAATGCCGCTTTCTTCCATGGGTAGTTCTTGTGTGCTTGTCTCCACCACACATTCTGTTGGACAGCCTGCAGCCAGCTTACACAAGACAGATGTGTCTAATCTTGCTCTCTGAAAATAGTGAGCATGAGTTAGATTCAGCCTGAACTCTGGTGAAGAGGAACTCCACAACCAAGAGCCTGACCCCAAGAATGTCTAGTTCCCCTGACTTTGTGTTTCGCTCTGGGCTCTGTCAGCCCTCATGTGATGAGTTGTGTTAGGTCTTGTGCATGTTTTTGTTGGTATAACCTAGGGTGTGAATTTCATCTGATTATATCTATATGTTACTTGGGAAGGAATTTAAGCTAAACCAAAAAAGCCTAATTGTTTTCATTATTAATATAGATAAACTTTCCATGCAAGTATTAACAAACCTTATTCGTAACCCACATTTGTTACTTTTGAAAGGTCTGTTTTTGTTTGGTCTACCACTTACCATTATCAGCATATTAATTTTGTTCCATTTCCCCAACTGGTAACCAGAGGTTATAAAATCTACATTCCCCCCACCTCCTGATTGAGAGAATTTCCCATCCTTTATTTTTCCATCTCACTAATGTTGGAAGAATCTGTCCTTTTCCAAAACAGAGCTATTACAAATCTGGCTGTTACTGGTAAGTGCTATTAATGGGTCTTTCCTCAGGTCTATCACCTCCTCTGGACCGTCAGCTAAGAGAACTGCTATGGGTTGTATGTGTGTAGCTTAACTTTAGTTAACTAGAAAATTCTATTTGTTGTTTTCCACCAATATACTATTATCTTAGGGCATTTTCACCATATATGCGGAAAGGTCCCTATTCCTCCACATCCTCTCCTTTTTTTTATATTTTCTTTAGCTTGAATGGAGCGAAGTACGATTGAGAAAGTACTGTGCTCTTATACCGGAAAAAGTGTCTCCACATGGGGATTTTCCTGGTATAACTTCTATTATCAACAAGGCCTAAGCAGGATTAGATCGACAATCCTTAGTACAAAGGGAGAGTGATTGTCTAGTGGTTACAGCAGGAAGTAGTCATGATCGGGTTAGCTAGATTACCCAGAGTATTATGGGATGAAGATATGCTCCACCCTTCCCTTACTTCCTGTTTAATCAGTCGGAAATTCCCCCCTACACACGCGCGCACACACACACACACACACACACACACACTGTTGTGATGCAGTCAGATAAAGCAGCATGTTCTCAGGTGATTTGTTACTTTTGTTGCACTGAGCTGTCTCTTTACAAAAGCCAGGATTTTGGATTCTTGCTTTCCAACTTCAGCTCTGCCTTTTAAATTGCCTTGTGGCAAATCGCTTCGACCCAGATTGTCATTAGTAGCCTCGATTGTTGGGTGCCCAGCTTTAGATACCTCTGGATTGCCTCTCAGAGGTGCTGGCTACACTCATTGCTCTGTGTCTTTAATTAGCTTTGATTAGCAGGCCCAAGGAGTCCTATACTGGACACCCAACAAAGGAGGCTCCCAACATTTGAGGTGATTTTAAAAAATATTTCCTTTCCTTTCTCTTTGCCCCACATTTTCCATCTTCAAAAGGTGATATGAACACTTCAACCTCCCCCACAGTGGTGTTTATAAGGCTGAAATATTTACCGCTAGTCATTTGTAAGGGGCAGCATATAGCTGTGATCACCCAGATGCTGACCAGGGAATGAATTGTGACTCAAAAAGCCCCATTTTGGTCTGTGATTCCTCCTTTGCTCCAGGGGAACAATGAGCTGCATCCATGTACAGCACTCCTCTGTACGAGCTCAGTTGTGCTGACCAGCATGTGGGAAGATGGGAGTCCACTGCCCATCCATCAGCATGGAGAGACTGGCAAAGGCTAGTCTTTCTTCCCCAGCCATCCTGGGATGCAGGTAAGCTATGCAGGGCAGAAAGGCGTGTATTACACCTCCTCTTACTCTGCTATGCTGGCAGTAGGGTGAGTCACAATCTTGCCCTGAGTAATTATCCTCAGTAATTACCCTGAGATCCTTGCACTCTACCAATGGTGAATATTATTGTTTCAGATATCAGACAGTTCGATAATTGTTCCCCACCTTGAGCTCTCCTTCAAGCTTAATGCATAAAAAGATGACAGCCCTGCTTTCTAGTCATGAGCTCTAATGTTTTGAAGTGGTCACTCCCCATTCTAGCTCTTTATATAAGGTGGTACCAGAGTTCCACGTTTGCTGAAGAGAGCCCCCAGTCACGAAGTTTGGGTCCTCTGGCATTGTATCTAAATGTTGTCTTCCCAGTCTTCCAGGGTGGTATCACAGGGCTCACTGATGGCTAGCGGTGCCTCCTGTAGGCCGCCTGGCAATTAGCTCTGCCAGACATTGCGCTCCCCCTCCAGCAGTATGTTCCCCTGTGCTGTCTCACCCTGCGGCCCCTCACAGTCAAGGGACTGCAGTCACCTCTTTGTCACTTAACCCTTTGGCCAGGTCACTAATGTCCTTCCCTTCCAGACCTAATGTCTGGCTAGCATCTCCAATGCCCTTGCCACTGGCTGGTAGGGGACCCCAGGCCCACCCTCTACACTGGGTTCCAGCCCAGGGACCCTGTAACAAGCCGCCAAAGTCTCTGCAAAGTCCTATCCCTTGCTGCTGTTTCCCTGGGCTTCTTCCTGCTTATCTGGCTTCCCCTCTCTCTGGGTTTGCAAGCCTCCCAACTGACTCACTCCACTCAAGGAGTGGCTGCAGGCTACTACCCTGGCATGCCAGCACAGCACCACCCCCTGGTCTGTAGCCAGCTTCCCAGCTTTATAGGCCCTACCTCTTCCTGCACAGGTGAGCTTGCATGCAATCAATTAGTTCCCTGCTCCCTGGCTCTCCTCTAGGTGTACCCTGGGAAATTAATTGGCCGGCTTGGCCATCTTGACCCCTTCCAATCCTGTGTGGGGTGGACACCCCATCATGGGTGGTCAGATGAAGGGCAAAATTCTCTGCAAGAATGAGTAGTCAAAACTCCATTGAAGTCAATGGGTCTGTGCTCATTTACTCCAGCAGTCAATTTGGCCTGGTGCATTCTGGACTGGTATGAGCCCTTTTTGAGGAAGAGAGAACAAATCATAATATCTGGAAGTGGACCAGACCTGAATTTCATAGGAGTTCAGATATGCTGTTTGGGTTTGGACCCATTTCTTATACAAAACAAATTATATTTTTCCATGTCTTTTTCTCTGTATCAGACCCGCTCGTTTGAACACAGGGTCAATCACGAATATTTTCACTTTCATAACAGAACAGATCCAATAGCTCCTAAAAATTAAAAACCCATCTACCATAATTGCTTTCTTTTTGAGCTCCTTGCAATAGGTCCCAGTAGTTTAGATAAACATTGCATGAGTTTTGCAGCTCATAAAGACTAGAGGTGGCATTCTTTGTTTTGGTTTCTGGGATCCCAGTGTCAAACTTGTCTTCTTTGTTGGAAGATTAATAGAAGTTTGGGTTTGGCAAGGAATCATGATATGAGAAAGGACATCACTTAGCAGATACTTAAAGTGCGGTCAGGCTCTGAAAATTGACTCTTAGAAATGACATTGTGGTTTTCCATATTTATTTTCTCTCCATGACTTCCAGAAACAATCTGCTGAGTTAACAGATCTAAAGGTGATTTGTCAAACTGCCACCCCTACAAACTCAATCTGGGGTCTGAAACCCCAACCCTCTTTTTTGGTGCCTCTTCCATTGTCATCGGTAAGAGGAATTCCACAATCTGAATTGAGTTGACAATTTTGTTGATAGATGCATGAGGCAGAGTAGACTCCAGCACGCACTCCCACAGCTGCATTGACTCTTCAGGGCTATCAAGAGTAACAACTTGTTTGGGTCATTAGCAGAAGTAACGCAAAGACACCCAGGGAGAAAACTGTAAAGTAGGGCTAGGATAGGACATTGATAAAGACAGTGGCCTGATACTTAGAAGAGCTTGGTTCAATTCCCAGCTCTATGACAGACTTCAGTAGGACCTTACAAAATCATTACTGCTCTCTGTGCCTCAGTTCCATCACTGTGAAGTGGAAGAATACTTCCTTATGGTTACCTTTTGCCTACCTTCTCTCACTACATGTATGTACAGCACATAGCACGATTGGGGCTCCCATCTCAGCAGATATTATAATACATGGGTAAGGAGTGGATTTACCATGAAACAAACTATGTGGTAGCACGGGGCCCCCAACGACAGGGCGGGGCCCAAAATGCAGGACAAATATCCGACTGGCTGCCCCTTACTCCTGGCCGGCGGCGCAGCAGGGCTCAGGCAGGCAGGCAGGCTGTCTGCATGCCATGGCCGGTGGCCCCAAGCCACTCCTGGAAGTGACTGGCTGCTGACAAGTCTCTATGCGCCCCTGGCGGGCATGGCGGGTGGCTCTGCACTCTGCCCCCACCCTGGGCAGAGCACAGAGACCCGCTGACCCCCTCACACCACGGGGCTTGCAGAGACGTGCCAGCAGCAGGGCGAAGGCTGCTCCCTGCCTCCCTCCCTCTGCACCACTTTACTCATGGAAGTGGCCAGCATCTCTCTGCAGCCCCTGGAGGGGGTGTGTCTCTGCGCCCTACCCTCACCCCGAGCACCGACTCTGCAGTTCCCATTGGCCGGGAACTGTGGCCAATTGGAGCTGTGGGGGTGGTGCCTTCGGGCAGCAGTGCATGGAGATCCCCTGCCCCCCCACCTAGGAGCCGCTGCCGGAGGGGGTGTGTGCTGGTTGCTTTGGGAGCCACGCTGCCTCCCTGTCCCCTTCCCACACCTTAACTCCCTGCCCCAGCCCAGAGCCTGCACCCCACACCCAAACTTCCTCCCAGAGCTCTCAGCCCCTCCCACACCCCTGCCCCAGACCAGAGCCCGCACCCAAACTTCTTCCTAGAGTCCACATCCCTCACCCCTCCTCCCACACCCCAACCCCCAGCCCAGAGCCAGCACCCTGCACCCAAACTTCCTCCCAGAGTCTGCCCCCACATCCCCTCTTGCACCCCAACCCTGTGCCCCAATCAAGGTTCCTCACTTTATTTTCATGTACTTCCCATTCAATATAAGAGGAATATGAAGGAAAAAAGAATGAAAAAGGGGGCGGGGAGGAGATAAGAGGGAATGTTTCTTTTCTTGGCTGGGTTTCCAAGGGGGGACCCTGAAAATGAAGCTGCGCACAGGGCCCCACTAACTCTAAATCCGCCACTGCATGGGTAAGTTCCACCGAGGCTAAGGTGGAGGACGCTCCAGCCCCAAGCGGTGGCACCAAAGGAACACTACGCCAGCAGTAGCCTCCTTTGCTCCTTCGGCCGTGACTGGTGGATCTACGCAGCAGCGGCCCCAACAGCCTCTTCTCTTTCCCCAGCTTCCCCTGTGCCAATCTACCTTGTCCAGGTGGGCTTCACGCCACACATGGGCATGGCTCTGCCGCATGGACTCCACAGATCCATACTGGCTCTCCAGAGTCCCCACCTTCAGTCCCCCAGCTAATGCATCTGGTGTTCTCATGAGGCTTGGAAGAGTGGAACATATACTATATATGGGGCAAGGAAGCAGAATTCCACCCCCCCCCCCCATTTTAAAGCTCGGTAGATTCTTGAATTCTGTACATTATATGTATCTTTGAAGCTACTTGAATATTTCTGAAACAAAGATGTGTAGTGAAAACAAAGATAAAACCTCTAGGCAAATGGCATCTGGAATTACAAGAGACAGACAGACAAATACGACACACTACTGTAATTTTAATTGCCTGTAAGCTAACCCCCTTTTCCCCCACTGTCTTTCTCCTCCCTCCCCCGCCCCTTCTCTTTTCCCTCCCTCCTTTCCCCCCCCCCCCATGTGAGTTAATCTGTTGGCTACATTCTCAGCTTTTCTTTTGCTTCTGGTTTCATTTTCAGATGACAAAATTCAAGGCACACAGCTCTGCTGTCTGGTTGCCACGGCAACGGCAGCCTATTATCGTACCTTGTCATTCATCAAGAAAGAATTGCACTTGACAGAGATAGACCAAAATGCTTGCAGTTTGCAGCATTAAAAAAAGAGAGAGAGAGAGAGAAAGAAAGAAGAAAAACTCTTTTCTTCTCTTCCAAGTGTGTAAAAGGCCTTTAATGCCTGTTTAGTTACATGTTATATTTAACATTGCTTATTACACGCAGTGATGATTGTCAATACTTATAGAAATAGATCTTTCCTCTTCAAAAATATATTTAAGTAAATTTCATAGATCTGTCTTACTTCATTCTTTCAAGTCTCTCCCTCAGCCCTGATGCAGAATATAAAAGGAAATGGTTAAATGATACCTGTTTTGCATGTTGAATTCTGAGTGACCACACAAATGCTGCTTTTCTGCTTAATTATGCCTTGTGTTGGTTAGCCTTCTTTCTCTCCTTCTAATACTCAAAAATAATTAGCAGGATACATAATTGAATTTTATCTTTAATTGATTTAATTCTTCAAGTGCGTAATGCCTGTGGAATATAGGAGCTTGGAAAGAAAATATGTGTGCATGTGTTTATATATAATATATGTGTCGGTGGAGATTGCTCTGAGCATAAAATCTGTAATCACCTTTTCTAAAGTTGGACCAGTCCCAAATTCATTGTTCTTCAAAGACAGGAAAAGGTAATTACGTGTTGTTTTGCCTACCTCATCTTCGCCATTTGAATTAACCCAAATTAATTCCTGAAATATGTAGCCTAATTCCTTTTTGTTACTGAATGCACTTATATGTTGAAACTCCTAGAATTATTATTTTTAAGTCTGACTATATTCCTAGTAACTGTATGGTGGGTTAAATATCTGTAATAGGATTTGCTATTTTTAAAAAGGTTTTGAATCAGAGTGTTCTCTTACATTGGTCAATTGGCTTGTTAAAGGTGGGATATGTTGTAAAATACTTGTATTGGCCATGTGGTATTTTAAGTACATATCCTCTTTGCTTGAGTTTTGAATCTCAGATTGTTGAATCTTTTGTCGCAAAGATCAGAAAAAGAAGAAAGAGAGATAGTGAAGGAGGAAGATAGAGTGCATTTAAAAAAATCCTTGCACAGATTCTCCAGTGAGCTCTGTTTATTTTCAATAAGTGTGATAATCAGCCTTCAGGTCTGAGGTGCCATGAGCTTTTGAAGATCACTTTCTGCTCCCCACCAAAAAAGAAATCTGTGTGCTGCTCTCTTTTGATATTAAAGCCTTTTCCCTACAACAGCTCCCACATGGGTAAGGGATACAAAGGAAAAGTACACAGTTGTGATTGCAGAAAATCAAATGCAGATCTTTTCATTAGAGAGGTGCTCCGTGCATGCTAGCTGGGAAATTCTCCAGAGGACACATTCTTACCATTTCAAATTTACAAACCTAGGACACTTCTTGACATGGGTCCCAAATTTATTTGCAGCCCCAAAACAAAAAAGGCAGAGAGAAAGAGATGCACTTAAATGGTTAGTTCCTAGAGCCACTTCTGAACTTTTTACTTTAATATTGCCACAACACCAGTGTTCATTTCCTGTTCAACTTCAGCCCTACCTTTTGATTTTTAAATCTCCCTTAGGCTAGTGGTTTCAGCAGACAAAGAAATGAACAGGCAGAAACAATTAAACTAGCAGATACAGTGAAAACCAACACCACAGCACTTTCACAGAAATTGCAGCATATGAACAAATTCTGTCATGGATTTGATGTTCATAGCAGTCAGTCTTATCCTTACAGGTTTTTCCAGCCTTCCTTTTGGCTAGAGGAATTCTGTTTTCCCTTAGGACCTCATAAATACATACAGGCACTGAAAATATTTTATGTGTATATTAATATTACATGATAAACTTGGGGGAGAAGAGAAAAATCCTAAATCTAGATCTTCTTAATTGCAAAATGGCTCCTAAAAGCCTTTTTAAATGTCCACATATGTCTTTAAGAAAAATTGGAATTTGGAATGTTTATACAGCCCTGCACAGTGCAAGTTAGCTATCCTTTAAATTAGCGATTCAAGTTGGTTTACAGCCTGAAAAGTCTGTAACAAGACACAAGTGTTATCTGTTAAGAAAGAAATGGATTTTTTTTATTGTCTGTGTGTCTGTGCTATTAGACAGAGTGGCAGCCAAAATGCCAGCTATAAAAGCACTTTCAGTAGGAGGGGGAGGCTACTGGGCATTAACAAAGAAATAATTCGCAAAAAGAAAAGGAGTACCCGTGCCACCTTAGAGACTAACAAATTTATTAGAGCATAAGCTTTCGTGAGCTACAGCTCACTTCATCGGATGCATTTCGGAATGCATCCGATGAAGTGAGCTGTAGCTCACGAAAGCTTATGCTCTAAAGAAATAATTAACTCACTCAAAAACTAGCCTTTATCCATCACTGCTTTAGACTATTTATTTATTTTGCCCAAGTATTTATATATCTGTTAGGGAAAAATTCCATTTAAGTCAACACATAGCTCTTTTAAAGTACTTTTCAACCATAGATCTCAAAGCACTTTACAAAGAAGGTCAGTGCCATTATCCCACATTTTACAGATGGAGAAACTGAGGCACAAAGAGGTAAAGTGATCACACAGTGGACCGGTGACAGAGCTGACTCAAAGTCCAGTGCTCTTATCTATGTTCCTGGGTATTCTTAACCCTACATTTTGATATGTGTACAGAAAAGTTGTCCTAACTGTGCAGCTGGTAATGTTCATAGATTCACAGATGTTTTTAAGGCCAGAAGGGACCACTATGATTATCTAGTCTGACCTCCTGCATAACCCAGGCCAGAGAACCTTACCTACCATCCAATGCTGTGGCAGCCACTTTAGTTTTATTTGAACTCTGGCATATGGGAGATGGTTGATTCTACGAAGTCAAGCTTTGACAGCACATTTGGCCCTTCTTTCAGCTTTGAAGTCAGCCTTGATGTATGAAAACGGTTCCAGTTGCAGATATGCTTTATAAGGGTCCGACTCAATAAAAAGCCAGTCCTGTTCTGGCAGTGTGGCAGTCCCATGCAAGCCTCTAAAAATGGACTTTCCAGGTGAGGAAAGCTGTTACAAGAACTGAGCTGAGGTTGCACTGGGTGAGAGTCAGATGGAGTTTTACTGAATCCAGCCGCCGCTGTCGGCACAATAAACCACCTCTTGTAAACCGAAACCTGGTTTTGGCTGGTTTTCTTTCTGTATTTTAGTTAGGGTGGGTTTATTTATTTATTCCCCTCATCATCCCCCCGGCTGTTGTGAAAATTTGAAGACTGCTGTTAGTAAACTTAAAACACTATATATAATACCACAGCATGATGTGAGCTTATCTGCAGTTCAAAGTAGATGGGAGGTGACAGTGGTACTTGAGCGTGTTTGAAATTAAAATGTCATGGCCCCGATTCTGACCTTTACTCATGATGAGTAACATCTTACTCCCTGAGTAATCACTTTAATTCCTAAGGCTACTCTGAGTAAGGTGCTACTATAGAATTACTCACAGGGGGATCATCCCATTCTGATCCCTTTTCTCATGCTATACAGAACCTTTCTCTGCATATAGTCCCATTAATTTCAGTGGGACTACTTGTAGAATAAACTACTATTCAGTGTGAGTTAGAGGTGTCAGAATTTGGATCCGACTATAGTATGATTCATCTCAATTCAGTGTTTCACAATCAGGGTCTTAAGAATTGATCCATTGAATTTTGCTGCAGGAAGGACTTTGGGATTTAACCCAATGCTAATATTTCACATTCACATAGCACTTCCAATCCGACCGGATGTCAAAGCACTTTAATAAAATGATTTTTTTTTATGAGCACAAGTTGGGTGGAGACAAGGCAGAGATGAAGTTGGTGGGCTGAGGAAGGTATCTGCTGCAAAGGTCATTACGGAAATGATCTCTCCTCCACCACTGAGTAAGTAGCCTACCGGTCCCCTTCGGCCAAAAAAGTTGTAAATGTAGGGCTGGTTTTGGATCCCAAATAGCTCCTAGATTCTTAGGTTGCATTAGTGGCCAGAGATAGTTTTTTTTTTTAAACGGGGAATGTGGCCATTTCTCTCTGACATGCATACCATGCCTTGGTGACCTGAAGACTGGATAGCAGCGGTGGCTCTGCATGGGGTTAACCCTGAAGACCACTGAGCAGCTACAGCTCATGCAAAATGTGGCTGCCTACTTGCTTGCTGGTGTTAGCCAGAGGGCACATCTCATTCCAGTTTCCTAAAGACAGCACTGGCTCCATAGTTACTCTAAATCAAAGTACTTTCTCTGAATATTTAGCTGGGTCCTGGATGCTTGAGGGAGCCTATCCCTATAGGCCCTCTATGGTGGCTGAGGTCAGCTGGGACACTTTTGATGACAGTTCCCCAGATATACTAACTAAGGAACTGTCAGCAAAAGTGTCCAAGCTGACTTCAGCCACCATGGAGGACACTGTCAGTGCAAGTCCCTCAATTCACTTCCAATCCTGGTCCACTAGAGCCTGAGTTCAAGATAGCCTTTTTTTTAAAAAAACCCTCAGACTTGTGCTTGAGGAGGGCATTTGTGGGATTAGTATATATTTTGTTGGTAGGTGAACTCCATTAAAATCTAGGAGAGGTTTTTTCACACCATGAATAATTAATCTGTGGAACTCATTGCCCCAAGACATCACTGAAGACAAAAGATCAACAGCATTCAAAAAGGGTTATGCATTATATGAATAATAAGAACCTCCACAGCTACATAAGAGTTTAAAGCTTCAGTTTTGACCTGCATAGTCTTTAATGACATAGGACCAGCCTAGATGAGATACCAGCTTTCCCCCCACGCAATGCTGCACAGCTGCGGTCAGCACGGGCCCTTGGTTTAACAAAGAGGGAAATGCTAGTTGGGCATTCTCCGTGTGGTCCTTTGAATTGGGACCTCTTTGGTCCAAAATAGCCCTAACCCCTTGACAGTTAGGGATGCAAATCTCATTGATTCTCCCTAGCTCTGGGGAGGGAGGAGACAGGAGGGAGCTGAGCAGTGATGACAGTGAGGAGAGGTGGTGCTGCTTATTTCTGATTTGGTCACTGCGGGTTGAGTTTGAGATGAGGTTAAATGAGTGGATTTGTAATTCATCAGAATTTTGGGCAAAGGAAGGTGGCTAGGGCCTGGAATGGATATTCGTAGTGGATGTTTCTGCATTAAATAAAATAAAATGGACTACAAATATGTAATGGTTTTAAATCCTGCAAGCATGAGGCCCTAAACCAATCCCTGCATGCTTGGCATTAGGAAAACCCATCCCCTAAGGGCAGATTATTCCATTATTGTCCATTATGGTAGTCTCTTGCTCCTCCCTCTGAAGCAACTGGTGCTGGCCAGTGCCAATGACAGGAGATGGACCATTGGTTTGATTGGATATGGCAAGGCTTGTGTTCCAAAGTCTTGTGGGATATTTTTTTCAAAACTGTAAAGCATCAGAGCGGGGCCCCTCGTTTAAATTAAATAAATAATTGTATGTCTGTCTTAATCACTTCATCAAACACTAAGAAATACAATGGGGTGCATATTCCAATCTCGGTCAGTGACTCATTGTGTGATTCTGGAGTCAAATCCCTTAAGTCAACTTTAAATTTAAAAACTATGTCTAGTAATTATCAAGTCAGGTACTCAAAAATTAAGGCACACAGATTAATGAACAGTGTGAAATTTTTGACCTGGCCTTAACTGAGCCTAAGTTAATACATGCATAAAATGGGTCTTTTTTTTCCCCCTGTTTTACCATTCCTCACAGATGGGTGCAAGGCTCATTTGAATTCATGCTCATAAACATTTACAATTAACTGGACCATATCTTTATACTGGGACAAACCAACCCACCATATTCAAACACCCTCAGATTTTTGGAAAGTTTGCATTGCAGTTAGGAGCCAGATCCAAATGTCATGGGTCAGGAATCAGTTTAATAATTAGATGCAAAACTATTTCCAGACAAAATATCTGCAAAATTTTAATGAGGCACCAGAGTGGGTTGTTGTGGTCTCTCTCTCTCTCTCTGTTTTATAGGTATCAGTCGAACCTGTTAAACAGTAAGTACCTTTTTGTTTCATCATCATCAAAGCATTTTGGCAGCTATTCCAACTGGATTTCAGAGCTTCTCCATCTTTTCCTCAAACTCCTGTTCTCACTTTATTGTTGTGTTAAAAGCCTGTATCTGATTCCTCCTAGAGGGACTCTATTAGCTCCCAGAAAGAAGATGCCTGCTCAGAAGAGGCAGCTGGTTAGACCCACTAGTGGCTGCTGGATTACCACACGCTATGCACTTACTTTAAAAAGATCCTACTGAAAAAGTGACACGAGACAGAACTTGGAGGCTTCAAAAGTGAACAGCCGAGAGAATGAAAAGGCCTTCAGTGTCTTCTATACTCTGTTTGTTTCAACCTGACTACATTAAGCACCTCTGCATTATATTAAAATGTTCTTGACTAGGAGTGGGATTTTTCAGAATAGCCTTCAGGAGTTACGTGCCCATGGGAACTGAGTGTCTAACTCCTTTAGGCTTATTTTAAAACCCCAGCCTTCAACTGCTGTATTAATTTTCTGACTTTTGATTTTTGTTGCAATTTTGGAGTTAAATGAAAAAATCTGGAAAAAAGTCAACTAAAGTTTGGTATGGTTTTTGACCAGTTCTGTTATTGATAAATGTTTCTCTATGCAACCCAAAGAAAGAGTAGCCATAACTGCTGTTGTAAATGCCCTTGTTTCGTCCTGTCTGCAATTTTAATTTTCAGGACATAGTGGGCTGCTGATCTTGCTCCTGTACTTTTGCCTTCACAGATACCTGCAGGTGCACTTTGTACGACTTAGATGTCTATGCATTATTGCCAACCTCAGGCCTTTCAAAACTGTGAGATTGTCTTAACACTCATGAGATTTTTTTTTAAATATACATTTTGGATTTGCTTTATTTGCCTTATAGTTTTAGAATATTTAGATTACACTTGGGTCACATTTTCAACCTTTAGTCTGCAACCATAAGGGCTAGAAACTTTTTTTTTTAAATAAAAGCTGAGATTATCACATAATAACATGATTCCAGGAGCTGGATTTCAAGAAAAACACCAAATATTGTCAGACTCATGATAAGATCAAGAGACTTGACAACACTGTCTGTGTTATCAGATAATTAGACATCTAGAGACTATAAAATGTGTCTACAGAATTACATCCAAGGACGTGCGTCCACAATTATTGGTGGTTGCACCAATGCTGATGCTAAATAGGAGGCCAAGTTGAGGCCCATCTGATGATCAGGGTATTGGATATTTTTGCCATATAGATGTATGTTTTTGTAACATCAGAAGTGAATTGTTTTGCAAGATTTTTGGTATTATTATTGAAATATAAAACAATAAAACTATGTTTTGTTTACCTTCACAAATCTCCTTGGTCTTGTTTTTGGGCTTGGCCATTTAAATTGTATTTATATTAAGGTAGCATCTACATATTATAGCCCACTGCAATATGCATAATATAGACATAAAGTAAAAGACAGTTCCTGCCTTAAAGCATTTACAGTCTATCTGCAAGGAAGGGTGATGGGAGGCAAGTGCCTACATGAGCCTCATTGCTTTCCAGTGCATGGCTGCAGGAACCCTTCATGTGAAGTGTGTTGCAGTATTAAGGATGTAAAAAAAATAGGGTGAAATACCAAAGTCCTTACCTATAATTTACTTAAGCAAAATTCCCATTGATTTCAGTGGGCATTTAGTCTGAGCAAGGACATCAGGATTTGGCCCATGATCAAGTTCAGATTTTGTGAGTGAGAATCAAAAGCCACTATCAAATCAGTCTCTTAAGCAAAAAACAAAGCAAACAAAACCCAAATGCTTGATGTTTTAAAATGGAAAATACATGGAACAATAAATACTTTTCTCTGAGATGACAGGTATGTTTCCCCCCCTGCTCCTGCCACACAAAAGTGCAACAGCAGAATAGTTACAGCACAGATGGATTTTGACATTGCCCACCCCTCAGGGCAGAATAACTTTTCCTTCCAGTTCATGAAAAAAAGGACATTCTGTGGAATAAACAGATTTCTCTAAAGAAATCCTGCACCCATGGCAAAGTCCCTATTGATTGCAAGGAATGCAGGATCGGCGCTCACCTCTTGCATGTCTAGAAAAACACTGACTTCACATCTTTTTTTTATTTTGCCTTTAAAAATACCTGTTAATTAACAAGTGCTATCAAAAGCACATGTGATTTATTAAGAAAGAATTTACCTTGCAGGGCTCGGGAAGGCTTTAGATTTACTGTTCATTATAGGCTAAATCCCAAGAGGTTCTGAGCACCCACAGTTCAGTGTTCACTCAGTGCATAAGGTGCTTGCAAAAGATTTGTTTTATTCTGTGTCTGGTTCCAGCTGGCCGAGTACCACAACAATAGTTTCGCAGCACCCCATCCACACTCTCTGGGGAAGCTCAGCCCTTAAAGGCACTGCCCTTATTGCCACACACAGTTTCACCAGGAATTCTATTGGCATTATTTGCATAAATAGAGTCAACTCACATGACTAACAGGATCAGGCAGACAGGTAACATACCCAACGAAATCAGATGAAGTTTTGTCTAAGGGTGGAGTAAGGGCCCATCGTGAATATCTAATTGGTCAGTGGGTCTGACCTGAGAGGTGCTCCAGCTAAAGTCAAAGTTACTAAGCAATTCTGACATGCAAACCATCCAACAGCTGTGGTAGTGGGGAGACTTGGTCACTTGCATATCAAACTAAAAAGGGGCCAGGTTCTGATCTTAGTTATGCTGGTGGCAATCCATTGCCTATAAGAGTGGTACACTGGTATAATAAGCATCAAGAAGATGATGTGAAATCTTCTTCAGCTGCGCATTTTTGGTTAATAAAGAGGTGAACAGTGCCAAAGGTTGCTTCAAATCCTGCCAATTAATTATTGGTGGTTTCACAAAACAATCCGAACTTTCCCCACCCTAGAATTTTTGTATATCATCACACTTGCTGAGGCTATTCTGTTTATTCTGCCTGTAAATCCACAGCTCAGCTGAAGCCCTGAATGAAAAACCCAGAGAAGTCATTTTTCTCCATGTATGCCCATACTTTTTTTTCTTCTTCGTTTTTTAACCCCAAATAGCCTGTACAGAAAAAAAATGACTATGTAAACCATAGAAAGAGGAGTTGTATTAAGGGAATGCTTTTAAACATAAGCGTATGAGATAATGAAACTGGCTACTAGGATAAGCATATTTATTGGGCTTGTTATGTATCAAATGTAACAAAAGTAAAGTGTCTGAACGACTCCATGTGTGGTTCTTTCACACTCTTTGATCACACAATTCCCCCTTTAATTCAGATGCAGTAGAGCTTAAGTGGCTTCATTGATGTGTTAAGTGTGGAATGATTTTTGTATAAAATTTAAAAAAAAGACCCCATTATGGGGCCAGAAAAGACTTGTGTGCATTTGTTTATTGAGACAGGAAGTCGGTTTCCCACACCGAACAACTGTGCCGAGATGCTGAAAGATTGTGTAAGGAAGAAAAGTAAAGGAAACTTAATTTTCTACCTGGCAGAAATCAGCCTCTGGGGGAAGATGTAGACAATGAGATTGGGCTTAAACCAAATAATAGAGTCTGATAGATTTTAAGAAAATGCTCCACACCATTTGTATGGGGGTTTCATGTGTTCCTTTTGTTAGTAAAATGCTGGGCTTTGGAATAAATGGCTTTGTTGTATGCCTGGCCTATAAGTGCTCCTTCCACTATTACACACCCCAAAAGTGAAAGAACCAAGAAGAAAGGCTGTCAGGTGAAAACACAGGATTGAAATATATTTTTTTAAAAAATACTTTATTGCTAACGTGACACTGGACTCTTTTTTTTAGCTTGTTTTTAACCAGATTTTAGAGGATCATAGAGGAAATCAGTGGGAGGCCCTTTCACACAAAGCCCTAGCTCATCAGCTGGTGCAAAGCAGCGTAGCTCCACTCATTCAAGTCAATGGAGCTACGCTGCTTTGCACCAACCAAGGATCGGGCCCACTGAATACAAGCTGCAACAATCGTAGCAACTTTGTTTTTATGGGGTCTCCTATTTAAAAAGGGGTAAAGGGATGGGAATAAAATACAGCTTTTTCAGCAGGCTACTTTAGGATTAGAGGTAACAGTTATATATTGTCATTATTAATTTATTATATTTATTTATAAATGAGAAAATATAATAAGGTATACATTGCTCTCTGGCACTAGTCATACCCAAGGGTATGAAGATAATAATTATCACTATTTAGTTCAGTAGCACCTAGTAACTAAGATAGGAGATCCATTGTACTAGGCACTATATACACACATAGTAAGGGACAATCCCTGACCCAAAGAGCTTAGTCTAAATAGAGAACACAGACAAAGGGTGGGAGGGGAAACAGAGGCACAGAAAGTGACATGACTCACTCAGGGCCGTGGGCAGCATATTGGTAGCAGAGCCAGGAATAAACCTTAGAATTTGGGGGTTCCACATTTTGTTCCTGTTTCATGGAAAGATTTCACAGTGTTTGCTCAGCATTTATGGCTTCCACCTAAAAAAAGACTCCTGCTTTTTGTGTGAAAACTACAAAATTCCATGTGGGTGAATTTAATTTTGTTTTCACATGGAGGCAGATGAAGATGTGCAACTACCAAACCTTCCTTTCAAAACCCACATTTGCTAAACAAAGAACAAAGCCCTCCAAAATACAAATTGGGCAGGTGTCAAATTAGCCCCCAATGAAATTTGTGTTTAAAGCACATGGGGGGGAAAAATGTTCTCGGCTTCTTAGGCCATCAAGGGGTTAACTGGTTTACTCAGAGTATTATGGGTTGGAACCAAGCTCCAACCCCTACTACTTCCTGTTCAGTGAGTGTTTTTTCCCCACTCTCTGTTGTTTAGCATGCACCGTGTTCCCAGCCTGCGGCACTGTAAGTAGCATGTGTTTCTTGTGCACTGAGTGGTCCCTTTACAAAACCTAGAGTAATGATACTAATATCATAGTGTCACCATTGCATGGTCCCTTTGTGACAACAACCGAGTAGTGGAGAAATAAGTTCTACAAACTTTTTTTTTTTTTTTAAACTTTGCCTGAGTGGCAAGTTCCTTTTAAGTGTGGGGGGCTGTGGGGGGTGGCAGTCCACGCAAATGGTAACTGGTGCTAGCACTTCAGTCCTTTTTGTTATGTTCATGGCATATGCAGAAGTTAGAGACAAACATAAGATACCATTGCTGGAAGATAACAGCATAACACTACTTTATTGCTCAGAACTCAGAACGCTAACACAAGACCCCCCCCCAAAAAGACAGAAAAGCAGGCTGCTCCCCAAAACAGAAAGGCACAGCCCACCCCACTTTGTTGTTGTCTGGCTTTGTGCAGGACAAGGAAATCCCTTGGGATTTAAAGGAAAGTTTGCAATTTAACACAATTCACCACATTTTTTGCTAGCTAGGATGAGAAGGAGGCTAGAAAACCAAAGGGCACACCTTCCTAGCTCACTCCCCCTTTGTGCTTGCTCTTGGCCTACCTGACACACAGCCTTCCCTTCCATTGCCCAGTTCTTTCCTCAGCATTTTCCAAGCCCTGTTACACTCTAGTTCCCTCCAGCACCATCTCCCTATGCTCATTCCGTTAGTGTGCATTACACAACGGTATGATTGCATGCTCTCTTCTTAGGAAATGCATGGTTTGTTGCTGCTGTGTGTAAACCGGACTGCTGTTATTTGTTATTTTAGGGCCTCCTGGATAAGTGCAGCCTTATTCCTAGTTCCATGCAAGCTGGAACTGGGGTTCTTTCCCCTACACGTTGCCCTGTTTTTCCTTCCTCGTTATGGGGGCCGGGGGGGAGGATGGGTTGAAATTATCAGTAAAAGCACAAGCTGTCACCTACTACTCCTTAAACACCCATAATAAGGATAGTGCTATGTAAACAGGAAGAGAAGGGACTAATTGCCCTCTACTTCCATTGACTGCCATGGGGTCTACAGCGATGAGTATAGGAGTGGCGGGCAATAAGCACTTTGAAGGATCAGATCTTTGATGTGTGGGAGAGGGAGTTTGCACTGAGCTTAGCTTTCCAGCACTGAATATGTATCAGATCTGAAATGTTACTCTATTCATTTATCACTACACAGAGACAGCACCGTCCAGTGGACTGAGCGGAAGACTGGGCATCGGGGTTCTGCATTCTGAGTAAGTCAGGTCCTGCTCCTAGCGGCAGGACATTTCAACCGCTGCACTTCACTCTCAGATCTGTAAAACAGGGACAAAAGCATCAACTCCCTCTCGGTAGCTGAGGTAAATGGGAGCTGCAGGCACTGAGCACTTGGCTGGATCAGGTTCTTAAACAGTCAGACATTTGGGGCGGCATTTTTGAAAGAACTGAGCATTTCTCTAACTTCCACTGAACTTGACTTTGATGGGAGCAAAGGTAGGCTAACACATGAATGCTTTTGAAATGAACACCCTTTAAATGCTGTTAGCTAGAGAGTTTCTTCTAGATTTTGCAGAAACTGCCCAAAAAATTATTTAAAAGAGCAAGTTATTGTGTTTTAGCCCAGGCTTCAACTTAGAAAAGTACCAATCTCCACCAGTATTTGTTTCCTTCCTTTGTTATTTCCTTTTCCTCTCCCACCCTTTGTCACTCCTTAGCTAAAGAAAATTTGGCTTTTCTGATTGAAATCAAGATTCAGCCTGATGTAATTTGAAATGCCTGAGTGCTAAACCCCCTGAATGATGGGATTTTATCTAACAGAGTCTTTTCCTCCAGCATGGCAGCATCTAAACCCAGCACACTAAATCAACTATAAATATTAAACGTATGTTTCTTCCTTGAAAAGCATCGTCATCCTGCAGTCATCACTTGGCCTTTTTAAGGTGATGTGAGAAATAATATATTTTGCAAAAATTAAGAGTGTATTTTGTCAGTGCATATGACATAGTGCTAATGGAAAATCCATTTCAGACACTCTCAGTGGCCACCTTCAAACTCCAGACTTGGGGTAAAATTTTCAAAATGCTTATGTGATTTAGGCTCCTATGGCCCAGATTCTCAAAAGCATTTAGGTACCTAACTCTAACTGAAATGCAGGGCTGGATTTAGGAGCAGGTGACCCAGACGACTGCCCTGAGTGCTGGGCATGGAGGGCGCCAGGATCGGGGTGCTGTTTTTGTTGTTGGCGACAAAAGGAAAAATAGAAGGTTTGTAGTAAAATGTTTCAGGTATTCCATATGTGGATTCATTTTTCACTAGCCTCCTAGAATGTTCTGGACCTTTTGCAGAATCTCATGGAACCTTCCAGACTTTGAGAACTACCTTTTCCTTGAATGTTGACAGCCAGGCCCTCGGAGGTGGATAAGGGGTGAGCTGTTGCCAGTCAGTCAATGAGCTATAAGAATGAAATGAAGTGAAGTGAGAGCCCAGCTGTGATACTGTGAAACTTGTTTTATTGTGTAATTGTGTGGGTGGGACACACTGAAGACGCTTGTCGCCTGGGATGGCATTTGGTCTAGGGCCGGCTCTGCTGAAATCAACGGGAGCTAGGTGCCTAAATATCTTGGAGGATCTGGTCTTAAGTGGAGTCAAATCCCGGAACTTTGTGCACACAAACATTTTATTGGATAGTCTCTCCATTCTGTGGCTAACTAAAGGCTAGGTTGTGACCAGCCCTAATGCGACTATAGTGAGGAGGAAAGATTCCCCCACCACCTTTGCGTTCGTTAGGGTTATCTGGATCTTGCATCTGACACCTCAGTGCAACAGAAGACCTCTTCCTCCAGTGAGCAAGTGAGCAGGGCTGCGAGTATGCAGAACCATGGCTCTGCCTCCACCCATATGCACCACCTGGATGCTAGAGAATAAGTATGGTAAAGGGCTGCTAATGCAATTTGTTGCTGCAGAGGAACTGTCCCTGAGAGGGGTGTCTCTGAGGCAAAACCCCTCCTAAGGCTCCCTCAGGTGGTGCACCTGTACATGCTCCATCTCTTGCCCAGGACTCTGCTTGAGAGCAAAATCTCAACCTAAGAGGCTTGCTTCCCATCTCTTCTTATTTTTAAGGGCCATACTGGTATTTACTTTGCAGTTGTCTAAAAAATGAGGGTCTCCCACAGTATAGCATGTGTGTTTCCTACTAAGAAGGCAGACCCAGGTTAATAACAGCTTTTAATGGAATTGTTGTGTCTTACTCTGAACAATATCAGTTATCAAACTATGACCAAGGTCACAAAGACCAGAAAATAAGAAGGAACCCTCTGCAGAAATTCCAAAGGGGGGGTCCCCAGTTTGTTGCTGTAACCCCTTCTGGATCTGCAGCCTTGTTGCTGATGAACAGTGACTCGCCAGAGATTTATCATCACAAACAATGGATCTGATTCGCCTTTCACATAGACCACCTTTACAACAGTGTAACTCCATAGACTTCAGTGATTTACCTGCTATGAGTGGAGAACCAGGGCCACTGAGACTCACAACAGTCATTTTAACTTGGTAAAACATAGACATAGAAAACAGGATGGACTGCAATCAGCCAATCCTTCCTGCAGCTACAAGGAAACTCAGAGGAATGCATCCACCTGGAGATAATGCCAGGTAGGGGTAGGTGGAAATTTCTTCATCCTTGTGCATTTGACCAAGAATATCAGTGGTTACAGTGTCTAGTGTTGTTTATACCGTGTGATACCATTGATAGCTAAATAACTGCTCTTTATTTTGCTTCTTGAATCCTAATGTAAGATTGGTTTTATAGAATGAATTCGGGGGATTCTTTATACAGATGTCTTGCAATTTAGGGGATGCATTGTACAGATCCCTGGTGATAGCTTCCTGCTCCTCTTCCCAGTGGAGCTGAGGTATGAAGGCCATAAAAGTAGAGCTGGTCCTAATTTTCCAAATTTCAAATTTTGGGTGACATTTTTTCATTGCATTTTCAAAATCTGATGGAGAGGATGAATTTTTCACAATTTTTTTTTTTTACAATTTGTTTTGTTTTCAACCTCCTTTAAAACTAGTTGATATTTTCCAAATGTTGAATTTCCATGGAAACCCCCCCACAAACGCTGTTCTGTAAATGGGAATAGCTCCACTGAATTCAGTGAAGCTATGTCAGCTGCGGATCTGGACTACGAGTTGCATGAACAGGTCTGCAATTGTTTTGACAAATATCATAGTAACAAACATCCCTTGTTTGTATTTTACAAACTTCATGCATCAGCTAGATTTCCTTTTGTGTCAGTACATTTTGGGTAGAATCCTGGCTCCAGTAAAGTCAATGGGACTTTGGCCATTCACTTCAGTGGGGCCAGGATTTCACCCATTGTTGAATGCTAAAGCTGCTGTACTGACTCTGAACTTCATCTGCCTTATGTTTTATTGTGCTTGAATCTGAGCTCACTTGCACTGTTGTAAGTCAGGAATAACAGCACTGAAGCCAATAAAGATACCATGGTGTAAGAGAAATTGGTGTCAGGCCCTTGATTTCCATTTTAAAGTGGCATGTTAGCTCTGAAAAGATGAGGTGGTTAGAGAGGCATTTCAGAAAGCTGTGATTTTTCCTTCATAGCCTGGGGAAGTGCAGATTAGAAACAAAGTAGCATCAGCAAAATTAAACTGCTTTGATGAATAGGGCAAACAGGCCTCTGTAAAGCCAAGAACCTGATCTCAGAGCTCATGTAGATGTCATCAGGTGCAATGGTGCCATTTAGTTCCATTGCGGGTTTTTTAAAAACTACCCAGTGTTGTTATTGTTTCTTATTTTAATAGAAATTAGCCTGAAATGTCTGTGAACATGGCCAGGTTGGGAAATCAGGCTTCCAATCCCCATCTCACTCTGGCAAGTAATGGGCGTGAACCAGAGGTAGATTTGGTTGAACTAGCAATGTGGTTTAAATTAGATTTAGGTCATGACTGCAAGTTAAAAAAAAATTCAAAACAGCCTGATGGAATTGGAGCAAGTCAAATTTGGTTGAGTCCAAACGGTTTTCAGTTTACTTTAAGACCATGACTACAAGTTTTAAAAATCCAAAACAGTTTATCATATTGGCAAGTTGTGCATCCACTAATACAGTATGGAAAGCAGCAAGTTTTGCCCAAGGGACCCAGTCTTACAAAGAAACTTACACTGGAAACTGACTGTGCTGAATACAGTGCAGTATCAAACCCTAGCTATGGGGCGTGTGTTTCCCTGGTGTAAACCATCCCAGTTCCATTGAGTTCAGTGGAGCTATGGAAATTTACAGCAGCTGAGGATCTGGCCCTGTGTGTCTGGAAGCAACTGTATGAATTTGGCTGATCTTATGACAAAATCCATATTGATTACCCAGTTACGAGGGTTCATATTGCTCTCCAAATGCACAGAAGTATAACTAATGTTTGCTGCGGCAATTAGCCCCTACTGCAGTTTGTACCATGCTGTTAAAATATGTTATACTCAGAAGGAATGTAATGCCAGTAAATCAATGGAGATTAAGAATATTTTAAAAATTCCCTTTGGCCACAGAGCTGTTTATCATTCAGGCCTCAAAATCCTGATTTGTTTTTACAGAGCTGTACACTATTAAATCATGCAGAGAAAAAAGGAGAGCTGTGATGTTTCTGGACACATTTTAGGGTGTGCCCAATTCTGTGTGTGCTCTGTGCATGGAACTTCTGCTGACTTCATTGCAGAATAGGTGCAGGGCTGGCCAGCGAGATTGTACCCAGTTCTGTGGACTCATATGAGAATTGTGCATGAGTACCAGCTGCAGAGTTGGACCCTTGAAGTGCGATGTTTCCTGTGGAGTAATTTCAAGTACAGCTATCACATTGCTTTTTGAGCATCAGATATATATAAAGTTCAGTCATTTCAGACTGGCGGTTAAGTTTGTATGGCTGGCTTTGGGATCTCTCCTGGGTGTTTCACTTCCTGGTTCACATTTGGGTTAGAATGAACATGAACTTCACAGCAAAATGCACCACGTTTTGCGAGATTTGGAGTCAAATGGTGCCAACCATCACATTTCTGGTGGTTTGGGATTTGGTAAAGAAAGGGTCACACAGCTCTGCTTAGGAAGCACGGAAGCAGAGAAGCTAGACTCTCCGCTAATATAAGTCACCAGAGCTCCATTGAAGTCATTGGAGAGAGACTGATTTACATCAGCTGAGAGTCTGTACCAAGAATTATAAAAGTCCTGACTCAACCTTTACTATGTTTGTATACTCAGTTGTTACTCTGGCAAATTCCCATTGGGGTCTCCTCTGTCTGGGGTTGGACCCTGTTTGGCTACTGGACCTTACTCTTTGGCCTGTCGTTATGAAGAATAAGTAGAGAGAATGGGCCAAAGTCATCCCTGATGTAACTTGTTGCTTGTGAGGTAGTTGGTAATACTATCTACGGTTTGGTTTGAATTTGGAAAGCTTGAGGCACAGAGAGACTCTGGCGTGTCCAAAGTCAGAGAGGAAGTCTGGTGCTAAGCCATGAACCAAACTTCGTATGTACATTTACAGGAGAGCACATTTATTCTTATATTATATATTTACTTTTTTCTATGCTACTTGAATGTTTAAATCTTCCATGTTCTCACATTTCTGTATCACTAGCAAAAGCTGCTATGTGGAATGGATGCCTTCCAGTCCTGCGAAAAGCACTTTTCTTCGCAAATCTTTTCTGCAACAGCAATTCATTATTCACCAGAAAGAGCTGCCGTTGAACACTTGTTGAACAGCCCAAGAGGCTATCGTCTGACATTAAACAAGCACAACTTATATTAGCGGGACTGGACCAGAATCCTGCAAGTATCTCAGTAGAATTCTCCTTCTGTTTTACCAGACACATAATCTGTTGCGACTCTTAGGGCTGCTTATCTTTTGTAGCTTGGATTTGTTCCCATGCACCATTTTGTTCTCAGAGATGCCGAAGCTGATTCTTCAGTGCTAGCCAAAACAAATGAGGATCTTGGCTGGCTGTTGGGTAGCAGCAGCTGGTTTCACTGTGCCTCCCCACACCTAACATTGGGGCAGATTTCACTTTGACAGACGAATATTCTCCCCCCCCCGCCCCGTTTTATGAAACAAGGAAGCACAAGAGAGTGGATTAAAAAAAATGAAATATTTTAAGTAGTTTTGTTCATCTTATTTTTGTGGAACTTTATGTGCATTTGTTATTGGAGTTTTATTGCTTGTAGTTCTGAGCCATTCATCACCATAGTCTATTGAGAGAGCACTATCTAGTGCACAGGGCATTGGAGTGGGCATCAGGGGACCTAGACTCTATTCTCAGCTCGGCTATATGATTTTGGGCAAGTCACTTTGCCAGTGTTTCATCTTCCACCTCTTGCTATCTCCATTTAGATGATCAGAACTTTGTAGCAGGGGCTGTCTCTTGCTATGTGTACATACACGCTAACACAAAGGGGCCCTGAGCTCAGGTGGAGCATGCATATACTATAGAAATAATATAGGTTGTCCAATATATCTAGCCGAGGGTTTTAGATCGGTATATTGGATAGTATAGTGTCCCTAGGCATTTTTTAGTTCCAAAAACTAACCACAACTTGAATTTTTTAAAAAGGAGGGAGGGAGGGAGAGAGGCGGGGGAGGGGGGGAAGGATGAGCTGAAGCAAAACACAAGATCCCAAAACTTCTGAACTTTTCAAAAGTTCAGATCTAGATTCAGTCCTGAGTTTGAACTTTCCAGCTCAGTCCTGTCTCTATAAACAAAATGCCTTTTGATCACAGTTTTGGCGTTGTCTGTAGAGCTGGGTTAATGTCAGTGCTGTGAAGGTGAATTAGGGCTTATGTGGTGCTTAGACCTAGTGATGGCTCTCTAGTGACATGGGGTGAATGTCACTCAGATAGCGTAGAACATAACCAAGAAAAGAAACTGGAAGTCAGCAGCAAAAATATCTAGCGGCAATCGTGAAGATGCTGCATATGTGAACTCAGCTTTGACAGACAGTTTTGAAAATGTAAATCTCATCATAGTGTTAAAAAAGAGGTCCTGAAACTGACCACCTGTGTTGACATACTCTGTTCATGGGCTAATTGACAACAATGGAGATTAGCAAAGAAAGAGCAGAAGTCTGAGGCTATGTCTGCCCTAGAAAGATTCGCTGGTGTAGGCCATAGACAGAGGCAGGGGATAGGGCACTGGAGGGGGACTCTAGAGAACTGAGTTCTATTCCTGTTTCTTTCCTGGGCCTGCTGGGTAACCTTAAGTAAGTCACTATGTGCCTCAGTTTCCCCATCTGTAAAAAAAAAATTGGGATAATGATACTGACCTTCCTTGGTAAAGTGCTTTGAGATCTACTGAATGAAAAGTTCTATATAAGACTAGGTATTATTATTATTATACTGGTTCCCCAAGCAAAATTATCTATAACAGCAAAAGCACTTTTATGCCATTATAATTGTCTAAACTAGGCCTTTAGCCCGTATAGAAATGTCAGCAAAAAAAAAACAAAACACACCCTTACTGACAAAGCTATTGTGGCAAAAGCTTCTTGGGTAGATCTGGCCTAAATAGCTAGCACTTCTACAGTACCCTTCATCTGAGGCTCTCAAAGCATTTGGTAAAAATTAAAGGGCCGATCCCACAAACTCCATAAATAGATCTTCCTTTGGTGACTTCTGTGTGCCAAAGATTTGTAGGACTGGGCCAATATTTAAGGGTCCTCACACTCCTTTGAGGTAGGAGTGATCCAGTGACGTGTGTAAGGTCATATAGCTAGTGGTTAGGGCCACGGAGTCTGTTTATTTATTTAAGGGTTCTCAATATTTTTCCAAATTGAGACCCTCTTTTCCACACCAGTCCCTCCTCCCCTCTAACGGAGATGAAAGTGTACAAAAGGAAGGACAGCCCCACTCTCAAGGTTGCCTGGGAGTTGCGAAACCGAAGATGTCTTCTGCTCCATCACAGACTTCTGATGAGACCTTGGGCAAGACACATCAGCGTCTCTGTGCTGCATCTTTACAATAGGGGTAATAGCAATTCCTTACTTCACAGGGAGGGCTGTGAGGATAAATACATTAAAGATTCTGAGGTGCTCAGTTACTGCAGTAATGGGGACACAGAAGTACCCAAAATAGATGGCTAGCTGGGACTCCGTTCCTGCTTAGCAACATGGGAAGGCCAGGGTGGTTGAGAACCCCGAGGTAAACTTGCCTGTCCCGAGTCGAAAGAACATTACGTCACCCTGAAATACCATGTATTTCATTTTAAAAGGACATTACAGCAAGGCTATAATCAGGTCTCTGAGTGTCCCAGACAGCTTCAGAACCTGATTCAATACAAACATGGCCGGACTCCAGCACTATGAAGAGACGCAGGCTATTAATGTAGGCCTATCTCCTCAGTAATACCCTCTTTCAGAACACAGTTTGAACCATTGGGTCTGGGTTTCTCTTGTTTGTTTCTTATTGAACAGAGGGGATGCAAGGAGATGGAAAAAATATAGCAATCTTGTGTTTGGGTGGGGTAAGCTAATTGATTTGACAGTTAATCAAAAACTACTAAGAGAAAATCAATACAGAGTAAAACAATCTAGTCTTCTGTTCTGTATCCTATTCCCAGTGGCATTGTTGATTGTATAGCATCAGTGTCATCTATTTTAGATGGAAATGTTACCAACTATAATGCCGCTGTTGATGTTCCAAAACTATTCTAATCTCATTTCAATAATAGCTTCTGTCTCTCTTAGTGACACACATGCCATAACATTCTTGGCTAAATTGACAGCTCTAATAACACACTCAGTGTTTATATTATTCGGACCACTGTCTGGATGTTTGAGTGTTCACATTATGGTGCCATGTGAAGAGCTTGCATCTTCCTTTGAAAGCTTCATATAATTAAGTGCCAGGGGCTCCCATTGACCTGAGTAGGAGCTGCGGACACTGAATTAGCACCTTTGAAAATCAGGCCACTCACTTAAATGTGGATTTAGGTGCAGAAATTTAGGTATCCAAGTGTGAAAGTTCTGTTCACAAGTGATTTGCTCAAGGTCACAGACTACAAGTCTTTGAAAGAACAAAGATTAGACCAGACATCTAGCAGTTAAAGAACAGGTCTGGGCTCGAACATGCTTCTTCAGTTTTCTGATTTTTCCGAACAGCTTGAGTCTCCCAAGTTGGACTAAAAATGTCACAGGGAGAGATTTCCTGGATAGATTTCTGACCATTCTACTTCTGCTCAGAGCCTGAAGTTACCATCTGACTGGCATTTCTCATGGTTTTACAATATATCTTGTTCCAACCTGTTCAGAAGCTGGAACTTGAAATATACATCCATGAGAGTCTAGAAACGATGATGGGCAAGTTAGCAATGAATAGATGAATGCATAGATGATTGCATAGCTGTGAAGCTCAGATCTGCTTTTGAACCAGAACATCCACAAAAGTGGATGTATTCAGTTCCTGAATGTTTTACTCAGATCCAACTCAGTGTACAACTCATAGCCCTGGTTCACATTTACCTTGTAGTGGCCTTAGGTCAGAATTTTAGGAGGGTTTACTAGCTTGTTAAGGATGCGGTCTTTATTTCAGGCCTGTCTGAGAGTCCCTTTCAGAGCTCTGCTGTGGTTGCTGGGCTTTTGAATGAAGTTCTGCCGATAGAGGCACCAATTAAGCAAAGCACTTGAGCACTTGCTTAACTTTAAGCCCATGCTTAAATATATCCTATTCATCAGAGCACTATAGCACATGATTAACTTTTAGCACAGAATTAAATTCCATTGACTTAAATTAAAGTTAAACATTAAAGTGCTTTGCCAGAACGTTGCCTAGAGCCTATCTCTAGATGGTACCATATGCAGTTGAGGGCACAGAAGCCAAATCTCTCCTATGGATCCTTCATTTAAAACAGCTTTTGTTTTCAGTTAGCAGCTGTGGATTTAATCGTGATGAAAGTTTATTAATTTCTCTCTGATTTTATCTTTGCTGTTTTTTAAAAAAAGAATTTTCCTTTATTAATTTTTCAAGAAAAAATGTGGAATACAAGTGAACAAACACAACCTGGAGCAATAAGCAAGATATTTAAACTAATTCAACAATCCTTTTCCTGGCATCAGGACAAAGAAATGCAAGAATACAAATCTGTTGCTGTAGGCTGGGATTTTTGAAGGAGCCTATGGGAGTTAGGTGCCCTAATCCCATGAAATCCCATTTATACTTTTAGCTTCACTTTCTTTTTTATGTATTTATTTTGCACATTGGAAAGGGCCAGTGCATGTTGTTATTTGTGTGTATTATTATTATACTTATGTGCATTACAATGGAGCCTAAGGACCACCCGAGGTTGAGATCCGTTGTGCTAGCCACAGTACAAACATAGAGCAATAGACAGCCCCTGACTCAACAAGCTTACATTCCAAATAGACAAGACAGACAAAGGGCGGGGTATAGAGATAGGACATACAAGTAAAGGGAACAGAGTGATGGATTCAAATATCAGGTTACTGTCCATTTTTCTTTTGTTTTTATATTTTTTTGGAGAGGGGATGTTGGTAGGGGGATGGGCTAATCAGAAAAACAAAGGAAGGGTGTGAGGATATAGAAGAAGAGTGGACTGTCAGAAAGACAGGGCTGAAGGGCAGAAGGAGAGGAAGAAGGAGGAGGAAAGGAAAGACAAGGCAAGTGGAGTGAATAAAATTTCCATTTGAAAAACCTACCAGGAATCTAAAAATTGTGTTCTAATAAAGGTACCACGTGTGAGCCATGTTATCTCATGACCTCATTAATCCACCCACGTGACATTACACTCTAGTATACTTTACCCTGCTGCTGCTATTTCTTCCATCAATGCTGATTGCTGGGTCATTCAACCATTCTGAATAAGCTGAAGATGAATGAAATTTTCATTTACTGAATATTACACTTTTGGTTCCCTATAGATGCATTCATGCCAATTTCTTGGTGTTCAGTGGAAGATTTAATTCATTAGATTGTAAACTCTTCAGGGCAGGGACTGTGTTTGTTCTGTGTTTGTGCAGTGCCTAGAACAATGGGGCCTAACTCCATGACTGGGACCACTAGGAGTTGTCATAATACAAATAATAAAATGACTGATAATAATCAACTAATCCCAGTATACACATATTTACAGAGGGGCAGATCTTTTTTTTCCCCCCAGAACTATGGAAAAGTTTGTTTTATTGCTCCAAACAAAAAAAAATGTATACTGAGTCAGGTTAATTATCAGTGTCTCCAGCATACCCGGCTTTTTCTTTTGATTATACTGAGTGAGGAACAGTCACCATTGGATTCAACTAATTGTTGCTAATGATGCATTGTGTAGAGTTTGCTCTGTTTCTTTTCTTATTTTTTATCCAGGAATTGCATCTTAAGTCTAAATCTGAGATAACAGAATCTCTTTCCCATCTAGCTCTCAAAATCACTCCTCCCTCAGCGCCCTCCCCCCCCCCCACAAAAAATGATTTCAGGATCCTAACCTTCCTGTGATTCTTCATTCTTGTTACAGTCTTGTTCCCAGATTGGCAACCTTGTTCCAATTTTTGATCTCATTACAATCTTTCTTATTAAGATGAGGTCCTGGAATTTAATGTCTGATATAACCTGTGATATGGTGGTATGCTATACTGCTCTGACCTTTTCGTTAATCTACATCTTGATTGACTGGCTATACCAACACTTTCCCACAGGTTGGGGAAGCTGTAATCATTGGATAAATTGATGGATAATAAAGCATATAGAATATCAAAAAGGTCAGAATAATCCAGTATATATAACAGGTGGGTATACAGATGTGTGCCATACATGCAGAATCAGGAACTGAATATTTTGTAACATTCCATGAAACTTTTATTCCTCCTCCAATTTTTCCCCGCACAAGAAAACAAAGAAGTTATTTACAGATTTTTTTTTTGGTCTCTTTGAAATTTTTCATTTCCAAGTTGCAATCTTCTCACCTTCTCTCATCTTTTTACTCCTCCCCCTATTTCAAATAAAAATGTTAAAAACTTTAAATATATATTTTCAGAAGGAAGTCATAAAAAGATGAAAGTGGGAGAGAACCTAATTTCTCTCACATTTTTACTCTTTTTTTCCCCCAGTGGAAAAAAATCAAAAAAGTTTTAAAAGAAAAATTTTGCTCTATGTTTTTTTTCACTGAAAAACAGAAAAAAGTGAAATTTTGAAGAAAATGAAAAGTTTAATTTTTTTTGAAAATTTTCATGAAAAGATCTCATCAAATTTTGACCAGCTCTAATGTATCTTTATGCTTAATACACTTCTGCTCTATCCCAGTGCAAATTGCGTAAAGTTTCAGGACATACTACGATACATTATCACCACACTGAACAGCCAGGTCACTGAACTCATTATAAGACTTTAGATCAGTGTGCTAACTCTAATTTGCATGCCTAATGGCAATGAGGAGAGTAGCTGAAGAATAAGATCCAAATAATATGGAAAAGCAGAATCCGTGTGATTTCAAATCAGTTTCCTTATTTATATTAATCAGTCTGGGAATCACTTTGGGTTCCCAACTCCTTGCAAGATTCAGTGCAACCCAAAGGGTAGGAAATAATTACATCCAATTAAAGAATACACAGACAGGCCAAGGTCAAGGTCAAGCTCTAGGGCTCTTCCATTAACCACTTTAAAGCAGGTTCATAGTTGCCTCATAAAAATCCTGACCTCAGTAATATATTATCAAGGGGAAACTGGATTTTGTGCAACACAGAGGGGCAAATTTTGCTCCTCCTTAATCATGAGAGTAGTTCTATTGGACTGAATTCAAACCTGGTGTGTAACTCCAGTGGATTAAATCCACTGTATTTCACTTAGATCTAACACATCAATGAGCAGCACTGCATAAATACTTAGATAAGACAGGTCGGTGAGCATATACTGACTCATTAGTTGTTTGCCTGGACAATGGTCACCTCTGTCCCATATCGGCTGCTGGAAATTACTGTGGATTCTCTTGAATCGGAGTACAGTATTAAAGATTTCCTCTTTATTACCTAAGAAATATTGTCTGTGCCTCTCTCTCCTACAGATACAAGGTGGGTGAGGTAAATTATTGGACCAACTTCTACTGGTGAGAGAGACAATCTTTCAAGGTGACAGAGAGTTCTTCTTCAGGACTCTCTCTCACTCCTAGTCCTGCCAACGTCATTTGGCTTGTTCAGGTCTTCATCGTTTCTCCTATTGATTACTCCAGTTTGCTTTATGCGTTTGTCTTTCAGGATGTGCTGTGCACAGCTCTTTTGTAAGACCACTACAAGGTTAGCCTTCAGTACAAAATATGCCGGTCAGGTCAAGAGATGGGGTATAACCAGAAGCTGTCATCTAATAATCTCTGCCAAATTTGAGGTAGGTGGGGGGAAGGATTTAGATCCGTGTGTTTTTTCTGACCCCAGTTCACATGCAAAACCACAAGGGACTTATTTTCTCATTCCAGCTGGGATGCAACCAAAAATTCTGGAGAGAAAGAACTAGATGACTAGATAAGGTGCTTTACCAAGGGGGTCAGCATCACGATGTCCATTTTACAGATAGAGAAACGGAGTTGCAGAGAGATTAAGTGACTCACCCAAGGTCACTCAGCAGACCAGTTGCAGAACTCCTTTAGAACCTAGATCTTCTAAATCCCAGTCCAGTGCTCTATCCACTAAACCACACTGTCACTAAAATTAACACAATTGGCCTGGGTCTTAGGAGATCTGGGTTTAATTCCTGCCTCAGCTACAGACTGTCTGTGTGAATGTGAAGAAATTACATAGGCGGGGATTTTCAAAGGGGACTTGGGGCCTGATTCTTAAAGGCATTTAAAATTCAATGGGAGTTAGGCACCGAGGTACTTTTTCACTAGGCGCCTATCCGCATCTTTAGACACCTGAATAGCTTTAAAAGTCTAGCCCTTAGGCCCTTTGAAGCGCCAGTGGGAGGTGAGAATCTCACTGTCTTAGACTCCTTTGAAAATCTGAGTCTAAGGGCTTGTCTACACTGGCAACGTTAAAACACTGCCTCGGCAGAGCTTTAACAGGGCTTGTGTAGTCACGGGACAGCGCTGGGAGAGAGCTTCCTCTGTGCTCCAAAAAACCCACCTCTGTGAGGGGTGTAGCTCCCAGTGCTGGTGCACTGTCTAGACTGGCACGTTACAGTGCTGAAGCTTGCTGCACTCAGGGGGGTGTTTTTTCACGCCCTTGAGTGAGAAATTTGCAGCACTGTAAAGTGCTAGTGTAGACAAGCCCTTAGTCTCCCTGTGCCTCAGAATCCCATCACTAAAATGGGGATAACACTACTTCCCTGGTCTGGCTTGTTTATTTAGACTGTGAGGCTTCAGGCCCGCAACTGCCTTTTACTATGTGTGTGTGTACAGTCCCTAGCACAATGGGACCCTGATCTCAAATAATAATCTCATGAAATTTCTGCCATTTGAAGATGAAATCTTATGGGACGAGCTCCTGGGAGTTTGGCCGCAAGATACTCAAACCCTAGCTTTGATATAGCCTCAAGCCTCAGCCCTCTAACCTGAATCCCTAGCTGAACATGGATTCTTCTTCCTTTGGCATAGCTCACTCATGCCTTGGACACTACATGGCCAAAGGATCAGACATTTGATTCTTAACCTACAGGGCTCTCCATGGCCTTAGCTCTGCTTTTCTGGTCTGCTCTTTTGTCTGCTTCTATTCCAGCTTGCACCTTGCAGTGCTCAGGTACTGATTTGCTAATTATCCTCAACAGCAGGCTCAGGAGAGCAGGTGGAAGGGTCTTTGTTAATTGTGCCTTCAGGCTGCAGAGTTCTCTTCCTAATCAGCTACCCTCCACAGCTATGCTCTCAAAGCAGGTTGCAGGGATTTCATTCTCCTTGGGAACTCTACAAATGAACCCTTGTTTGCCTTGAACCTTAAGACATTTAGCTTTGGGCTTGGACAGTTTGTGGCAGAATAAACCAAGGCTTGGGTGTTTTCTACAGCAGTCACCAAAGGCTGATGTTTAACCCTGCATGTGCCATAAAGGAGTGCAGCCAATGGATTGCCACTCAGCAAAGGGTAGGATATTTCTCATTTATTTATATGGAAGGGCTCTAATGCATTTTGTGAAGCTTTTATTTCCCAGCCCTCCCCTCTGTTTTTACTCAAGGAAATAATGGATGCTCAGTAATTGCATCGAAATGGATGTCTCTGAAATTGGATATATTTTCAGGATCTGATGTTTCTAGATGATTAATTATGGCTGGAACTATCTTGCAGTCTTCTATTTGGCTAATTTTTATTCAGACTGGCTTGAAATTGGATATGTTTTGGTAGGGACTTAATCTGGTGGTTAGAGAAGATACTGGCTTTTTTCCTTTCTTCACTGCTGTGAAACTGTGTGATCTTTGACCAGGTCTGTAGGCCCAG